>NC_069133.1:67744277-68344277 GCF_026914265.1 Mya arenaria | reverse complement strand
AATAAGAACATGTATTCCTTAAGCATTCATGCAACTATAGAGGGATGTGGATATGTCTTGGATAAGTAATTTTATACATGTTTTGTTAAGACAGACATCCATGTAAAACAAATATTAGGTCTGGCCTATTTCTGTATTTTGCTTATATTTATGTGAAAATTTAAGCCTGAAATAGCCATATTTTTTTGCTCTTCTTGGTGAGCAAATATTCATTATAACTATTGTCTATTACTCTCAGAACTATATCATTTACCAGCAAGTTAAACCATGTACCCTTGTATGTTCCAGGCTGGTAGATCTGAGCCGAGTGAAGCCTTGGAGAGGGCCATTGACAACATGCAGAAGAAGACCAAGGACCTACGGAGACAGGTGTGTAGGAATATTGTTCAAGGGTAAAATGTAATTGAGGGAAACAAAGGGCTAGCTAGAGCATTGTAGCCTCTAGATATTACTTAGCTTATCTCTTTCGGAGAACAAAAGTCGAGGTATTGTCATAGCCTTGATGTCATTGCTGTCGTCTTTGTAGTGCAAACACTTACACCACTTTATCTTCTAATGAAACTTGGTACACATGTTAGCAGATACAATATGCACATGTACAGCAAGTCCCATAACTCTGAATTTGATAACTGTTGAGTTATGCCCCTTTTCGACTGAAAAACAACAGACTAGCCTTCACTCTGCTATTGATATTTTTTTGGTTTTTATACTACTCGCCCCAGCGTCGGCGTCGGTGTCCGGTTAAAGTTTTAGGGCAAGTTGGGATTTTCACTTATAAGTCCAATACCTTTCATTCAATTGAGTTTATACTTCACACAGTTGTTCAGGGCCATCATATGATGAGGTTAGATAACTCCATATTATTCTTTACACAGAATATGGCCCCTGATTGACTATGGAACTTAGGTTAAAGTTTTAGGGCAGGTTGGGATATTTATAAATAACTTCTATACCCTTTGTACAATTGACTTAATACTTTACACAGTTGTTCAGGACCATCACACAATGAGGCAACATATCTCCATATTATCCTTAATACAAGTTATGGCCCCTGATTGACTTAGGTTAAAGTTTAAGGGCAGGTTAAAGTTTTAGGGCAAGTTGGGATTTTCACTTAAAACTCCAATACCATTCATTCAATTGACTTAATACTTCACACAGTTGTTCAGAGCCATCACATAATGAGGTTAGATAACTCCATATTATCTTTTATACAAATTATGGCCCCTGAATGACTATGGAACTTAGGTTAAAGTTTTAGGGCAGGTTGGGATATTTATTAATAACTTCTATACCCTTCATTCAATTGACTTAATACTTCACACAATTGTTCAGGACCATCACCCAATGAGGTTACATAACTCCATATCCTTAATACAAGTTGTGGCCCCTGTTTGACTTAGGTTAAAGTTTTAGGAGGGTAAAGGTTAAGGGCAAGTTGGGATTTTAATAAAAAAAACTTCTATACCTTTCATTCAATGCACTTAAAAATTCAAAATTATTTACAACCATCTTACAACAAGAAACATAACTCCATTTTTACCCTAAATACAAATTATGTCTCTTGAATATTTTTTTTATTTCTTTTGACAGGCACATTTTTACATTGAATCTTAACCATTTTTTTACCAAGGGAAAACAAGGAGGGCGATGCTATATGGCCCTTGAACTTTTTTTATTATTATTTTTTTTTTTTTAATTTTATTTTAATTTCTTTTGAAAGGCATATTTGTATATTCTTTACCACATTTTCATAATGGGAAATCAAGTTATTTGAATGACTTGCGTCATTTTTCGGGTGGTGGGAGGGCAGCATCAAAGTCACCTTATGTATTGAATAATTTTAGTTAGGTTTGAAATAAACAGACCAAACTTGGTAATATTACAACGAGGCGAAGTAGCGCGCGCTGTCTTTCGACAGCTCTTGTTGATTTCCTTCTAAAATATTGATAGATTTATTTTGATTTTCATTTGGTCATCCATTAATACAAAATCATGTCATAGCATTAGTATAAAAGTTTGCATTTCTTTCAAACTTGAAAATAACTTGTATGACAATTAACTTTGTCTGAAAAATCATTTAAAAAAAAAAAGTCTAGAAAAAGTGCATAACACATCTTATGTTTATTCTAAAACAAAATGAAATTTTAACCTTTTACTTTGTGACTGTATTACAGCTACGTAAAGCAGTTGTCGACCATGTGTCAGACTCTTTCCTTGAGACCAATGTGCCGTTGCTTGTGCTGATTGAGGCTGCCAAGGCCGGGGATGAGAAGGGAGTGGAGGAATACGCCGTTGTGTTTGCTGATCATGCTAACAAACTGGTCGAGGTCAGTAAATGGAAGGGTTGATTCAGATTAACCTGGTTAATCAACTTTATATTTAGCTCTTGCATAAAATTTGAATTTGAAGAAAAAACAAATATTAATTTAAATTCTTGTTTAATGGTAAGATAAGTGGATAAAAGATTTATTATGGGCATCATTAAATTATTATCAGTGTGACCAAGTGCCTTATAAACAATGTACATTGAAGCACATTTTTTGTCTGTACCAAGTAGCAAAGACCCTCCTTTATAGAAGTAAAGCGTATGATATGTGTGATTTCAGGTGGCAAACCTGGCATGTTCCATGTCCAGCAATGAGGAGGGAGTGAAGATGGTTCGACTGGCAGCGGCTGAAATAGAAAAACTGTGCCCTCAGGTGATACTTGATTTCCACTTTGTGTGTTCATATAATCTTTTGAATTAGGACGTAGGATTTCCACAAAGCGTTTTGTTCCTCAATAGGTCTGTATACATTTATAACAGGTATTTTATCGTGTATTATCAACAAAATCTTAAGTACTTTTTAATATGTGCTAAACACTCAACATGCTGTTAACACACTTATTTTTCATCCTGTGTACCTACATTTTAGGCTTCCAACTATTAATACATATGTTACCCCCCTTCACCCAGGTGATCAATGCAGCCCGTGTACTGGCAGCGAGGCCGAGGTCCAAGGTTGCCCTTGAGAACATGGACGTGTTCAAAGATGCCTGGGAAAACCAAGTTAGGCTGCTCACAGACGCTGTAGATGATATCACCACCATAGATGATTTCCTCGCTGTCTCAGGTGTGTCCGCACTCTTGTATTTTACAGAAGCATTCCGCTTGTAATTTATATAGGTACTGTCAACATTTCGATTCAGTATGGCTTCATCAATGTAATACTTTGAATTAAACAAAACTACATTTTAAAGAAACACTGTACTAATAAAATCATATATTCGATTCCAGAAAGCCACATTCTGGAGGATGTGAACAGGTGTGTGTTTGCCCTGCAAGAAGCAGATGCTGACACACTTGACCGCACTGCGGGAGCCATACGGGGCCGCTCCGCCCGCGTGTGTAATGTCGTGTCTGCTGAGATGGACAACTACGAGCCCGGGCCATACACCGACCGTGTCATGGAGGCAGTTATCCTGCTGCGGGACCAAGGTAAGAGGACATTTGATGACTTGAACAGAAACCGTATAATGATGTGGCTATACCGTATAATGATGTGGCTATAGCGTATAATGATGTGGCTATACCGTATAATGATGTGGCTATACCGTATAATGATGTGGCTATAGCGTATAATGATGTGGCTATACCGTATAATGATGTGGCTAAACCGTATAATGATGTGGCTATACCGTATAATGATGTGGCTATACCGTATAATGATGTGGCTATACCGTATAATGATGTGGCTATACCGTATAATGATGTGGCTATAGCCTTTTTGTAGAAGTGTCATAAGTATCTTTAATGTTTAACCTGACTGAAAACCTTTGATTGATATTCATTATGAAACTTGAAAAACTCAGTAAATGTTGCCTGTATGCTTCAGACATGTACAACTATACAGCATCACTCTTATTAACTTTTTGTTATAATCCTTTGATGAAATTTGAAACAAATGCGCATTAGTTGGTATCTGCTTCAGCTTCCTTTAGGTATCCTGTTAGTAAGATTTGTCAGATGAACTCTCTTTGAGTGAAAATTTAAAAGGACAAAAAGTATGCAAAACACTGACTTTCATTTTGCTACATGTTATTTTGTTCTTTTAGTGATGCCAAACTTTGCTGAGAAGGTTGAGATTGCTGTAGATGCCCTTTCCCAGAATGCACCTGAGCGTATAGATGACAATGAGTTCATTGATGCCAGCAGACTTGTGTATGACGGTGTACGAGACATCAGACAGGCAGTGCTTATGAACAGGGTAGGGTATATGTGTACTTTCCTGTAGCCTTATGTTCAATTAAGATTATAAAATCATTATTTAGTATTAAAAAGTATTATAACTCCTGTTAATTGAGGTTGTCAAGATTTAATCTATTGATATAAAACACAAAAAGCATGTATGTATCAAGGTCAATTGACCAGTCACCAGATGTCAATCAAACAATCAATTGACCAATAACAGGATTATGTTTTATTGAAGCACATGGTGGCATTATCCAATGGATGATCTGAAAAACCTCGCCGAATGATCTGGACAAGTTGCAGGAATGGATGTGGCGACTGGTCAACCTCTTTAGTTCATGTTTATGGAATTATTTTTGCTTGACAAGACTTATGTTGATGATCACCACAATGTTGTTGTTGTTGTTACATTCCAGGCGCCGGAGGACCTGGACACAGACACAGACCTGGAGGATGAGGTTGATCACTATGACACACGATCTAGATGTAAGTACACTATTCACATCATTAAAAAATCATAGCTTTTAATCATTTACGGGGCATAAAATATCAATCCATGAATGGGATCCTTTGGATTTGGGCGATGTTCTCTTATAAGTAAAAACTGATGTTATTTGTGTTTGGTAATACAGGAAAAGTAAATAGAATAATAGAATGATATAATTTAATGTCTGAAGTGTTAGGATAGAGTCATGATGCATTGTTGAACCTCTGTCTTACAACGCATTACCTTATCGTTTCAATGACTATATCGTATACATTGTACAGCGAGTTACCAGACGGACGTGGATGACATCCATGGGAAGTCTGACCGGGCCATGATGAGAGCCCTGCCACAAGAGGAGAAGGAACAGATTCAGGTATGTGCCGGCTTATATACATGTACATGTATTATCATGTTGCAAAAGTTTTAAGCGGTTTACAAGCCTTGAAGGGTCCTGTAAACCACAACTGTGTTTGCATGTATTTTTGTATTTGCTTAACTATTTGACTACTGGATTTGTCCTTGTAGTTTTCATTATATCATTGTATAATGAAGTGTTATTTTTCAGTTGAAAGTTTTATTTAATTTATTACAATGTTATAGAAGGTAACTTAAGGATGTTGCCATCATATTGAGGCCCTTGTTTTTTTTGCTCTGAGGAGTGATTTATTCCTGCCCAGGTATAAAACGTACAGCAGAAGCTTAGAGAGTATGTGGCTGACAATGACTAATACATGTATATTGTGTTTTGTAGGCTCAGTTTGAAATGTTCCGTATGGAGAAGCAGAAGCTGGACATGGAGGTTGCCAAGTGGGACGACAGGGGCAATGACATCATCGTCATCGCCAAGCAGATGTGCATGATTATGATGGAGATGACTGACTTCACCAGGTAAACATGACCATGGTTGAGCTCATCCCCTACACTTTACAGCACTTTATCAACATTTCTGTAGTCAGTAAATATGACCAGAAATTAGTTTTGCTGAAACATGCTGTACATAAGTCATTTAATTTCATGTTTAATTTCTTGCTATGCATGTAATAGAAAGGAAAATATGTTAACACATAGTTGATAACGATATTTTTGTAATAGTGAGTTGTTTTACTAAGCATTTCCATGTTCATTCAGAGGTCGAGGCCCCTTAAAGAGCACCATGGATGTGATCAATGCAGCCAAGAAGATTTCTGAGGCTGGAACCAGTCTGGATGCTCTTGCTGTTAAAGTTGCAGAACAGGTACATATGTCAGCTCAGTTGTTATGGTATAATATTGAAACTCCTATTAAAATTTCTTAGGGCTATTCCAGTTAAACATATGTCCCACCCCAGGACGGCAAAATAAAGAAATTCTGTAGGGGGTAGGTCTTTTTCTTAATTTGCTACTGTAGGGGGTGGTGATAAGTCCAATTTCGCTTCTATAGGGGGGCGTCATTTTCTTTTTTGCCTCTGACCTTATCTGCTCATATATATTCACTGCCCGATGGTGAAATACCGGTTTTTTTTATCCATATAACATATTTTACCGAACGTCGTGTACAGAATTGGTTTGGATACAAATTTTCGCGATATTACGAGTCGGTTCCGCGGTACCGGAAATCAGAAGAAGTTGCGTCCCTTGACAACAAGATGGCAGAGGCGCCAGAATTTGTAAAGTCGTGGTCGAAGACCAACCTACAAAATTGGCTAGAAACCAATAGTTGCGCCGCATGTGTGGATATGTTTCGTGGTAAGTATACCAAATTGCAGTGTTCGACACTAACGGGGTCCTGGGATCCCGAGGACACCAGTTTTTCAGGAGGGACACCTGAACTTCGAAGTCCGGTATTCCGTCGGGACACTTAAATTTCTGACTGATAAACGCTAAATATCAATAAATAAGTAGCATTTAATTAATTTATTACCTAAATTCGGGCTCCCTAAATTTCTTGACAGCACATGTCAAAACAATATTATTAATCATCATTATCGGACTCATCAAAGCGAAAGTATAGCTGACTATTTGACTATAGTTACGTCATGAATCTATAAATAAACAGGTCATTTCACAGGCGCATGCAGGTTAACGCTTCCGTTTTGTTGTTTACATTTTAAACAAGGTCAGAGCTGACAGAGATTTATTATCGGTAAAATACTTATGTGGAATTGTTTTGCTTATGTGTCAGAACCGCCCAAAAAGATGCCAACTCTGATGATACCTTTTATATAATATGATGCGACCTTTGAGTATTTACAGTAACATTTACGACACAAAAGAACTGCATCCTACATTCAGCATTCTTTGTTAATTGGCATTCAACTTATCAATATTCTTTGTTAATTTTAAAGACATATATTTTATGCCTTGATAAAAAATAATAGAAATAAAATTTGCAGGGTTTTATTCATTAATTCAATAAATTTATAAAATTTTATGACTTTTTGGCGCGAAAATTAACATATGTATATACAATTTTTGGTCATCTGCTCTTCCAGTATGCACTACGACTGTTGGGCAGTCTGATTGATTTATCAACAGCTCTACTAAATATTGATTGGAGTTTTCACAAGCCAGATGTAATATTCCTACAGTTTCTTAATGAAAAGCACCGACATTTGACAAGACCCTGAACCATGATGTATTTTATGCGTATTTTCCAAAAATCTAAAAATAGTAACAACATCAAGTTTTTGTTTACATTGTATCCATCTCTGTTTTTGACTGAAAACAAAAGGGACTTAGACATTCTCCCGCTTTTGAACCCAATCTACCAACTTAGAGACCAAAATATACCTCACTGCCATTCAGTGCTACTAACCTGTCATTACATGCTGCTGAAAACATGTATAATAATTATGGTGGTTTATACTTGCATTACAAATTGAAAAGTAAAAGGATGTTGAATTTAATATTAAAACAGGCTCAACAATGAAAAAATGTAAAAAGTGGAAGGGACTCCTAATTTCAGGAAGGGACACCTGATTTCAAATGTTGGTGTCCCTTCTGGATCCCTTGGAAAAATGGTTAGTGTCGACCCCTGTAAATTGACAACAGTTGTCTAGAATTTTATTAGAAATCATAATTTGTACGTATTGCGTAAATGTTATAAATCCGAATGTTTCGTCCCCTTAACATTTCGACCACAAGGTATTTTTAGGTTGTATATAATTACATGGGTGAAAGTTTCAGCCTCATGTGGCTTAATATGCACTTATAGCAACATATGAAGAAACAAGAAAACCGTGGTGTGTAGGTTATAGTCCATATAATGGAAAATAACCAAATTTATTAATGGAAAATAACAAAATTTATTACAAGCAAAGCCCAGTAATAAGTTTTGTTATTTTCCATTACATGAGCTGTAACCGACTTATAGTTCACCCTAGTTTCTAAGCCAATCATCGAACAAGGCCGTATACAGCGTGCCCATTGGCTGCTCGAAGTTCATTTGGCGCGCGCCATGTCTGTTGACCTAGTTATAATAATTAACTTATTGGGTGCAGATGTGATCTTATATGAAACCTATTCGAGCAAAGATTTGAAAATCTCTGGGTGATGATTGGCTTAGAAACTAGGGTGAGCTATAAGGTCCTATATAGCTCACCTGATCAAAGAGTTACAAAAGAGTAATTGCAAATAATCTTTGCATATAGACGTATAAAAAAATAAACTTCTCAAGGGGGTCCGAATTTGCTCAGAAAATATTCTAAAGGGGGTTCTTTTCTCATCAAATAAACTTCTGAAGGGGGATGGTCCATTTTGAAAGTGCCTTCCTGGGGTGGGACATATGTTTTACTGGAATAGCCCTTAGCTGAACACATATAGATAAATGCAAAATCTTTGGAAAACTTCTTATTAAGCAAAACAACTTATATGATGTTTAATGCAGTAAAAGTGTATGTGTTGTTGATGAAACGTTTAACGTCATTGTTGCTGATGTGGATTATTAAACTGGAGAAGAGAGGACTACTTTTAATTAAGGGAATCATATTCATATGATGTTAGGTTAAAAATATATTATGCTGTGAATTAACCAGAATGAATAGTTTATAATTATACAAACAATCCATGTTTTTCTTCCCACTCCAGTGTCCAGACTCTGCCTCCAAGAAGGACTTGATGGCATATCTACAGAGAATAGCCCTGTACTGCCACCAGCTGAACATTACCAGTAAAGTGAAGGCCGATGTACAGAGTGTTGGAGGAGAGCTGATTGTCTCTGGGGTGAGTTGGTTTAGCAATATTCACAATACTAGTATTACTTGATGAAAAATTAAACCAGGGCTTCCATTAAGAATATGAAACTGGAAGTGTGAACTTCCCGTCCAACAATGTTTTGTTTTTTTCACTGAAATGTGGAAGTTTAATTGTCCCAAATACAGTCTTTTTCAACTATTTTTCAACTAATATGTTAAAAATCAAGTAATTTTCAACTCTAACTTGCCAAATTTAAAGCCTTATATTACAATAATTCATTTTACTTAAAGACTGATTAGAATTGTGACCATAAAATCAATGTTCACACATTATAGTTTTGATATTTTGAACTTCCAAGCTTTTTCTTTAAAATTATGGAAGTTTTTGTACTTCCAAGGAATCAATTTCTAGGGAGTAATATTCTTCCAAACTTCTTTTAATGGAAAAATTAAAACGTTTTTAATGGTAATTTGATGTGTGTATAAAAGTCTCCTCCATTATTTTGGAGCACAGAGTGATGTTAAGTGTTGGAGGAGAGCTTTGTCTGGATGATTAAAGTTAAATTCATTAAGATTGTGAAACTGCTGTTATATTTAATCAAGCAAACATTTTAAGGGTGAGTATTGGAGCTATCTAGTCTGTCAAGGTGGCGGTCAATTGTGCTGTTGTAAAAGTTTATAGATAGAACTATTTTTCACTGTTTAAGATTGATACCCAGTAAATGCAATCACACATACTCATTGTATCATTGTATCCCGGGTAAGTTTAAATAGCAACATCCTAGAGGCACTGCTGCTTGGCCTTATGTGAAGGTAATTGAACAATGCCTGAAGTAACTCAAACCTAATCAAGCCATTTACTCCTTGATTTCAGTTGGACAGTGCCACATCCCTTATCCAGGCAGCCAAGAATCTGATGAATGCCGTGGTGTTGACAGTGAAGGCTTGCTATGTCGCTTCTACCAAGGTATTTGAAACATCACTTTCATGCCTTTTTAGCTCGACCAATCTAAGAATAAGGAGAGCTATCCTAGTCACCCCAGCGTCGTCGTCGGCGTAACCACTTATATTAAAGTTTTTGTAAGAGTTTGCGTACCACCTCAAATATTTTCAAAGTCCATTGACATCTGGCTTTGAAACTTTGCAAACTTGTTCACCATCATGCCCCCAACCTGTACACAGGAGGAGGTAACTCTATCGAGCATTTTGAAAAAAATATGCCCATTTTTCAACTTAAAAGTTATGTTAAAGTTTGCGTACCACCTCAAATATTTTCCATTCAATTTATGTAAATATCTCAGCACATCATGTATTGCATTGAAATCTAATCTAACAGTAATCCATGCATGTTTCGGCAAAACTTTTTAATCCATACACCGAAAAGCGGCGGAATAGTCGAGTGGGCTGTCTCTGTGACAGCTCTTGTTTAGCATTTCGCTGGTATTTCTAAAATGTCTTAATTTCGAAATAATTTCAAGGTCAAATTTAAAGATATTTCTGCTGTTTGCAATTGCAATTCAAGGTTTTGAAACATTGAATGAATGTGGCTTTTTCTCCTCCCAAAACGACCTAGTGAATTTTAAATCAAGTGCAAAAATGGCCTATCAATCAACTTGAAAGAAACACACATGAAAGAAACACACATGTACCGCTGTCTATGAGATTGGTTCATTGTTTTCCATAACATGGAGAACTGCTTACCCTGCAAATTATCAATACATGTACATTGTGTATTGATTTTACATCAACAGACCAATGAAGTTGGTAGCTTTAAATTACATTGGCAACAATGGAACTCTTTGAAGAGATGAAACTGACAGGTGAAAGCTGCCATGAAAGTGGTGCAAGTTGAGCAACTCTTAGGTTACGATTGTGCTTTGTTGAACTGATTGACAACCATGCTTTAGTAAACAGTATTAATTTAATAATTGTTATTGATACATGCGTCTACATACATGTGAAATTTGCTTCAAGTCTATAAAAACGTTTTGGTCATTATAAAGCAATTACATCATATAACCTTGTGAGGCACTTTAATTATGATGGCTCAAGATGTTTTATAAATACCAGCACTGATTTCTTTAAGTTTGAACAATACTCTTTCATATAAACAGTATGATAAAATGTGATAAATTAAAGTAATTTATATGCACCCTTAATTGTTATGTTCAATTTACTTTGGACATTAGGAATATGAGACCGGTTAAATCAAATGACAGGATGGCACGAAGAGGGGAACAGTTTTATGTATTTTATAAACATATATCTCTAAATAAGCTTGATACAAAATTCATGACATGTATGTGTTGAATATGTTATAAATGTTTTCTCTTATTTTTCAGTACAAGAACACTGGAAAGATGGTAAGTTAAAAGTTGTGTAGAATACTCCGCGGAAAAAAACTTACAACTCTTTCTCATTTAAAACAACTAAGGCTGTGTTTTTATCAAACAACATACCTTTCTTTAACATTCAACCATGGCAATCATAAATACTAGACAGTTGTTGTCATGAAAGATGATAGTATGTCAAAATCATTCAGTAACTAACTACTCCTGTACAACAACATGGACAAGAGGTCATACAGTATGGTATGTGTTCCGGACACCGGTTCTGGTGTGTACCAAGGAAATCATCAAAACAGTTATTTATATTGGCTTATAGCTGTTACAATTCTGCTATAAAAATATTTTATAATAGAACTAAGTATTACGAAGATGACAGGTTCTACTTATATCATATGTAAACTATATCCATTTTATCAGTCTATACCATATCACATCATTATTTTCTGCAGACAATCGTTGCATGGAAGATGAAGCCTCCAGAGAAGAAGCCATTGGTTCGTCGGGACGAGGGACGTGAATATGGGCGCATCAGTCGGGCTGCAGGCAAGAAGAAGATTGAGCCAATCAAGGCTCTTTCAGACTTCCAGGAGATCGATAAAGACAGCTTTTGCTGATCTAGACTTTGTTTTTAGAATCAAGATTTTCAGTGATCATGATTGCTGTGTAAAATGGCTGATGAAATGAGACTTTGAAAGGTGTTACTCTAGCAATATTTGTTTTCTAACACACGATAAGCAGTGATAGAAAAGTGTACCAAAAACTAAAAACAAATGTATTCATAGTCAGTTAATTGTTTGTGGGACAGCATTAGCAGTCTTGATTTTTGGTTTACTGATTAGTATTTTTTATAAAAAAGGTTGACTTTTGAATAGTTTAAGTGCTTAGGATGTGCGTGTCCATCCTGTTAATTAATACAGCCTTTGTATATCTACTAACTGCTACAACAAATTTCTAAGGGTTTGTTACTTGTCTAAAAATAGTAATCATGTATTAACACCTTAAATGTCAGCATAAATATCTGACCTTAAAAACATGTGCAATGAACATCGAATTTAACATGACAGCATTACGTCATGCTGCTTATCATTTTGAGACACAAAATTGACAATTATCCTTCATTCAATTCTGGGAGTACTTGATGGGTAATTTGCCAACACTGTTGGTAAAAGTCTACATATTGTCTAGATGGATATATCTTGTAACCAGTTGAATTGGTAGCCAGTTATTTATTTACTATAAGTAAAGAATTACTTTTTGTTATAAATGTTGAGGAAAATGTATGCATAGGACAAACATGCTTGTAGACTTGTAGTGCTGGTGCAGGATAGTTTGAGCTTTATTCAGAAATAAAAGTTTTCTTTTTTCAAAATTACAATGGCTTGTACATGGATGTATCTACATACATGTGTGTCATACATGGGTCTCTTCATATAAAAACTACATATCCATGCCAGATCCATGTCAATTGTCAATTGTCAAAACACTTGTGTACTTGCATAGGGTAAATCACATCAGGTTTGCTTCCTGTGCTGTTGTATGGTGGGTACACTTGTATTTACAAGAACACTTAACTGTATTATTGTGTATTTTCTCACAAACTGCTAATTTGTTATAGATACATGTACACTTAGTGTCAAGCTTCAGATCATTCTTTACTATTCCAAGTTAGGTAGGCATGCTTCAGTTTAAATATTTACTACCGTAATGTTTTTTATGTTAGTGAGGACGGGCTTGGGTTGGCCATCCAGAAAAAAATCACATATATTTACCGAAAGCTACATGTCTTGGTAGATTTGTGTTGTAGAAAAGGATTTCTTTGTTTTATTACAGAGTTTCTTTACAGTGATTTTATAAGGGTTATATAACTATTTAAAGCGTTAGATTTATATTTTTGTGATTTTTTTTTTATTAATTACAGTGTGATTTATTTAGTTGTGTATTTTATATGCATGCCACTAGAAACAATATTTTTACATTCTGTATGCCATGTCATTTTAATGGCATGATATCAATTTGAAGATTCATCATTCATTTTTACGAATCTCTGTGTAAATAATATCATTATTTATGTACAGATACATTGTATGTTCATTTTCTCCAGTTTTGTTAGTAATCTACCTTCATTGATTTTTGTTTCAAATTCTAAATTATTATATTTAACACAAACTATCCATATCAAGCATTTGAAGCATTTTACACGGTTGTGAACCTCTTTATGACTGAAATCATTTTCATTTACTTTATGAATAAACCCACTAACAGACCACTACCTTGTTGGCGATTTATTTTATACTCATTTTCTTAACTGCTGATACAAAATGAAAACCAGCGTATAGAATATTTCTAATGATCATCCTCTATTACAATCTTTTAAAAGTGGTTTCATATACATGTATATGTTTGATATAAAATCAACAGGTATGTTAAACAAAACAATAACAGAGACAAGTAATATCTAGAAGATAGTTATGTGGACGAGTTGAATGAACCTCTTTTAAAACCCTCCTGTATACATTGTATGTTAATGTTTATTTAAGAAAGCAAAGCACACACCAGTGTAATTTAGATCTTACATTTATGTCTTCAAACCCTATCTTAAACGGTTTCATATTCTATTGACATAACATTGAATGACACGACTTCTGAAGTCATTACGTGATGTAATGAGGTGACTTGACGAGAATACGGCTAACCACCTCACATTACATGTACATTTTCAACCAATGCAAACAGAGTCTATATATTCTTCACAATTAATTATATTTAAACTCTCACTTCACAATGTAAAGTGGAGTTTACAGTATTTTGGAGTCAGGCGCGTCATCACGCCTGTGCGGCCTCCGTCCCATTTTCATGTCCCTTCTATAACTTTGTCATTCATGGTTGCATTTTGAAATAATTTGACAGAAAATACCACCGTATGATAACAACATGTGCGAACGACCCGGGTTCATATCTTCCAGGTCAAGTTCACTGCGCTCCTAGGAACGTTGTCAGTTTTGCTATATAAGCCTTACTGATATAAGTGGTTCGTATGCAGCCCAGTACTAAGTCAGTCATGGTAGGATTTCGAAATAATTTTCATAAAACGTCGCGCACAGAACTCGGAACTCTAGTTATACTTAAAATGATTGCGATCAAATGCCTATAAACCCTAAAATCTTTTGTTGATAAAAATGTACATGCAAACAATGTTTATCATCAAATGTGGAATAAGCCAACGAGTCTGTGCGTTTGGTCAAATCAGTTAAGTTTTACAGTTTAAAGTGACACTCCTATTCAAAATCAGTACATACACATGTACAACAAACATGAATTTGAGCGATACACCCTCAACTACTTACGAAATAATGCATTTATGGAAAATATTAATTACCATTAACAATATAATAACTGTATTTAATAGCTAAAAACGCAAAAATATTAAATGATTGGTGAATGCTAAAAGATTTACTGTGATTTACTATGGTCTCATAAAGGTAGCAATACCGTGATTTCTGCACATTTCTTTTAAATTGAACTCGGTATCCTTCATAAGAACCATTGTTTTCGACATTTTATCAACCTTTTTGGTATATTAAACAATTGTATTAAATGTGTTAAATCTTATTTTGGAGTAAAAGTGCATCTTTAAAAACAATAACATTCTGAATTGCATGATATATTTGTAAAAATGTTGGTTAGATCAAAACAATACATTGAAAACAATTTTAAGGTGCACAAAAATTATGTCAAATCAAAATGCTTTACGGAGACCTTTGTTTTGACATTATCTGCATAGATCGAACCAATTATGATCATTGTATATTTATTTTGCATTCTTATCTTAAGTTAGATGCCATTAGTATAATCACAACCATCTGGTTAAAGATTCCCCTTGGGAAAAAGGTGGTTTACCACAACGGATAAAATCTACTTCCATAGAAGGAAGTTTTTATTAAATGGTAGTACGCGATAACATTTTTTTTGTGGTAACCGCCTCAATTAATTTATATTCCCAAGTTCTTGTCGTGTGTACGTGAAGGCATTTGTGTGTATGCACGGCAATATAAACCGGTACAAAATACACAAACAGGTTCAAAATATGATCCTAAATGATGCCTTTAATTCGCTGTATCATTATTGTTTGTTTAACAAGTAATATATTGTACAAACAATGCTTCAAGTATATAAAACAATCAATGTAATGATGAAAGCGCCATAAGTGGTTTGAACTCGAGTTATTTCTCACCACCAGTGGGGATATTTGATCCCAGGTACCATAAACTATGTACTTTTGTATCAATTTTATAATCGAAGCGACCAGCGATGTGTTTGTTTTGGTATCACGCCTGTCCTGTAGGTATTTCATCCGAAGTTCATCCAGTTTTCGATATTATTTGAAAGTAGTGTATGAGTTGGAAAACTACTAAAATATTTTCTAAAAAAAACATGAAATGAATAAATAATTCGGAAAGGTTGCAAATAAGAAATGTATAGCTAGATTTTACAGGTTTGTGAAATGGCAGGACATATGGAACAAAACTAGACTCTTACACTTTTTTGTGCACTTTCGGTTTTCATTTTACAAAACCCGTTTCAAATATTAATAACAAACGATAATGGGTGTCTTGGTCAAAAATTGATATCTCTTTATGACTGATGAGACTGCACGATTGGTAATACACCTTTAACGTTCGTTCCGAGAACAGGATCTTTCGAACAGGAAGTAAACCAATTCGGTGCCACACTCGACTTTTAAACTAGTTATCCCCCAGAGGAAACCAATCGGTGCTAAGTTCATTCAGTAAAATTATTTATGGTTTATCGTGTCATATGACACCTATGCAACGTAAACTCCAACAGTTTTACCTATCCTTCGGACCTTTTATTCCGTGACACAAATTCCCTTATTTAACGGAATAAATAAGCCATGGGTTTTTGGTGATGAGTAAATTGCTCAGTAATGCTAAGGACTTGCGTATTGCATCCGGTTCCAAACTGTCCGGAGTTTCATTTGTGCTCGATGGAAATTTGTCTACTTACCCAATTAAATTAAGACCTTAATGAAGATAGCATCAAGTACACATTTTGAATTTAGTCAAGATTGTACTGGTCTATATTGAAGACAGTGGTAGGACTTGAGACGGGTTTGTGACTTAGAACTAGGTTAAGGTTATTGCTACTTAAACTGCCATTCTTACTTAACGTACTGAATTACTTTTGGTCTAGCTCAAAGTCACTGTTACTTAAACTGTCATTCTTACTTAACGTACTGAATGACTTTTGGTCTAGCTCAAAGTCACTGTTACTTAAACTGCCATTCTTACTTAACGTACTGAATGACTTTTGGTCTAGCTCAAAGTCACTGTTACTTAAACTGCCATTCTTACTTAACTTACTGAATGACTTCGTTGGTCTAAGTCAAGGTCACGGTCACTTAAATTGTTATTCTTTCTTAACTTACTGAATGACTTCGTTGGTCTAACTCAATGTCACTGTTACTTAAACTGTTATTCTTTCTTGACTTACTGAATGACTTCGTTGGTCTAACTCAAGGTCACGGTCATTTAAACTGTTATTCTTTCTTAACTTACTGAATGACTTCGTTAGTCTAAGTCAAGGTCACGGTCACTTAAATTGTTAATCTTACTTAACTTACTGAATGACTTCGTTGGTCTAACTCAAGGTCACTGTTACTTAAACTGTTATTCTTTCTTGACTTACTGAATGACTTCGTTGGTCTAACTCAAGGTCACGGTCATTTAAACTGTTATTCTTTCTTAACTTACTGAATGACTTCGTTGATCTAACTCAAGGTCACTGTCACTTAAACTGTTATTCTTCCTTAACTTACTGAATGACTTCGTTGGTCTACCTCAAGGTCACGGTCACTTAAACTGTTATTTTTTCTTAACTTACTGAATGACTTCGTTGGTCTAACTCAAGGTCACGGTCACTTAAACTGTTAACTCAAGGTCACTGTCACTTAAACTGTTATCTTACTTAACTTACTGAATGACTCCGTTGGTCTAACTTAAGGTCACTGTCACTTAAACTGTTATCTTACTTAACTTACTGAATGACTTCGTTGGTCTAACTCAAGGTCACTGTCACTTAAACTGTTATCTTACTTAACTTACTGAATGACTTCGTTGGTCTAACTCAAGGTCACTGTCACTTAAACTGTTATTCTTTCTTAACTTACTGAATGACTTCGTTGGTCTAACTCAAGGTCACGGTCACTTAAACTGTTATTCTTACTTAACTTACTGAATGACTTCGTTGGTCTAACTCAAGGTCACGGTCACTTAAACTGTTATTCTTTCTTAACTTACTGAATGACTTCGTTGGTCTAACTCAAGGTCACTGTCACTTAAACTGTTATTCTTTCTTAACTTACTGAATGACTTCGTTGGTCTAACTCAAGGTCACGGTCACTTAAACTGTTATTCTTACTTAACTTACTGAATGACTTCGTTGGTCTAACTCAAGGTCACGGTCACTTAAACTGTTATTCTTTCTTAACTTACTGAATGACTTCGTTGGTCTAACTCAAGGTCACGGTCACTTAAACTGTTATTCTTACTTAACTTACTGAATGACTTCGTTGGTCCAACTCAAGGTCACGGTCACTTAAACTGTTATTCTTACTTGACTTACTGAATGACTTCGCCGTTGTTCTATGTTAATGCCACTGTCTCTAAAACTGTCCACACTCTTTTTTGAATTGGTGTTAACGCTCATGCTACCGTCAATGAGATTACCCGACTGAACAGGCTTCCGGCGAAAATGTCGGCGACCTGCGCTTATGATGTACTTTATCAAAACGAATAATTTAATTCGAGATCATTCTTTTCTGCTTTTTGTTGTTGAGATACAATGGAATCCATATTGTTTGTATTATGTTCGTACAGTAAGTTGAACGTCGCCTGACGATGTGCCACTGAGTCAATGACGGCGAAGAATGTTATGAAAATACCTTCAATAAGGCTTGTGGGAGCTTATGAGACAATCTAAGGCTTGAAATAGACCATCGTATCAAAGTTCTTTACTCCGACGGTATTATCTGTGTTTGGAAGTGATCAAAACATGTTAAACACTTAAAGATGTTGAGAATTTAATAATTACCAAGTGATGTATTGATTAAAGCCAAAATGTCAACACTGGGCTGTGAGTTACGATATGAAGATACACAACTTGGGGCTATATATTACTTCTCTGTAAATAGTTCGTGTTTCATAACTATTTCGTGTTATAAATCCAGAATTAACCATTATTTATATACTTTACATAAGACAGAAAATGAAATGTCCCAAATAACACGGTTTTAATCAAACGCACTTACAAGGTCCATACACTTTGAGTATGTCAGCATGCAAGTTAAAAAAATGTTTTTGTTTTTGTTGTTGTTGTTCTTGTTTTTAATCGGCAGCAATATTCGATCCTGGCATCTCTTGATTGTCGTGAAAGATCTTTGGTTGTACATACTTCACTTCATCAACAGTTTCAAATGGAAACGTATACTTCAATACAAATAAATTCTTCAGAACTTGATCGTAAGCTTAAAGCTTATAAGTATCATCTATAAAAGGTCTTGGCCGCTGGTCCATGCACGTACTATGGCACGGATATGTGACAGATGCTACGTATCACTATAATCAGGTACAAGGTCTATGACGTTTTGGTTATTAAATGTTCTGTACTGTACTGTTCTGTTCTGTTTTGTTCTATGTTACACTATGAACACACTTCATGATTATATATTTATTGTATAAATCGCAGCGAAATACGTCTATACATTCAAATGTTTATGTTGTACAGGTTAGGGTGAACATGCGGACTATACATTTTTACTCAAAGTCTTGTTTTGGCGACACGTTAAGCGACCAGACAGATGGCTAAAACGAAAAGAAAATAGAAGAATGTAGAAAAACTCGTTCAAACGATAAATATTGTCAGATTTTCTTTTTTATTTAACAAAAAAATACTGACCAACTCTAAAAGTGTAGCTTTAAAACCTACTAGTAAAATTGTATCTGACGGTGATTTTCGTATAACAGAAAAAGTAACTAAAACAAACGCGAGGGTGTTATTTCACTTCGAACAATGCGAACTTAATACCAGCGAAATGGATGAAAGGCTCAGCCTTTCACAGCTGTACTCCAGTTCTCGTCAATAAAATGGTATGCTCAACTTGACAAAACCCATTCAAACAAATAACCCCTGCATAATTCAGGTGCAGTTTGTCCTATAAATAAAGAACTCTAAATTGAATTGGACCTATTCTTGTTGATATTACTCTTGATTCTTTATTACTCTCCCACTTCATACGGCGCTTTGTTTAATCAAAGAAAAAAGTTTTGCTTACTGAAGTATAAAAAAAACGTCAGCCAATGTTTAACATAGCTGTACAAATAGAAACCATAGATAATGCCAGTATTGTAATGAATGTACTCATTACTGATTCTATACCAGAAAATGACAAAAGGCTCTAATTGATAAAATATCGACAAAGTGACAAGATTACTGTCGCAGGTCTCGCCTAATTTTTAAGTTTCAAAAAGAGAATAGCATTTCGATCGCTGTGACATGAAAGGGTATTCAGCAGAAACTCGCAGATGACGCACCAACCAATCTCAGTTTTCACTGCATT
This sequence comes from Mya arenaria, assembly GCF_026914265.1. Lineage (NCBI taxonomy): Eukaryota > Metazoa > Mollusca > Bivalvia > Myida > Myidae > Mya > Mya arenaria. Next base: position 68,324,402 of record NC_069133.1, on the reverse strand, counting down.
GTGTTTTAGTTTCAAAATGAATATTCCTGCGATACAACGTCTATTATAATTAAAGTACATAGTTTGAAAATTAATCGAAACTTTTAAATGTAACAATGATACTGTTTACTATGGAAGCGTATATCGTTATTATGTAATCTTTCTGATATGCTGTATGTCGACTTAACCATTTACAATACGACATGATGTCAAAGTTGTGTCGACGTGATGTCGACATTATGTGTTTAACCTGATTTGTCAACACAACATATCCAGTTAATTATTGAACAAAGCCGACATAGTTTTAATAAAATCCAATCATATTCTCTTTATCACATTTCATATAAATTATGGTTTAGTCAAAATGCCTCCAAATCGTTAATTATAAAATCTATTTTCAAAGTTAAGTAAAATCAAATCAGATAAAGGCGCTTTCTTATGCATCAGTCAATTGTACCCCCCCCCCCCCCCCAGGTCCGGGGTATACCGGGGATAGCCGGGGAAATGGGCCGTGTTTTTTCCTTCCCGGTGGCCCCGCAGTGCCGGGCGAATGCGGTGGTTTTGTCTTCAAGCCAAATATCGCGGGGAATGGGCCTTACCTAGGGCCCCTCCCTGGGGTACGGGGGCATTTGGCGAGGGCTTGGCTGGACCGAAAGTCAATGTCCCCGCTATTCCCCGGACCGGAGGGGGGGGGGGTACAATTGACTGGTGCATTAAGTCTATTCGGTAACAATTTGGAAGGATATTCAAGTTCATTAACTCACTCCAGAGTTTGATATCATAACATACATGTATTTATATAATTTCTAATCTTGTTCACTAAACAAGTCCTGGCTAGTATTAAGATGCATCTCGGACCTTATTCAAGCTTTCCTCTGATGCATTACATGCGATGGCCACTCACGGGAACCGGGACACCAATGTGCAGTCCAAGCTTTCCTCTGATGCATTACATACGATGGCCACTCACGGGAACCGAAACACCAATGTGCAGTCCAAGCTTTCCTCTGATGCATTACATGCGATGGCCACTCACGGGAACCGGGACACCAATGTGCAGTCCAAGCTTTCCTCTGATGCATTACATGCGATGGCCACTCACGGGAACCGGGACACCAATGTGCAGTCCAAGCTTTCCTCTGATGCATTACATGCGATGGCCACTCACGGGAACCGGGACACCAATGTGCAGTCCAAGCTTTCCTCTGATGCATTACATGCCATGGCCACTCACGGGAACCGGGACACCAATGTGCAATCCAAGCTTTCCTCTGATGCATTACATGCGATGGCCATCCACGGGAACCGGGACACCAATGGGCAATCCAAGCTTTCCTCTGATGCATTACATGCGATGGCCACTCACGGGAACCGGGACACCAATGTGCAGTCCAAGCTTTCCTCTGATGCATTACACGCGATGGCCACTCACGGGAACCGAAACACCAATGTGCAGTCCAAGCTTTCCTCTGATGCATTACACGCGATGGCCACTCACGGGAACCGGGACACCAATGTGCAGTCCAAGCTTTCCTCTGATGCATTACATGCGATGGCCACTCACGGGAACCGGGACACCAATGTGCAGTCCAAGCTTTCCTCTGATGCATTACATGCGATGGCCACTCACGGGAACCGGAACACCAATGTGCAGTCCAAGCTTTCCTTTGATGCATTACATGCGATGGCCACTCACGGGAACCGGGACACCAATGTGCAGTCCAAGCTTTCCTCTGATGCATTACATGCGATGGCCACTCACGGGAACCGGGACACCAATGTGCAGTCCAAGCTTTCCTCTGATGCATTACATGCCATGGCCACTCACGGGAACCGGGACACCAATGTGCAATCCAAGCTTTCCTCTGATGCATTACATGCGATGGCCATCCACGGGAACCGGGACACCAATGGGCAATCCAAGCTTTCCTCTGATGCATTCATTACATGCGATGGCCACTCACGGGAACCGGGACACCAATGTGCAGTCCAAGCTTTCCTCTGATGCATTACACGCGATGGCCACTCACGGGAACCGAAACACCAATGTGCAGTCCAAGCTTTTCTCTGATGCATTACACGCGATGGCCACTCACGGGAACCGGGACACCAATGTGCAGTCCAAGCTTTCCTCTGATGCATTACATGCGATGGCCATCCACGGGAACCGGGACATCAATGTACAGTCCAAGCTTTCCTCTGATGCATTACATGCGATGGCCACTCACGGGAACCGGAACCTCAATGTGCAGTCCAAGCTTTCCTCTGATGCATTACATGCGATGGCCACTCATGGGAACCGAAACACCAATGTGCAGTCCAAGCTTTCCTCTGATGCATTACATGCGATGGCCACTCACGGGAACCGGAACACCAATGTGCAGTCCAAGCTTTCCTCTGATGCATAACATGCGATGGCCACTCACGGGAACCGGGACACCAATGTGCAGTCCAAGCTTTCCTCTGATGCATTACATGCGATGGCCACTCACGGGAACCGGGACACCAATGTGCAGTCCAAGCTTTCCTCTGATGCATTACATGCGATGGCCACTCACGGGAACCGGGACACCAATGTGCAATCCAAGCTTTCCTCTGATGCATTACATGCGATGGCCATCCACGGGAACCGGGACACCAATGGGCAATCCAAGCTTTCCTCTGATGCATTACATGCCATGGCCACTCACGGGAACCGGGACACCAATGTGCAGTCCAAGCTTTCCTCTGATGCATTACACGCGATGGCCACTCACGGGAACCGAAACACCAATGTGCAGTCCAAGCCTTCCTCTGATGCATTACACGCGATGGCCACTCACGGGAACCGGGACACCAATGTGCAGTCCAAGCTTTCCTCTGATGCATTACATGCGATGGCCATCCACGGGAACCGGGACATCAATGTACAGTCCAAGCTTTCCTCTGATGCATTACATGCGATGGCCATCCACGGGAACCGGAACCTCAATGTGCAGTCCAAGCTTTCCTCTGATGCATTACATGAGATGGCCACTCACGGGAACCGGAACACCAATGTGCAGTCCAAGCTTTCCTCTGATGCATTACATGCGATGGCCACTCACGGGAACCGGAACACCAATGTGCAGTACAAGCTTTCCTCTGATGCATTACATGCGATGGCCACTCACGGGAACCGGGGGACACCAATGGGCAATCCAAGCTTTCCTCTGATGCATTACATGCGATGGCCACTCACGGGAACCGGGACACCAATGTGCAGTCCAAGCTTTCCTCTGATGCATTACATGCGATGGCCACTCACGGGAACCGGGACACCAATGTGCAGTCCAAGCTTTCCTCTGATGCATTACATGCGATGGCCACTCACGGGAACCGGGACACCAATGTGCAGTCCAAGCTTTCCTCTGATGCATTACATGCGATGGCCACTCACGGGAACCGGGACACCAATGTACAGTCCAAGCTTTCCTCTGATGCATTACATGCGATGGCCACTCACGGGAACCGGGACACCAATGTGCAGTCCAAGCTTTCCTCTGATGCATTACATGCGATGGCCACTCACGGGAACCGGGACACCAATGTGCAGTCCAAGCTTTCCTCTGATGCATTACATGCCATGGCCACTCACGGGAACCGGAACCTCAATGTGCAGTCCAAGCTTTCCTCTGATGCATTACATGAGATGGCCACTCACGGGAACCGGGACACCAATGTGCAGTCCATGCTTTCCTCTGATGCATTACATGCGATGGCCACTCACGGGAACCGGGACACCAATGGGCAGTCCAAGCTTTCCTCTGATGCATTACATGCGATGGCCACTCACGGGAACCGGGACACCAATGTGCAGTCCAAGCTTTCCTCTGATGCATTACATGCGATGGCCACTCACGGGAACCGGGACACCAATGTGCAGTCCAAGCTTTCCTCTGATGCATTACATGCGATGGCCACTCACGGGAACCGGGACACCAATGTGCAGTCCAAGCTTTCCTTTGATGCATTACATGCGATGGCCACTCACGGGAACCGGGACACCAATGTGCAGTCCAAGCTTTCCTCTGATGCATTACATGCGATGGCCACTCACGGGAACCGGGACATCAATGTGCAGTCCAAGCTTTTGGCCTTAGAAATCGTAGAATCATATTCGAAAACCTCTCGATAGTCGTTAAGCAAGCCGAGTTGTTGCCGCGTGACAAACACTCGATTTCATTAACACTGCCCGAGAGAAGATTAATTACCGTGATAAAATAGGTTACGGTTTTGTGCCAATCCTGGAGAATATTCGAGCGTTCCAAGGTTTATGACCCAATATAGCCAATTGACGAGCGAAGAGTAAATCGGTTAATGGCTACTTCCGGTAATATACATTAATTTCCGGAAATTGTCAATGAAGGTTTAGGGAGAAATATTCCTCGCACAATTAACCGGTCTCACCGTGGCAATTTATTTCTTGTGTCGTTGGTAGAGATAAGACCATTCATTCACAATACCTCTTGAACATCGATTGGTGTCAGAAACCGGACCTTATATAGAACCTGTGAAAGTCGGGCAAGAGGAAAATGCTTGATGAAAAACTTCCTGGTTTCAAATTTGTTTTGTTTAGTGGCATAGTGTTGCAGATACCCTAAAATGCCTTTTATTACACTTACGTCAACCCCCCCCCCCCCCCCCAACTTTTTTAGTTGACAATGTCCATTGAATAACGATTATAGAAAATGCCACGAAATTTCGTTCCAAGAATCTTGCGCAATCTGGAAATCCGGGTTAGCGTTGTATAATGTTCACTCTTTTACCTTCTCCTAAATTGTTCCCGTGGTAAATCATGGCGGGTAATCGTTGGAGCCATAACAATTTGTTATGTGTTGAAAATAACTCCAACGTGTCTTCCGTTATAGTGCCAATGAGTGGAATATGGATGTCAACAGTGAGTATGGTTTCTTATTTTTCATTTTTATGTTTATACGAGTAAATTTGAAAAATTGGAAAATGTAGTTCCACATAGGAATGGCCATGAGTTGTTCTAAATGTAAAAGTTCTGAATAAAATATAATATCTGATCGTCTAGAACTTGCATTACTTGCTAGACGTTAGTGTTGACAACGTAAAAATCTGGATTTTCGTGAATATTGTTCTCGTACCTTAGGTTTAAGCATTCTAGAAAAAAGATTCCTTCGTTTGCATTGGATGATTTCTCTTTTGTGGGTAGATAATTCAGCATGTATTATCGGCGAAAGAAACCGTGCTCGTTTAGTAACTTTTTTTCCAATGCTGCAAGGGAGGAATCTTTTTTTTCTGAGATGGCAAGGGAGTGCTTGTTTATTTAGGTGAATGCCTGTAAAATACTTTTTCTTGCAAATTTGGAGCTACGGAGTGATTTTTTTCTCGACTTTAAAGACACCTATCTGAAATTATGTAAACACAATCGTTAGATTTTTGCCTTATAATACCTGGAAATACAGAATTAGAATTACGACGACCATTTGCTATCAAGATTAATTTATTAGACACCAAATGAACCTTAAAGTCCGCGAAGCTGTGTGGTAGTAGGTCATACTTTAAAAAGATCGAAAATGATATTAATTCAGTTAAATGTTAATTTTCATGTTATGAAATTGCCTCAGTTTTTTCACAATTCTTTTCCTACTAAATTGCTATTCATGAGCACCACAACCTATTCATTGGCACCACAACGTTCAGAAATTGGAGCGTAGTGCAGCAAGTATAACAAATAAAGTTCTAAAATTTGTAACGCGGCAACCTTTTGTCAATAAAAAAGCCACACACATGTAAAGAAAATGCTTAAACCTAAGGTACAAGAACAGTTCTTACGAAAATTCAGATTTTTACGTTTTCAACACTAACGTCTAGCAAGTTATGCAAGTTCTTGACGATCAGATATCATATTTTATTCAGATCTTTTACATTTAGAACAACTCATGGCCATTCCTATGTGGAACTACATTTTCCAATTTTTAAAATTTACTCGTATAAACCTCTAAAAATGAAAACTCAGAAACCATACTCACTGTTTACATCCATATTCCACTCATTGGCACTATAACGGAAGACGCGTTGGAGCATTTTCAACACATAACAAAATATGTTATGGCTCCAACGATTACCCGCCATGTAAATAGATCAAAGTCACAGCTAGTGTTGTTTAGAAAACTTTGAACGCATAGTTACTTGAAAACCGTTAGATAAATGATTTTGAGACTTCAGTGGTAGGTTGCCCTTGTTCGTAAATGACCCCCTAATTTTGGTAGGTCAGTGGGTCAAAAGGTCAAGGTCATGATAAGCGGATGTCTGAAAATTTGCAAATGCATTTGTTCTTCAAATACTACGCATCAAACTAGCACATGTTTCCCACACAGCCGTTAGTCAGGGGAATAATGATATGACCAACATCTCTAATTGTGTATTTTTCAATTTCAACTTTGATCTTTGCAATACGTTTAGAAAACAAAACAGCTTTCTTTACTTTTTGGACATCGTTTTTGCAAATACTACATGTTCAAATATCAGCATGGTTAGTATAATGTACTGCCAATAAAAATTGACTACATGCACGCTTGGTGCATATTTAATGTACACTTTCGAATCTCTTCAAAATGACAATAAATTACATTCAATTTGACAAAAAAAGCAATATAATTCCTTATCAGTGAAATAAACAAATATCTCAATAAGTTATTATCATAAAGAAACCATTTCATTTATTATCAAACTATATAGGCAAAATTAATGCATTTAACACGGAAATGCTATTTTGTTTTCACCGATAGATCACTTCTATATGTTTTAATTACACCTGATCTGGTTTGATTTGCGGATTTGAATACCGGGTATAATGTCATAAATAAATAAATCATCTTATGCGTCAGTTATTGTTCCTGAATTTCAATTACCCCACTTTACATACACTGTTTATAGCGTCATAAAATAAAAGAGAGGCATTCAGCCTTCCGAACAGTGAAAGTCAAACAGTGCAGTCATAATATTGCACATATCTTGAAATGTTCATTAAAATTATACAAGAGAAATAATAGAAAATATTGCATTTTACGTCATATTTTTTTCAACCCTTTGTATATGCCTTAAGAATACCCTTGTGGCCCACATGCCTTTACAAACAAAATGTTGCATTCTTTGAAAGGAAAATCTAGGCCACTTGTATTTTATTTCCCCGCGATGAAAGGATTGCTAATTGCGTTCGAGTAATTATTGTTAATTGCGATTATTTCCCTGACAAACACAATAATGGTCGTCCTGGGACGGTGTACGGTGAAACACAGGTGACATACTATTTTTGATATCGTCTAAACGACTTAGTATTTACTGGTAAGACGACTTACATTTCTTGATTAAACGACTTAGTATTTACTGGTAAGACGACTTACATTTCTTGATTAAACAACTTAGTATTTACTGGTAAGACGACTTACATTTCTTGATTAAACGACTTAGTATTTACTGGTAAGACGACTTACATTTCTTGATTAAACGACTTAGTATTTACTGGTAAAACGACTTACGTTTCTTGATTAAACGACTTAGTATTAACTGGTAAGACGACTTACATTTCTTGATTAAACGACTTAGTATTAACTGGTAAGACGACTTACATTTCTTGATTAAACGACTTAGTATTTCGCTAAAACAACTTAGTATCTCATAAAATGACTTAGTTACTTAAACATATGTTATGTCTTGTTGTCAGAGCTGTTAAAATATCATTATATGCCAGACTCTCTTACAAGTATTTTGAAATAAGATCATCTATTGCCTTAGTGATGTTTACAATGTCGTTAATTCGAGGGATATTATCATATCTGATTGGCCAATAGGGCGCTGTAACGAGTTACTAAGTCGTTTTAACGAGACACGTGAGTCGTTCTAACGTCGTTAAAATTGAGATACATAACGTTTAACGAGATACCAAACACACGTATGTCACCTCTATGTCACCGTACCTATGCCACCGTAATAATGACATTCATTGTCCAATTGTATACCGTGGACTGTTTCATGAACGAGTTTCTGACAGGATGCCTAGGTTGCCAATACACTGACGCTATGTTTACACATTCTGCGACATACCTAGATGTGGCCGGGTAATTTGTTCTATTGAACACGCGTGAAATCAGAATACTTTCCTTGATCGTGTTAATACAATGTTAAAGGGACTCGCTCATGCTTTTAAAACGCACTTTTTATGACGAAATAAAGTGTGGCTAATCATTAAGCTGTTTGTTAAAACTTAGATGTTGACGGCCTGGAACCCTACAACAAATGTTACTATTTGCTCAAATATCGTCCTTGAAGTCTAAGATATTGAATAGCGATGGTAAACGCTTTTCAACAAAAGGCTTTACGGTTAAATTATCCCTCAGAGTATGTAGGGCTCCTTGTGAATGGGCGGTTTTGTTGTCAGTTTTTTTCTAGATTGTACCGGCGTGGTTCGCTCTCCATTAAAACCAGGTTTGTTTTATATTTTAAATGTATTTTTTCTACAATTTCGGTATCAACGAGTAAATGGAATATAGTATAAGTGTCCGTTCAGATATATTACCGTGAACAAAAACTGGTCGAAAAACACGAACAAGTTCCTTTAAGGAAATTAAACGTGTTCATTGTGTAACCTTACATGAACATGTTTTTGCCTATTTCAATATTATGTTTCGTCCATGTTTTTAATTTAATGGCATCACTTGATGTTTTTAGCTCTCGTATAAGTTGAATACACACACATTGACTTGAACGTAAAGCAGTTAACAGGGTCATCTTACCAACGATCGGGGGACGCAATATCGTAGATAATTATGTTAATATATAGATACTAGATTTATCTCGACCAAAGCAGAACAACCACTCGTTTGGTTTACAACAAAAGATGTGAAGATCAAGAATTTTAGTTTATTATTTAGTGAGTGTAACAATTGAAAGTTTTACTTGGAAATACGTATACCCTTGGCCTAAACTGACTAATAAAGCTTTTATTCACTACTCATGTGATCGGGCGCGAAGGTCTCATAAATAATATTCATAAATAGCATTGTGATATTTGAAATCACCGTACTTACATTAACAAGGCACACTCATTTTCAAAAGCAGCGTGCGCTCATATTCGCTATAATAAGGAAAACTTGCGTTAATGTTTATGCGAAATTCCATTCTTGAATAAAACATTTATATAAAGGATAACAGTGAGGGTACTGTCATTTTGAATATTTATTTAATAACCCACGGATCATCCGTCTTAACCTTTGATGTATATTATGAAATATTTTAACTTTAAGAAATAATCTATTTTATTATCCGCTTTATGTTCGTCAAATCATTCAATGGCATTTATGTTGTATTTATTATTATTACAAACTATTTATGACATCCGTTTAAGATGAACGAACCGTATGTCATACAAAGGTTGGATTAAGTCTTATCGACGCGTTTCCTTATTTCCTTTCAACATAGATCAACTATTGTCTATTATGAAAAGAAGATGTTAGGTCATTGTTGCCAACAATTACAAGACAACCAGAACAACAAAGTAGTTTTAGCTGTTGTCGTCCATTCTGTGTCCTTTAAAGGAAATCCAAGTCGGCTTAAAGAAACACGATACAGATTGATGCATTTTTAAAAAACCAAAATTGTATTCAACTCATTTGACTCTAATGATTAAGACCAAGAACGTGGATGTTTTGTGTACCAGCCGTGTTTTGTGTACCAGCCATGATTTGTGTACCAGCCGTGTTTTGTGTACCAGCCGTGTTTTGTGTACCAGCCATGTTTTGTGTACCAGCCATGTTTTGTGTACCAGCCATGTTTTGTGTACCAGCCGTGATTTGTGTACCAGCCATGTTTTGTGTATCAGCCATGTTTTGTGTACCAGCCATGATTTGTGTACCAGCCATGATTTGTGTACCAGCCATGTTTTGTGTACCAGCCATGTTTTGTGTACCAGCCGTGATTTGTGTACCAGCCATGTTTTGTGTACCAGCCATGATTTGTGTACCAGCCATGATTTGTGTACCAGCCATGTTTTGTGTACCAGCCATGATTTGTGTACCAGCCATGATTTGTGTACCAGTCATGTGTTGTGTACCAGCCGTGATTTGTGTACCAGCCATGATTTGTGTACCAGCCGTGTTTTGTGTACCAGCCATGTTTTGTGTACCAGCCGTGTTTTGTGTACCAGCCATGTTTTGTGTACCAGCCATGTTTTGTGTACCAGCCATGATTTGTGTACCAGCCATGATTTGTGTACCAGCCGTGTTTTGTGTACCAGCCATGATTTGTGTACCAGCCATGATTTGTGTACCAGCCATGATTTGTGTACCAGCCATGATTTGTGTACCAGCCATGATTTGTGTACCAGCCATGTTTTGTGTACCAGCCATGATTTGTGTACCAGCCGTGATTTGTGTACCAGCCATGATTTGTGTACCAGCCATGATTTGTGTACCAGCCATGATTTGTGTACCAGCCATGATTTGTGTACCAGCCATGATTTGTGTACCAGCCATGATTTGTGTACCAGCCGTGATTTGTGTACCAGCCATGTTTTGTGTACCAGCCATGATTTGTGTACCAGCCATGTTTTGTGTACCAGCCATGTTTTGTGTACCAGCCATGTTTTTGTGTACCAGCCATGTTTTGTGTACCAGCCATGTTTTTGTGTACCAGCCATGTTTTTGCGCTTTTTAACCACGTTTGTTTTTATAAATGCTTATATTTTTAACTGTACTGTGATGTTGTTTTGCAGCAACCTTTTTGTGCTCTTTTAATAAAGAAAGGACAATGAACAAAAGACTCCTACCGTTTTTGTTTAGGGAGTCTAATGTTGATAAAAACGGACCGTCGCTAAGGTCCATTCCCAAACACCATATATGTTTGCTCGATCTCTATATATAATAATATGGCATTGAATGTAATTCTTTTTTCCCTTTTCGATATATATATATATATATATATATATATATATATATATATATATATATATATATATATATATATATATACATGAATGGCTAGAGATGACGCTAGTAGAACAAAGTTGTTGGTTTTAAAAATGTATTTCAAGCGCAAACGTTCGCTTATATTGCATAGTTATTATATAACACATTGATATAAATGTCAAACAAAAACAATGGACGGTTTTCATAGAATAAATGTCACAACGTTCCAAATATACATACAAAACACACACACACACCGACATTTGATCATATATTATGATATTTGAATTTTTAATATCTTTATCACAAATTGTTAAAACGTCTTATAATCTCGGCACGATCATTCTTTGAATTTGATTCACCTCCTCTAAAATAGAAAAGGCAAGCGTAACCATTTCAAAGTTCATTTCAAACCCTGTCATATAAAGTTCACAACATCTCCGGGATACCAGTAGGGATTACTAATAGCCATTTATGTTAGAAAGATGTTGTGCCATTGGTAAAGCACACTCACAAAATCAAACACGTTTTCGCCAAACGAATGTCGACCATTAACATACCAATTACAAAACAGAACATTAACACGTGTACTAAATTGCACATTTCATTGCTACCAATTAATAAAGTCCTATGGACATGTACAAAATATGATGCCACAAATACACGCACATACACGCCTTGTCGGGCCAGACAACATGGAAGCATCATTCGTATTAAATACGAAATGTACAAGCTCTACCATATTCAGTTAAGTCCACAAGCCTATTCATGAAGCTTCACATGGACGGCTGAACCCCATCCCTGGAAAGTGATCAGATGGACGAACCAACCAAATGAGAATGACCTAATCTCCAAGATGGCCACCTTGTCCAATGGTAAATGAAGACTAGTGAAATATTCCAGGTTGAACAATCATTCATCAACCGACATGATGAAAATAGTGACGACGTTTTTTATGTCTCCGGTCTTTGAAGTCCTCAATCTTAGCTGCTGTTGAGAAGCAGGAAACTCTTGCTGCCCTTTGTGGCCTTGAACTGTTTCTTGGCGGGGCGGAGGTAGCGACAGTCCTGAAGATCCTCCCAGTCCTCCTCTTCAGGGGGCGGTGGGATGTAAGGCGGTCCAGAATAATCGCGCACCATCAGCGGCCGTGCCGCCAACGTGTACACCGGTGGAAGCATGATGGGCGGCAGCTTCAGAGGTCGCTCCCGAGGCAAGCCGTCACGTGGTCGCTCAAGTTTCTTCTCTTGTTGCGTCTGCACGGGTGGCAGGGTGCCGTCATTTTCGTTGTTTTCCGGTTCCTTCCTTTCCGACTCCTCTTTATTTCTGTCTAACGATATTAAAGTCCCAACGTCCCCATTTTCGAATAAAATGTTCGCTTGTAATGTTCGTTCACTGGATGTTTTCTGTAACTTCTTCAGCGCCTTATTGTCAATGGTTCCATCCACGGAAAGAATTCGTTTCAAGAGTTTCATCCTGAACTCATTTGGAGGAATAAACACTGGCGACTGCGGGGTCCTTCTGCTGTGAAAACTGTTATTCAATCCCACGTCGTCACTGGGTACAGTTCGTGACTTATCGCCTGCCAGCGCCGACCCTCGAGGTAACATCTGGGTTGCCATTTTGAAGGTATGTCTGCTGTACTTGTGCTAAGCCAGTGACAGCTATACGGTATTAATGTGGCTTGTCCGTGGTGAGCACACTCAGTACAGGCTAAAGCTCACCTATTGTGGTCCCAGTACGCGAGCAAACACACCTAGAGTCACAGATAACTGATTCAAGCACTTAGTTTATCGAACAGTTGCTGATAAGCGGTCCTCTCTGATTGTCCTCGCGATGTTCATATATATAAGCGCGGCTGACTCCTCTTAGGCTGTCAAGGACGGATACACCAGAATGTCTATTCAAAGTCCTCGTCGATAATGCTTATAAACATTAAAACTCTCACACTGCCACTTCATCTACAGGCAACTTTAAACCACTTTTCAATATCAGCTGCGTGCCCGTTATCTCTCATTGGCAAAACAATACATTAAGCGTTATCAGTTAATACCGCGTTAAAACCAGTTCGATGTATATTTGTTTGTGTTTATTTACAACCTTTTTTCTCTCAAATGTTAAGAAAAATATAGCAGTCTTTTACTCGTGCGATCCGACTGTCGTCTGGAGTCAGGGGGATTTTACAGCCGATATTTATAGCAACGCGGCGCTCAGTTGGTACAGTTGGTACACTCAACTCAGATATATCGATAACAAACGCACCTATTGACAATTGTAACAAGCATGGTAAAAATAGCTATTTTTGTTAAATTTTCAGGATCGAATATCAAAAGTTCAATTAGTGTTAATTAGATGTATGCATAACTTAGATAGTAAATACGAAATGTTCCAAATACCGTTCGAAATAAATAAGATATTGATATTGTTTCGATATTAAATTATAAATAGGCTTGCCAACCTCAGCGGTATTTATATGATCAATTAACATATTTCAAATAAATCAAATAAAACATTATAAACTACTACGGTCGGTGACCGGTACCAAAGGCTCTTATTGCGACGTACCGGCTACGATACTGAGGATATCATAATAAATACAAAAAAAACAACACACATCTACGAGCGTAAATACGCAACGTAGCGGTTTTTTTTTTTTTTAAAGCTGCACTCTCACAGATTGAACGTTTTGACAACTTTTTTTTTATTTTTTTTGTCTTTGAACGAGCAAATTTTTGCGTAAATATCTGCGAACCATCAAGAAGACTGCTGACAAAAGATCAGATCGCAGCTTTTCATATTTCCGTCCCAAAATTGATGTTTGATGCATTTTCCTTAAACCGTTAGTTTAAGCCATAAAACATTAAATTTGGAATGGAAATAATAAAATCTGCGATCTGATCTTTTGTCAGCAATCTTTCATTACTGGTTAGCAGTTATTTACGCAAAATTTTGCTAATTCCAAGACAAAGAATAACAAAGTTATATCTCAATATCACAATACGCAAATACACGTTATTTTATGAAAAATGTTGAGCTCCGGTCCCAATATCACAATACGCAAATACACGTTATTTTATGAAAAATGTTGAGCTCCGGTCCCAATATCACAATACGCAAATACACGTTATTTTATGAAAAATGTTGAGCTCCGATCCCAATATCACAATACGAAACTACGCGTTATTTTATGAAAAATGTTAAGCTCCGGTCCCAATATCACAATACGCAACTACGCGTTATTTTATGAAAAATGTTGAGCTCCGGTCCCAATATCACAATACGCAACTACACGTTATTTTATAAAAAATGTTGAGCTCCGGTCCCAATATCACAATACGCAACTACACGTTATTTTATGAAAAATGTTGAGCTCCGACCCCAATATCACAATACGCAAATACACGTTATTTTATGAAAAATGTTGAGCTCCGGTCCCAATATCACAATACGCAACTACACGTTATTTTATGAAAAATGTTGAGCTCCGGCCCCAATATCACAATACGCAAATACACGTTATTTTATGAAAAATGTTGAGCTCCGGCCCAAATATCACAATACGCAAATGCACGTTTTTTTATGAAAAATGTTGAGCTCCGACCCAAATATCACAATACGCAAATGGGTTGAGATTCTGGCCCAAATATTACGTAACCTTTTAGTCAATTCTCAGTCTCTATCTCAACTTATTTTACATGTTTTCCCCTTTTTAAAATTGCATTCGCTTATAGAGTATGTTGATAACAAACATTTGGTCAATACTTTAGAGAGCAGAAATAATACTTGACTCCAATCTATTACTTATTTTTTTGAGTTATTACTTGAGTACACTTTGTGCTCTATATTGAACATTTTGAATATTGAGCAATGATGTTTATTAAAATAATACACCAGAGAATGTGTTTTGAAAGGAGTAAAATGTTTGTATTAAATTTAAAATTTGAGAATGTTGTTACGTCAGTGAATTGAGCGTGAGATTAAAAATAAATGACATGAGTATTTTGAACTATTTCCGTGATATTGGGCTTGTATTGTTAAACATTGAATTGTTTTAACATGCGGAAATGTAACAATAGTAACTTATTTCGTGTATGTATTTAGGTTACAAGTATAATTGACATAAGTAACACGTCATAATTGAATATTTTTACTGTATTTTCACCCCATTCA
This sequence comes from Mya arenaria, assembly GCF_026914265.1. Classification (NCBI taxonomy): domain Eukaryota; kingdom Metazoa; phylum Mollusca; class Bivalvia; order Myida; family Myidae; genus Mya; species Mya arenaria. Next base: position 68,309,304 of record NC_069133.1, on the reverse strand, counting down.
TTCCGAGTTTCAGACCACGGTTACTCAGACTTGCCCTAGGTCAGCGACCTCTGCAACGATATGACAACAAGTTGTTCACTTTAAATTAAGGCAGTGTGTGATACCAGAATTACATTCAATTAGGGGAGGTCTCGGGGTGGGGTCCTGGGATTGACGTTAGAGGGTGCGTAACTTAGGAGTGCAACATATTGACATGCGCCCCTCCATCAGAACTGAAATCAATAGGATTTTAAATGGTGGCGGGGGGGGGGGGGGTATACTCCCCCAAGACAATTTTATTTTGAATAATTCAAATCCAAAATGGTGCATTTTATTACTTTTTTCTCTGATATTGACATGAAAAGTAAACTTCGACGATTTTAGGGGGATACCCCGGATCCGCTGGTGGGTCTGATGGTGCCGGGGTTAGGGTTATTGTACGCACGTGTTTACTGGATTATTTCCATTTGTAAAGCTAGATTGACACACTAGCTGTGACCCAGGTCTGAGTTAATATTTGAACAACTCTCGATGACCTCTCCGAACACAACACTTCATTACTTCATCGAGCTAAGAGTGCGACAAAATATTTACAAATCGTATGAACATACAAACGTTTGTGTGAGCGAAAGAAAACTTCCTTCAGTGTCAATAATAAAAGCCGGATGTCTTAGACCTATCAGACTGCTTCGTCTTATCGTATAGTGACCCCTCGCCCTTTTCGGTTAAGTGTTATTAAATAACATGTGGGATGGTGTGACAAACGTTTTTGGTACGCGGTACTCGTGTTTTAGGAGTATTCGGGTAAACAGTTGGATATGAAGGAGTATTCAATCAGTTTTCGTAAGCAAGGAGGGTTGTAACACCTCAATAAGCAGGCACGCCAGAGGGAAGAGAGTTACACCTCAAGTAGTAGGTACGCCAGAGGGAGGAGAGTTACACCTCAAGTAGTAAAGGTACGCCAAAGAAAGGGCAGTTACGCCTCAAGTAGTAGGTACGCGAGAGGGAAGAGAGTTACGCCTCAAGTAGTAGGTACGCCAGAGGGAGGGCAGTTACACCTCAAGTAGTAGGTACGCGAGAGGGAGGAGGGTTACACCTTAAGTAGTAGGTACGCCAAAGGAAGGGCAGTTACGCCTCAAGTAGTAGGTACGCCAGAGAGAGGGCAGTTACACCTCAAGTAGTAGGTACGCGAGAAGGAGGAGAGTTACGCCTCAAGTATTAGGTACGCCAGAGGGAGGGCAGTTACACCTCAAGTAGTAGGTACGCGAGAAGGAGGAGAGTTACGCCTCAAGTATTAGGTACGCCAGAGGGAGGGCAGTTACACCTCAAGTAGTAGGTACGCGAGAGGGAGGAGGGTTACACCTTAAGTAGTAGGTACGCCAAAGGAAGGGCAGTTACACCTCAAGTAGTAGGTACGCGAGAAGGAGGAGAGTTACGCCTCAAGTATTAGGTACGCCAGAGGGAGGGCAGTTACACCTCAAGTAGTAGGTACGCGAGAAGGAGGAGAGTTACGCCTCAAGTATTAGGTACGCCAGAGGGAGGGCAGTTACACCTCAAGTAGTAGGTACGCGAGAAGGAGGAGAGTTACGCCTCAAGTAGTAGGTACGCCAGAGGGAGGGCAGTTACACTCAAGTAGTAGGTACGCGAGAGGGAGGAGAGTTACGCCTCAAGTAGTAGGTACGCGAGAGGGAGGAGAGTTACGCCTCAAGTAGTAGGTACGCGAGAGGGAGGAGGGTTACGCCTCAAGTAGTAGGTACGCCAGAGGGAGGGCAGTTACACCTCAAGTAGTAGGTACGCGAGAGGGAGGAGGGTTACACCCCAAGTAGTAGGTACGCCAAAGGAAAGGCAGTTACGCCTCAAGTAGTAGGTACGCGAGAGGGAGGAGAGTTACGCCTCAAGTCGTAGGTACACGAGAGGGAGAGCAGTTACACCTCAAGTAGTAGGTACGCCAAAGGGAGGAGAGCTACGCCTTAAGTAGTAGGTATGCGAGAGGGAGGAGAGTTAAACCTCAAGTAGTAGGTACGCGAGAGGGAGGAGAGTTACGCCTCAAGTAGTAGGTACGCCAAAGGGAGGAGAGCTACGCCTTAAGTAGTAGGTATGCGAGAGGGAGGGCAGTTACACCTCAAGTAGTAGGTACGCGAGAGGGAGGAGAGTTACGCCTCAAGTAGTAGGTACGCCAGAGGGAGAGCAGTTACACCTCATGTAGTAGGTACGCCAAAGGGAGGAGAGTTACGCCTCAAGAAGTAGGTACGCTAGAGGGAGGAGATTTAACCTCAAGTAGTAGGTACGCCAGAGGGAGGGCAGTTACGCCTCAAGTAGTAGGTACGCGAGAGGGAGAGCAGTTACGCCTCAAGTAGTAGGTACGCCAAAGGGAGGAGAGTTACGCCTCAAGTAGTACGCGAGAGGGAGGAGAGTTAAACCTTAAGTAGTAGGTACGCGAGAGGGAGGAGGGTTACACCTTAAGTAGTAGGTACGCCAAAGGAAGGGCAGTTACGCCTCAAGTAGTAGGTACGCGAGAGGGAAGAGAGTTACGCCTCAAGTAGTAGGTACGCCAGAGGGAGGGCAGTTACACCTCAAGTAGTAGGTACGCGAAAGGGAGGAGAGTTACGCCTCAAGTAGTAGGTACGCCAGAGGGAGGGCAGTTACACTTCAAGTAGTAGGTACGCGAGAGGGAGGAGAGTTACGCCTCAAGTAGTAGGTACGCCAGAGGGAGGGCAGTTACACTTCAAGTAGTAGGTACGCGAGAGGGAGGAGGGTTACACCTTAAGTAGTAGGTACGCCAAAGGAAAGGCAGTTACGCCTCAAGTAGTAGGTACGCGAGAGGGAGGAGAGTTACGCCTCAAGTCGTAGGTACACGAGAGGGAGAGCAGTTACACCTCAAGTAGTAGGTACACGAGAGGGAGGGCAGTTACACCTCAAGTAGTAGGTACGCCAAAGGAAGGGCAGTTACGCCTCAAGTAGTAGGTACGCCAAAGGAAAGGCAGTTACACTTCAAGTAGTAGGTACGCGAGAGGGAGGAGAGTTACGCCTCAAGTAGTAGTTACGCGAGAGGGAGAGCAGTTACACCTCAAGTAGTAGGTACACCAGAGGGAGGGCAGTTACACCTCAAGTAGTAGGTACGCCAGAGGGAGGGCAGTTACGCCTCAAGTAGTAGGTACGCCAGAGGGAGGGCAGTTACACCTCAAGTAGTAGGTACACCAGAGGGAGGGCAGTTACACCTCAAGTAGTAGGTACACGAGAGGGAGAGCAGTTACGCCTCAAGTAGTAGGTACGCCAGAGGGAGGGCAGTTACACCTCAAGTAGTAGGTACACCAGAGGGAGGGCAGTTACACTTCAAGTAGTAGGTACGCGAGAGGGAGGAGGGTTACGCCTCAAGTAGTAGGTACGCCAGAGGGAGGGCAGTTACACTTCAAGTAGTAGGTACGCGAGAGGGAGGAGGGTTACACCTTAAGTAGTAGGTACGCCAAAGGAAAGGCAGTTACGCCTCAAGTAGTAGGTACGCGAGAGGGAGGAGAGTTACGCCTCAAGTCGTAGGTACACGAGAGGGAGAGCAGTTACACCTCAAGTAGTAGGTACGCCAAAGGGAGGAGAGCTACGCCTTAAGTAGTAGGTATGCGAGAGGGAGGAGAGTTAAACCTCAAGTAGTAGGTACGCGAGAGGGAGGAGAGTTACGCCTCAAGTAGTAGGTACGCGAGAGGGAGGAGAGTTGCGCCTCAAGTAGTAGGTACGCGAGAGGGAGAGCAGTTACACCTCATGTAGTAGGTACGCCAAAGGGAGGAGAGTTACGCCTCAAGAAGTAGGTACGCTAGAGGGAGGAGATTTAACCTCAAGTAGTAGGTACGCCAGAGGGAGGGCAGTTACGCCTCAAGTAGTAGGTACGCGAGAGGGAGAGCAGTTACGCCTCAAGTAGTAGGTACGCCAAAGGGAGGGCAGTTACACCTCAAGTAGTACGCGAGAGGGAGGAGAGTTAAACCTTAAGTAGTAGGTACGCGAGAGGGAGGAGAGTTACGCATCAAGTAGTAGATACGCGAGAGGGAGGAGAGTTACGCCTCAAGTAATAGGTACGCGAAAGTGAGGAGAGTTATGTCTCAAGTAGTTGGTACGCGAGAGGGAGGAGAGTTACGCCTCAAGAAGAAGGTACGCCAGAGGGAGAGCAGTTACACCTCAAGTAGTAGGTAGGCGAGAAAGAGGGGAAGAACGCCTCAAGTAGTAGGTACGCGAGAGGGAGGAGAGTTACGCCTCAAGTAGTAGGTACGCCAAAAAGAGGAGAGTTATGTCTCAAGTAGTTGGTACGCGAGAGGGAGGAGAGTTACGCCTCAAGAAGAAGGTACGCCAGAGGGAGAGCAGCTACGCCTCAAGTAGAAGGTACGCCAAAGGAAGGGCAGTTACGCCTCAAATAGTAGGTACGCCAAAGGAAGGGCAGTTACGCCTCAAGTAGTAGGTACGCCAAAGGAAGGGCAGTTACGCCTCAAATAGTAGGTACGCGAGAGTGAGGAGAGTTACAACTCAAGTAGTAGGTACACCAAAGGAAGGGCAGTTACGTCTCAAGTAGTAGGTACGCCAAAGGAAGGACAGTTACACCTGAAGTAGTAGGTACGCCAAAGGAAGGGCAGTTACGCCTCAAGTAGTAGGTACGCCAAAGGAAGGTCAGTTATGCCTCAAGTAGTAGGTACGCGAGAGAGAGGAGAGTCAAACCTCAAGTTGTAGGTACGCAAGAGGGAGGAGAGGTACAACTAAAGTAGTAGGTACGCCAAAGGAAGGGCAGTTACGCCTCAAGTAGTAGGTACGCGAGAGGGAGGAGAGTTACACCTCAAGAAGTAGGTACGCCAGTGGGAGAGCAGTTACACCTCAAGTAGAAGGTACGCTTGTGGAAGGGCAGTTAAACATCAAGTAGTAGGTACGCGAGAGGTAGGAGAGTTACAACTCAAGTAGTAGGTACGCCAGAGGGAGGGCAGTTACACCTCAAGTAGTAGGTACGCCAGAGGGAGGGCAGTTAAACCTCAAGAAGAAGGTACGCCAGAGGGAGGGCAGTTAAACCTCAAGAAGAAGGTACGCCAGAGGGAGGGCAGTGACACCTCAAGTAGTAGGTACGCCAGAGGGAGGGAAGTTACACCTTAAGTAGTAGGTACGCCAGAGGGAGGAGAGTTACTCCTCAAGTAAAAGGTATGCGAGAGGGAGGAGAGTTACACCTCAAGTAGTAGGTACGCCAGAGGGAGGAGAGTTACACCCCAAGTATTAGCTACACCAGAGGGAGTGAAGTTACACCTCAAGTAAAAGGTACGCCAGAGGGAGGAGAGTTACACCTCAAGTAGTAGGTACGCCAGAGGGAGGAGAGTCACACCTCAAGTAGTAGGTACGCCAGAGGGAGGAGAGTCACACCTCAAGTAGTAGTTACGCGAGAAGGAGGAGAGTTACACCTCAAGTAGTAGTTACGCGAGAAGGAGGAGAGTTACACCTCAAGTAGTAGTTACGCGAGAAGGAGGAGAGTCACACCTCAAGTAGTAGTTACGCGAGAAGGAGGAGAGTTACACCTCAAGTAAAAGGTACGCCAGAGGGAGGGCAGTTACACCTCAAGTAGTAGGTACACCAGAGGGAGGAGAGTCACACCTCAAGTAGTAGTTACGCGAGAGGGAGGAGAGTTACACCCAAGTAAAAGGTACGCCAGAGGGAGGGCAGTTACACCTCAAGTAGTAGGTACACCAGAGGGATGGCAGTTACACCTCAAGTAGAAGGTACACCAAAGGGAGTGGCCTGACACCTAAAGGAGGGGGGTAGTCGCGCCTTAACTAATAGGAACGCCTCAGGTAGGAGAGCAACGTTTGCAAGAGATTCGGATATAAAACGGGGGATTAGTCAGAACGCGAGTGGGAGGGGGTTACATTCGTGTTTGGTATGATCGCATGGAAATGTTTCTGAGCAAGGGCATCTGTGGTGATGATGCGTGTGGACTGTGGAGACATATAGTTTAAAGTATCCTAGACAGAGGATTTCATGTATGCACTGAAAAGTTCCCTTTAACACGCAAGAAACGTCAGATTATCTTTATTGGCACGGTATGTGCATATTTTGCGGGATATACCCCATAAGAAGCTATGCTGTATAAATTGAATGCTTACTCGAAAATGATTAAATTCCGTAATTAACAGGCCTTGGCCGGGGACACTGCCTTGCATGTTTACATGCACGTTTTATGTTTCCAGATTTATTTACATTTGCACCGACAAAGGCGAAATAGGTCAACAATGTAATGCCATCTGCAGGTTGTTTGTTATTAATTGCTATTGTTTTTGATGAGGTTAAATACATCGGGCATTTAAAGCCTTAATAAACAATTACAAAATACGCGTAAACAAGTTCGTCATTAAAACGTCACGTATGGAGCAGAGTAAAGGAAGAATATTCTAAGAGATTGTTGCAGTTCTGCTGAAAAAGGGCAGAGCAACACAAACAGAGCTTTTTTTTCAAACGGTCAAGACGCTGAATAACTCAAGAAATAGTTATCTGGATTGATTGGACTTGCAAACACATTGCGGCGACTACAACGGCGAATTCCGGGCTGTGGTAATAACGAGACGTGTTCTTAGAATCTAGCTAAGGCAAATGACGTAAAAATGTAAACAGCAATACAAATTTCAAGTTGTTGAATCAATTATTACGTTCGTTCACCTTGCCGTATAAGCTGTAGTATTTGCATCCGGAAACAGCCCCGTAGAATCCTGGGGGTCGTAGTCAGTTCAGCCCGTGACGATGCTAGCCAGATTACCGATCACTCAGTGTGTAAATACTGAATACTTCAACAAGTCACAAGAACAATCACAACATTTACACTTTGGATAAAAACAAACGTCATAAGTCCATAGCATTCGTTAAAACAAACACGAAGGACATAACATTGATATTACTGGACATGTAACCAGCCCGATCGAAGAGCTACGGTCAACAGCGAGCAAAAGGCCAACACTGACGTTTATACACTAAAGTCGTGTTTGACATAGAATCTGCACTGAGTTAAAAATGCTGTATATCTGACCTGAATAGCTCAACAAGCCCTGCTCCATAGGCCACCATGGAGATACTCACTAAATTGACAATCATGCAAGTCTTCGAATCAGCTCATGTCTGAGTCTTTTTAGATGTCATCAGATCATTGTACATGTGTATAAAATAGTGAGACTTTCTCGAGTGTTATCGCATCCAGCAAAATGCCACCATCGTCGCAGCATCAACACTATGCAAGAAGGAAGTGTACAATTAAACTCTGACTTCTTAATATAATTGTTTTTTTCTTACTGATTACTTTTTCGATTTTTTTAACAACGAATGTCTGTTTACCCTCTACTTTACATCAAGTGTATACATAACTAATACCTTTATTTTGTGGATCTTTCTCTTGCCTTTATCATATCAATGGTGATAATGGCGCATATTATAGGTTGAGGATATTTCTAATCTTTATTTGAATGCATTATCATTTGTAGCTCATTTGACTTAAACGATAGAAACGACATATGGATTGTGTACACATATACAATAGTTAGCCTTTATAAATGTTTAATTTTAATTAATAGCTACGTGGCCCCAAAACCCAAAATAAAAAGCGCCAAAATACTGAAATATCGCTAGTATTGTTTATATATGTACACTAGCCATGTTTTTTTTACTTCTTTTTTCATTAAAGTGAAATGAGTTTAACAGGATATAGCATTAAAATCAAACATTTTTCGTTTGCATCAAACTATATCGTGCGCCTTTAAAACATTGTTAAGTTTTCCTTTTATCTAGGAAAACATATGTTTCCCTTGGCTGACTTGAAAAAAATCATTAAGATACTATATGAATACGGCCCTGGTTTCTATTCTGAACGTTGGCATACTAGAGACAGTCCGTAACAACAGCGTCACATAGCGATCGCCAATGCTCGTCTGTTATTGTTTTTCTTATCCGAACAAGGGCATAATTCAACACATTAAAATTAGTTACGGACCCTGCGTATGCGTTCTTTCACTGACAACATTTGTACCAAGTTTCATTAGAATACCTTGAAACGTTTACCCCAACGCCGGCGACGACGACAAAAACTCCAAGGCCATCATGCTACCTTGACTTTCAATCCGAAAACAGGCTGTCATATTTGGCACGCTATCAACTGCTGTTGTTTTTGTGTTTTTCAATTAAAATTCTATCACGTTCTCTGCTTGCATAATATATCATGTTGATTAAGAAAGAAACAAAATACTCGTTTCCTTTATCAATATGCAAATGGCTAAAGTATGTAAATGATTAGCTACAAACTAGTTTCTATTTACAGGTACAAACAACACATTGAGTGATGAGTTGGTTTTCTTCACATATTGATTTGTGTGCAGTGATTCAAGAGGAGAACCAATATGCCTCCACTAGTTTTTATCATCTTATAGACCGTTATTATACCAAAGGAATTGGAGACATGTGTTTTTCTCCATAATTAACAACACCTTCTGTCACGACCAGTGTTCGAGTTCAGACGTACTGAAATGTTATCAATGGTTTTCTCAGATGACATTGGCCAAGGTTAGCTGGAAGACGGTTATCAACTGAAATATTAGTAGCCATTATTTGATTAATTTTCCATTGAATTATTCAGATTAAGATGTTCAAATAATCATAACGGTTATAATTGTTTTATTTAACATTTAATATCGAGCGTTGGTATGTGATTAAAAAATATTCACTGTACCTATAAGCATTTCTGAAATCAACATTTCAGTCCAAATGGTGAGAGTTTGTACATTATTATTCCTATTGTCTAGGTTAACATGGTTTTGATTATCATATTAAGGCCGTTGCATGGATGTAGAAGTATATAACATCAGCAAATTTGCCATGATAGGGAAACATACATACAACATATACATAATTATATACAACATTATTTAGTTTATTTTTAAGAATCCCAATTCGTTCATGATGCTTATATAACAATGAAATACCCATGATAAAACATTGTATACATTTTAACGAAGTCCAAGGCTTATCAGCATGGATACTGGTAGTTTCCAATAAATAACCAGGTTTATCCACTTGTTTTCAGGTAATATGACATTAATCAAATTATGTATTTGACTTGTTCAAGTTATAACATACAACATGAAATATTTATCATCTATTAGATTTTTAGAGTAGTCCTATACAACTAATATAAATAAGATTAAAACATGTTTGTGTACAAAATAATTTGTTTGTCCAATGGAAAGGCAGTATTTTTTAATTTTGCAGAACATTTGTTTTGTTAAATCAACAGTCAGCTGTAATTGATTTTAATCAGGCAGATTGACTGATTTCGACAGAGGCTGGCTCTCAGACAAACCATTATTTTGAACACTTTTAAAGCAAGTTAATGTTTATTTATATGCAGTTATCAGATTAAAGTGGTCACCGAGTATGCACCAAGCCTATCCATGTTTAATTTGATAAATGCATATTAACAAACATTTAAATACATTCTTAAAACACACAGTTTTGTTGTTTATATACATGTAGTTAAAACTAGCAAGATTTAAAAAGAAATTAAAACTGATCAATGCGGATCATTTTGGCCCAATAACCATTTCAACCATGTCATATTAGGCCCTGTGACAAACTCAGCATGGTCCATTTTAGCCTGGTTTTATTATGTATTGTATCAGCATATATGTTCTCAATCCAAACAGAATAAATATTATTTTTAAGCATTTCCGTTATTTACAGACAAAGATTTGATTTTGTGTATGTTCAAGTTAACATGCTTGTCCATGCAATATATCAGGACATATTTCATATATTTGTGATAAAAATATACATGTAGAGAAATTAGTTTGCACCAAACTTGTTTTTGGGATGATCTGATGCACAGTCTTATACAACAAGTTATAATTTCAGAATGAATTCAATAAAACAATTAAAAAACACAATATAAGGACATATTGTTCCAGGGCCGAAATGGTAACTTGGCTTATTTGACCCAATTACACGTTTTTCATGGTTTCTACAGGAAACTGGCTTAAAGATGCATCGGTGCAAACAGTTATTTTTCTTACTTAAAACAGTAAACAGCATCAGTAATCCATCACAGTTGAATGAACTTTGCTTGAAAATATAAAAATAAATGTATCACAAATTGAACCGTTACAACTTACACGTACCTCCATGGACCTTAGAAATATATCAGAACAACACTGCATATAGAAGTCTGAATGTAGAGTCCATAAAGTGTCCAGGCATACCCAGTACTAACACAATAAGTTCCAATTGGTATGATGATTCACAATCAGAATCCTTATCTCCAATGTTATTACTAAGGCAGAAGTTCATGAAGTTTATAACATGAATCCTTATCAGGTCGACAACAGCGTCCTTTCATTTTCCATTTTTATTTATAAACACTATAGATAATGTCCACGAACTTGAACCACATTTTAATCATTCCGAGAAGTGTTCAGGTGAAGTGGGATGATCAAGTGTCCCACGACAGAGTGTCAGTTGAGTTCAAGAACATAAATTTATGATAAGGTCCATTATAAAATCATGAGAATAGCTCAGGTGAAGTGAGTCATCGGGTCCTCCATTCGAGGACGCTTCATCCTCCAAGCCTCCATCTCTTCCTCCGTTGGGGCCTTTGCCTCAAACATGCTGTTGTAAGGACGTTTACGCTCATCAATCGCCAACAGCTGCTCCGCCCGCCGCTGACTCTCAGCTTCCTTCTTTAAAGCCTGAAATAGTCACAGATCAGCATTTTAGCATGTTTTCATGAAACACTCTATAAACATATATATATATATATCACTCTATAAATATACATGTAACTTCATTAAGAAAATTTAGGCATAATACTCATGATAATCGTTAATAAATATACATGTACATCAAAGGTGAAAATACATGTATATCTAATAAACCTGTTAACTAGATTCTTTATCTAGAGCAAGTTGGATCATTTACTATTGTAACAATGCTTTTTGATTAGAATAGAAAACTGTTGTATGACTTTATTCCAGTTTGTGTGGTAAACACTCATTATATGAATGTCAGAGTGAAAGATAAACAGAGGTGTTCCAAATATAAACCCTTGCCCTACCTTTGCCAGTTTCTTCTGTTTCCTTCTCTCTTCCTCCTCACTATCTGCGTCACTCTCTTCGCTGGATGAGCTGCTCTCACTGCTACTGGCTCGCCTCTTCTTCTTCCTCTTCCGATTCTTCTTCTTTTGTTTCTTCTTCTTCTTTTTCTCCTTCAATCTCTCCTGATGTTCCTCTTCCAGAGACTTCTGTTGGCTTTCCTCTTCTTCCTCACCTTCTGAGTGCACAGCCTCAATTGGTATCAAACTTTGCTGTAAAGATATAACAAATAATGTTTAATAACCTGCAACAGTAAACTGAAAATTACAACCTTAGGATTGCTTTGGCATTAGTATGGATGCTGTTCATTTACATATATTAGATTTCGAATGAACATATACCCAGTAGGTGTATTTTATTCATAGCTTATAGGCTAAAAGCCAAAGAGTAGAAAAATACAGTACATAATTATCATAGTGAAAAACTTTATCTCAACTTTATGTTCATTTTTGCAACTAGCTAAAACTTTCCACTAATATGTATCAAAAATAACGAAAATATAACACTGAGATAATTCTAATATATGACTAAAATCTTTATTGCCGGAGTAAAACTTATATTTCAACATTTGTCATGTACAGATAATGTCATGTTTAAGAAATTCTAATGCCATCAAAACAATACTTCAACTCGGAGAAAAGTTCTACAATCCTTCCAATATTGGAGACATACCTTCTGTGCAGCCTCAATGCCAGCCAGACCTGTGCAGTAGGACTCTTTAATGAACGAACAACAGCACTTGAAACCCCAGTGGCCCGCGCTCCAGTACGAACCCCATACGCTCTGTAACATATCGTATCAGATAACATACATGTATTAATGTATACAAAATAATTCCATAAAAAGCTAAAGAAGATTCCTACACAAATTTTGTTACTCAAATGTTACCAAAATGGACAAAACTGTGTTAAGCCTAATCATGTTTCATAATTATGACATTTTTTCAATATACATGGAAAACCCTTTTCAGAATAAAGTCTCAAATGAAAAATATCTTAATTTCAAAACGTATATAAGAACATTTTTAGTGCAGGTAATGAGATATTAATTTATTAAATTTATGAAAGAAATATTCCGAAAACCCTTGGCTTTAAAGTATGTGAACACAAAGGTTATTCTCTCATTACAGTGTGTACTTACGGTGTGATTGTTAATGAGGACATCCTCCTGGTACTTTGACCGAACCACAGGCTTCTCTGTGCCCTTGATAACCGTGCCATGTCGCGAATACTCCGTGTAATCCTCCTGTAAAAATAGCAAATGTTCAAATGATTGATTTTTATGACATTGCAAAGGTATCTTGTAAGTAAGGCTATAAGGATGTTTGTTTCAGTGTAATATCGCAATATATATCTCCGAGTGACCATCAGAAGCTTTATTTCAAGAGAAGCGTAGCCAAGAGTGAAATAATTAGTTTTCTGTGTTAATGAGGTGAAGAATCTTGCACTCTTGTGATCTTACACTGAAATATCTTTTTGTTTCATTAAATGCCTCAAAAGGATACAAAATGACAGTAGTTTTTCAGAAAAACTGCAAAGCTGTATGCCAATGTAACATTTCAGAAATGACCTCATTAAAATTGAATCCCAGCCCTGTGTGCACTGACATTTGATATGGATGTCAGAGTGGGCTAAAACTTCAGAACTGTTTGAAACAGTGAAATATACCACAGTGCTGGCATGAAGCATTACCAAAATACCACATACCTAAATGAATACTACTTAACTAAACACAGCTAAATGCTGTTCACCTAAATACAAAATTATCTCTCTCATATACATGGAAATAGATGCATTTTTTCATTGCTGTCATGTAGCAATTGATCATTAAAGATTTGATAATGGATAACAAGAGTACCTGCATGACAACACTGAACAAGACCAGGGCTATGACTAAACCTCAACATTTTTCCTTAAAAAGAAAAACAGACAATCTCAAAATCATAGGAAATCAAAATTATTTTCTGAGACATGACCAACAAGTCCATTCTTTTCAGCTATTTCTGGAACATCAGCACTATATTCATTTCAGACTCACGACATCTGTGCATGGCCTTCAGTAGATGTATCTTTAAATATTAACTTTTATACAGCATGTTTGTATGTTTACTATTCAATTTTGTGAATGTTTATTATACACATCTTGTGATCAAGGATAACAGATAATTCATTTTAAATAGGGTCCATTGACTTTTGCTGAAGAGACAACATAGTTAACCAGACAGTATGAAATATAAGGACTTAGGTTGGAAAAGGACTTAGGTTGGAAAACCCAATCCCGTGGATTTTTAACATGTTCAGCATTAAGTTTTGAATCAAAGGAGACAACTTTTCTGGGTTTATTAGACTAACAATGAGTACTAACCGTTTGTGCGAGAAGGAGCTGTTTGGGTGGGGCCTCAAGATGTTCCTCCCCGCCATAGCGATCAAGAATTGACTGTTTGGCATCTGTTTTCGTGTCCTCCTTGCGTTTTTTCACCTCCCGGGACAGCAGGGCCAGCTTGGTCGGGTCTGCCTGCAGGTGCACGTCAGCCCCGTGCTCGTAGGCATCCCAAGCAAACACTGCAAGTAAATAGTTGTGAAAGTAGAAAGCTTTGTTTACTATTTAGTTTAAACTCTATTTGTATAATAAAGTGCATTGAAAGGGAAAACCATCTGCTTCCATGTCCACAAAATGTTCTAAAGAAATTGCTCAAAAACAATGAGTTGTACTTGTCCATTTCTTGCACTAGAATGAGTTGTGATTGAGATTTTTTGGGGGAAATTGAGTCCTGCACAGTTTTGTGGACTAACTTTATTTTTTAAATGCATCCTGCTGATGAACACTTTACTGTAGAAAAATGATCATAAAAGACCAGTGAATAAATGACACAGCAAAATCAATCACTGCCTACTATAGTTTATCAATGCCTGTCATTCACATATGTAACACATCGTGTGTAGGTTTCCGTAGCTTATGGCCAATACCAGCATCGTAAATAAGCTTACTTCTTCGACTGAAATGATGGAAGCTTATGTTATATAAAGTTGTATGTGAGGGAAGTTCAACTTACTTTGGTTCTTAGCAAACTGCTTGGCATCTCCAGAATACCGAACAAAATTGTCTCCGTGGAACTCAGCCCTGGAAACATGATACATGAAGTCAATCATTCAAAATATCTAAACATCTCTTAAACGTATACTTAATATCAACATAAGCTATTGAAATACCATATTGTTTACAGTGAAAGACAGATACTGAATGTAAATTTTACTTACTGAAACAAACAGGAATATATATATATATGTTTAGTATGATCTGTGAATGACAGCGAATTCAAAGAACAGCAACATCAGATGTTAAGTGAAATAATTCATACAGTGTTAATGCTATGTATGTGCATTCTGCTTGAGAAAAAGGTAAATGAGACTATTTGGAAAGTCAATAGCACCACAGCCAGATGCCAAAAGGGCATGCTAGTAACTCAATAAATACTAGTTTAAGCCATGCGTTAGTAGCGAAGAATTTGAACATAATGAATTTCAACAAAATAAATGTAGGAATTTTGTTTATTAAAGAATTGATAGTTTTTAACTGCCAAATACGTCAAGTTTGTATGAATTTATAATACGGTAGTACTTTAAGTTTAATCAAAACAAAAAGAAAGTCTTGCATTTAATTCTATGCAGGCAGGAGGGTCCATATGCTGGTCTCCATGAGAACAGAAAGGTGCTTAAAAAAGGACAGGGCCAGCACCCTTCCATTTCTCTTTCACTAAAACCCTATAATAGTGTCTATATACATGTATCTTTATGTATTGTTACTGTTGTGATGTGAACAAAGGTTCGATCAATATCTTGCAGTATAGGACCAAACTACAGGTGGTTGTACAGGTAGCCATATTGAATTGACCACCTAAATGCCAAAAGCCCAAGCCCCTCCTCTTTTTCTAGTCTCAAAACTTACAATGAAGGATATGAACAAGCCCACACATTCAATGAAACGAAATATGATAAATATAAAAGTTGAAAGAACTAGAACTGTAAGCCATAGGCTAACGAATACCCCCCACCCCTCCATGTCTAGGTTGTTTGCCCTGGAGTTAGGCCGGACAAAGCTAATTTTGCCTACAAGGGGAGATAACTCCAGTCAGGGTCATGTGACCTGTACCAAATTCACAGAGGCGAATGTTTACAACATGGCCATTAATTTCTGAAAGTTTGATAAAGATTTGTTGAATAATAACAAAGATGAATCCCGGACAGGGCTTATTTTGCCTACTTTAACACATCAAGGGGAGATAACTCTGGTCAGGGTCATGTGACCCGTACCAATTTCACAGAGGCGCAAGTTTACATCATGGCCATTAATATCTGAAAGTTTGAAAAAGATTTGTTCAATAACGACAAAGATGAATCCCGGACAAAAAAAACCGGACGGACAGACGGACAGACAGACGGACAACCCAATTCCAGTATACCCCCCCCAAACTTTGTTTTGGGGGGTATAATTAAGGGAAATTACATAGATATGTCATTTTTCTCAACTCTTTATGGCATATTCCAAATATGCTAACAAACTTTATTGACTTGAAAAGAGCATTCAATTTGTGGTTTCTAAGTTATTTTCGCAAGGTTCAATCATACATTGCACTTTTTAGGACTTGATTCAAGTTTGGTTCTGTCAATTAAACTACTGCTTATGGACCTAAAATTAAAAATTAGGCATAACACCCCTGCCAATAACACCTACAGAAGCCACTGAAAATACTTCCAACAGACAAGCTGTAATGACAAGGACTTACTCTTTCTCTTTGCTTGTGTTTTTGAAGGGATCCTCTCGCATGGAGCGCGTTTTCGGGTCATAATGGGCAGAACTTGTGTCCAAATTGAACAAATACTGAAATGGACAAGTAAAAACTCTATTTTTAAGATGATGAGATCATATGTTATAATCTTTAAAAAAAGACTTACCTTTACTTAGAAGCTCAATTGGTCAAATAATACAGTAAACAGGGGTGTACCATATCAGTATACATGTAGTTCATTACCAAGGCAATTTAAACTATTTATGCTAGGGAGTATTATTCGAGGGTACATGCACATGTAAGAACCTTGAAATCAATCAATAGGCCAAGTTAACTGGTAATAGTAATTAAATAAAAGAGTAAAACATATAATTATGCACATTACATATATGTTAGTATTGTATTCAGATCTTGCGATCAAGAATAGCTGTTGAAAGTATAATGTTCTTTTTCCAATGGGGCCTTTTGGTTGAGACAGCAGAGCGGAAGGTCGTGTGAGATACAAGGGACAGTCTAGCTCCTATTTTGAATATGTTTAACAACATGCCCAGTGTAAAGCACCCATACACAGGGAGACAACTTTTCTGGGTTAAACCAGTAATAAATCCTCAAGTTGCAAAATACTACCCTCAGCACATTGGTGATCCCATACAATTTTTGTATCTTTTGAATGTTTCATTGGCTGATTACAATTTGTATATTTGCTTATTCATTCATGTTAAATCGGACATGAGTGACACATTTGTTTGGTGATTTTCAGTATTTATTTTTTCTGCACATAAAAACCTTTCAAATGATACCTGAATAAGATGGGGTCACCAGGCATATTTGTGCAATGAATACCTTAATAAGATGCACCAGTACAGCAATACACGAATCAATCCTGTAAACCTTACCTTAGCTGTGTCTTCTCGAATACGTAGATTTCTGACTGTGATTCTCTGTTTGGTTTCAAACTTCTGCCCGGGCATGTCCACATC
Organism: Mya arenaria; assembly: GCF_026914265.1. Classification (NCBI taxonomy): domain Eukaryota; kingdom Metazoa; phylum Mollusca; class Bivalvia; order Myida; family Myidae; genus Mya; species Mya arenaria. The sequence continues at coordinate 68,292,430 of NC_069133.1, read as the reverse complement.
ATCAGCATACTTGTCTTCATCATCAGAATCTCCAGCCACCTGAACAACAGTACAAATATATGTAAGTAGTTTGTGAATCAATGTTTAAAAACAAAAAGAATAAGAGAATAAAAAAAATACATATTAACAACATAATCATCTGGACATTTGATAGCATTTTATCATCATGATAATAAGTGATTTATATGCTGTCATAGAAGCCATACAAGACCTGTTATAATAAAGACAAATAAAGGACCATTACTTTACACAATATACATATGAACAAAATAAGAAGAAATATAGTTGATTGGTGGTTCATTCAAAATAAAGAATATGTAGTTCTATCATACCTTTTCCTCCTCTATAACTTGTTTCTCACTTCCATCAAGGAAGTTTTCTTCTATCTTCTTTTCTTTAAGCAGACGTTTAGCCTGAAATAGAGAAAAATGGAGTGACATATATGAGTAACCAGTAGTAATTAATTTTGATGATATAGATACTGGTTAAGCTGTACCTGTGACTTCAACCAACAATACACAGGAGATCATGATAGTACAAGTATAAGTTAACTTATTCAAGAGACAAGTATGAATGCTTTCTGGCAGGGTGAAGTGAATAATCAATACAATTTGGTTTCAATAATAGTAAACTTCATGACAAATCAAAGAAGGGTAAACAATGAGGACAGGGACATGTGCAGATACACAGCTAGTTTTTAGGCCTAAAGTACCTCTTCAATTTTCTCAAAATCCTCATAGATTTTCTGATGCTCGTCTGGGTTGTAACCATTCCAGCGGTCACGTTTCCCCTCATAGTCAAACGCCAGATCTGACTGTAGGTGCTCATCTGGTGCAAAATTATCACCAGTAAATTTGGCTCCTATCTTTCTTGGACGCTGTATTAAAGAATAAAGTAGTTACAGTTAGTTCATCATAGTAATGCACGGCTAATACATAAATGTATGTGTACATCAAGTCCATTTGCTTCATCATGACATGAGATATTGTAGATAACTGGCCTTTTGCAACCGAAAAATTATTTCTGTATGTGTAAATATGAACAAATATACTGAGCAAAGCAGAGTGTGAAGCTTTGGGTAACAATATCATTAGTGCATCTTTAATCAAGTTGGTTTAAACCTATTACTTTCATAAAAATATACAAATGACAATATATATTACATTTTAAATATTTAAGAATTTGATTGGAAGCTTAAAGCTTAAAAAGACCATCTTCTCTAGAAAGTAGTGAATTATTTCTATTTTAATTTAAGTGTCCTTCTTACCTCAAGGCAGTCTTTTTTCTTGTGTGTCATTGCTCCACAATTTTCGCATGCTCCCTTCCGAAACTTTGTGGAAACTGGACCCTGGAATTATACATTTTTTTGTACAGTTTGTATTTTCATTATACATTGAATACAAATCAATTGTCAGATGTGTATAAAGAATATGAAGTTAAGTCAGATTATATCTATCTTTGCAAAGTGCCACTATCAAGAACTTGGTAGATGAGTGTTGAAAATAGGAAACATCATTAAGTCTTCATACTAGTGCTTTCTTACATCAAATATTATTTTATTTCAAATGAGAAGTCAGATTGAGAAATTAAGTCTATTAAGCTTGTCAAGTTACAAAAACCAAGCTGTTTACACAGAAGTTAAATACTATCATCAGCATCAGAGTCTTAATTAACAGAAGTCTGCAATATAATTCTGGAGAACTACAAACGAAATTTAAAAAAAGACAGTTTACCTCCTTTACACCTTTCTTGAACCATTCCTGCAGGTCGGAGAACCGTTTTTGTTTCTCTGGCTGAGGGCGTTGATGTTTTAATGTTGGACGCTGCTCCCCAAAAAACCAGGGCACCTGCATGATGTACTGTGGAATGTGAGGGTTGATGTCACTGAAATATTATTGTTGTATCTATAAACAATGTAATCAATACAACAAATTATGCATGTGAACTCAGAGTAAAATATTAATGTTATACATAAATTACAATTAAATTAAATGTAAGACATGAAACGGATTTAACCTTTTAACACATAAGTACCTGTAATATAATTATGGTTGTCCAAAACTCTTCACATGATTTTGTTTACATCCCACAATAAAAAAATAAGTTAGAATCAAGCAAAAAAAATACAATAACTATATGATGAAGTTATTCTTTATTTTGTAATTCTCAAATCCTTTAATTAAAGAGCTTATAATGGAAATCTTTTCATTATCTTTTCGAAACGCATGACTTACTTGCCATCCTCATCCTGCATAGCAGGGACAGTACCAGCCTTTCGTGCCTCTTCTAGCTCCTTCATCTTCTTGTAATCCTCACGTGATTTCTTCTGTGGCTCATCACTCTCCCCTTCAGTTCTCCCTTGCTTTGCCACCACAGAGGGTGGCAAGTTTGAGATGAACGACATCTTTATTTCTTTATGTTAATTCTTGTTTACTGAAAACAGAAATTGTATAAGAAACAGACGATGTATCAATTGGTGTTGCTTATTCTTTTCCTTTATTTGAGTAAGTAATTGCGTTTCGCTTTAAAAGGTCAATAAAACAACACGATCACCAGCGATGCCAGCAATAAAACCCGCTGTAGCAGTCTTCCCGAAAATGTAAATATTCTGCCTGTCACTTCGGAAGTGGTTGCCTGTCCGAACAAATATTTGCCTGTCTGAACAAAAATGTCATTACTTAGGCCTAAAAAAAATTACATTTGGTTCGGGTTACCTGACCCTACCTACGGAATAGGTGCGGACCCTACCATGTCAGTTTGAAAAAAAAATGAAAAACTAAAAAAAACCTACCTTTTTTTGAAAATGATGTAACCCTAACCAAACATGTTTATTTTTTAGGCCTTAGTATACATAAAGAGTAAAAATATGAATGTCAACTGTTTTCAATGCTTGCCTGATATAATTCACAAAAAAACAACATATAAACACTACATGGACATGTCGTTTAGTAAAAATAAACACACTTGGCCTCAAAAAACTATTTTAACAATTGGCGAAAGACTATATGTATAGTTATATTATGCATCCATGTTGGATAATAATGACAAAGATGTTCAATATATACCCAACAGTGATCTTAACCGGATTGAATTTGTCATTAGTGTCGTTATTTTCACATAGATATATTCTGGCTCACAGAGACCTTCTACATGTACACAACCTGTCAGATTTGTCCATGATTTATAGATATCAGGAAACTTGATAAACAATTGACACATGTAAGTGTTTTTTGATATCTGAACATATTTCTTTTGGCATAATGACATAAATAAATGTGTTGAACAGTAGGCAATAATATTTTCGTAGAAATTTGAATTTTTAATGGAAATAATTTCAAAATTGTGCCTGCGAAGATTCTCTGTGCAAGGACCATTCGCTACTTTTTGCTGGGATGGTGGAAGTCATAAGAAGTCATTGTTAAAAAATCATCGGAAGACTCGTTGGCGGCCAATTAGATGGACTAAGAAGAAGTGAGAATGATTTAAGACACTCTACATAACGATATTAGGCTATATGGTTTCTGACAGATTTCAATTCCATCCACACAAAATAAAAATTAAATAATGAAATGCAGTTCGTTGAGTTGTCAAAGCAAATGAAATTTTGCTTGGGTCACTCGCGAAAATATATTACTGGCCAGAATTTTTTTTTAAAGGTTACAAATATCCAAGAGGTCCAACCATTATATTGATTAAATAAGAATGATGTTATGATGCCACAGATTCAATGATTTTCCTCTAACAAAGTAAAAACATATGATAAAAAATAGCAAAATAATGTTTATTTACGTTTGCGTGAAATATTTCCTTGTAGAAACCGCAAATTTGTGGTGACATACAACTAATCAAATAAAAGCTAAGCAGTCGTTATTTAAAACGTTTATGGTACGATCGATCACCAAATTTTAAACCTGGTTTTAATAGTCCGTGAATCTATTTATGATTTACCGATTGTAGCAAATATTGGAAAATATTTCTTTCTTTTTTTTACACAATTAGGCGTACTTAATTAGTGTGGAAACAAGACTTTAAATGTCTAAAAATAATGTCGGCCGAAGTGAACCATCTATAGCAAATAGCTAATTATAATAATGCAGTTCACTCAGATCAAAGTGACATATGACACAAACATTCTTTAAATACTAGATGGTCTGTAATAATTCTGGCCTTTTTCTTTGTGTCATCAGTCAATGTTTCAATATAGACTAGCATCAGCCATGTCCGTTGGATACCCATATGCATCTCGTGCGCTTTGAACGTAACCGGCAGAAGTCACGCTATACGATGTAATATATGTGAGCGTTGGCAACATCGCAAATGTGATACTGGCGTGTTTATATTTATGTTTATATTTCATTATTCTTTTTTATAGCATTGATGTTTTTAAATAATCGCTATAACTTTGAGTTATCGATTACATGATTAAATAATAAATATAGGATGCTACATAAATACGATATAAATATATAATGATTTTAACATATTCTTATGAACACACATATATATCACAGTGATCACTAACGTCCAGTATCGCCAGAAGCAGCTGATCACCATTTAGTGGTCATTGCAAGGCGACTGAGAAGTAGCTTCAACACCTCACTTAAAAACCGAATGCGGAGTGGTCCATGCTTGATTATGAAGCAGGTACATATAATAACATGACATCACATAAAGATATGTACTGGGTCCCACTTACTACATTTATACACATATAATAAAAGTTTAAAGGGCTTAAATCATATCTACCGCTGATTAATATCTAGATGTAAATATGAACGCTATTTATAAATCTAAGGAGTTATCGGATACTGGACTTACCGAAAGTTTTTTAGCGGACACAGAAATGATTCCTTAACATTTGTCCATACATACATGTACGTACAGGTCTGTTCTTGAACTAAGTTTATATACCGGTACATAACCAAAATACACGTTATAAATGTCGTCTCAATGAAGTTTCGGACCAATAACCTATAAAGCTACTCCCGAGAGATGTGAACTTTTTTTCGAAATCATACGGTCGAGAATGACTATACACCACTTAACCTCTCAGGGTGGTATTGATTTTGAATGGTGACACATCGGTTGAGCAATATTGTGAGGATTCAAAACCTGCTATATACTGAGAGTAGCTTAATTATTAGGAAGTGGTTCACTTAGTCCTGCATCCCTGTGTGGGTCCATTTCTTGGCGACTGGAAGGCAGAGGCGGCTGTTTCAAAATTATCATTATTGAACTGGCACGAAATGAAGCCTTATTTACATTAACTAAATATGTTGCCTTACTGTTTCAATTTACTTTCTACATTATGTAATCTGTGATTTATATGCCATATAACATGACCCATGATTGGAATAAAATTTATCTTATCTTAATATTGGAATCTTGTGATTCGTGAACGTTCTCACAATGGTTGGCGCGGGCCGCTGACTGCTGAGTAACTGAATCGTTAGAAAAATTGTAGTGACATGTAACCGAAAACGCGCACCTGCTTCATGAGATGAAAACAAAACATTTTAATCAGTTTTAATTGACTTACCATTGTCAAAAGGATTGTTACATATTGATTCTATGATGCATCGAAGCAGGCAAAGTTCGTTTATCACTCGGCAAAACCGAGAGTATGGGTATTCATCAAGGGTTGGAGATACTGCGAAAATATGTGCAAGTTTGACATCCGCAATCAAAGCCCATCGAACCTGGGACCCAAGAAAGACTGTCAGCGACACGGACCATGGCGGTGTATTCAATTTTGGTTTCTCCAAGAACGGGTAAATTTTAAACTTACGAAAAAAATCATGTCTGCAACTGTTGTTATGACTTACTTAAGTTACTAGCCAAGAGATGTTGGTGATGATGGGTGGGTAAGGGTTTTTAGATGGGAGCAAGACAAATCGGCCCCTTACCAAATCGGCCTACTACCAAATCGGCCCCTAAGACGTTTCGGCCCTGCCATTTCGTCCCTTTAATTAAAATGACTCGAGACGTTTCGGCCCCTTAGTGATTTTCAACAGAGACATTTCGGCCCCTTTATTTTATTTTTTATCTTGAGTATAAAGAAAAACATTGTAGGTCGTCTTATAAATGTAAATGAGATCTGTAAATAAGTTGTAAATAACATCTTTAAATTTACAAATAGACAAATATGCATGAAAAACATTGATATGACTGATATAAAAAATATAATTAAAATCTAAATAACTATTAACCCTGATTTTTAATATAAAATGTTAGAAAATCTAAGAAAGTTTATTTGTTATAACTGTTAATTATTAATTGATCATTAAAGACTTCAAAGAAAATGTGTCTTTGAACCATGCATTCTTTACAAGGCAAACGGTAAGTGTTGTGGGTGTGAAAAAGACATTCAAAGAGGGTCCGTTCAAAGACGTGTGAATGAATAATTGTCTTTAATTTTTTATTGTTGTTTACAGTTGATTAAAGAAGATTTGAGTAATATAAACACCTTAAGTATATATATTAAATCGTTTCTAAAAGTGGGTACCATTTGTTTTAAACGTGTTGCTGTGCTACTGTTAAATTTTCGTGTATTGGACATTATTAACGCGTTGTTGTTCTACTTTTATTTTATTGTGTAATGGAATTTTGTTAAAAATTGTAATGTCTGATTCGGATTTTTGTATTGAGTGAGATAAGGTTGTGAGACCGTTGGCAGCATTGAGTCTGCTATACAGGTAGGTGCAAGTAATATGTTTTATAGACACAAAAAACGTATATAAATGTATAACACTATCCAGGTATGGCTATGTTTACCGCTAAGTACTCCCATAACTCCCATGTAATTTAGATTAAAATGCACATACCGCCAAAGGTCTATCAAAGCTGTTGTCATTGACACTGGACTGGCTTTCGTGGTTTTTATTTTGCAATCTTTCCTGATTACACGCGTGTCTGACTTGTGATTCCCTAGTATAAATTTTTTGCTATGTTTCTTTGTTATGTTTATTGTATCAAAAACGGTAGTGTTTAAACATAATTCTGTAGATCCTTAGGACATACGCGATGTACATATTCTTGTTTCTTTTGTGTTGTATGTATCTTGCAGTATGTATAACACCGAAATCATTACCTTTTCATATTATACCTTAATATCGATAACATTCTCACAATATTTTTTATCAAACTTATGATAGAATAGAACTTATGTTATTAAGCAAGGTTTTTAAAAATGCCTTTACGTTTCAACCATTAATTTGTTATGTATGTGGTCTACTATTGCTCCAGAATAATTATAAATTATTATTTTTGACAATTAGTGTTTTATCTATACATAATTAGAAAATAATGTTTGTTTTATAGATGTGACTTGCAAACAAGTGACAACTTGATAGTTCTACAGATATTCTACAACAAATATGCATTTTAAAAAGAGTAAAACAATATATCCATAATAAAATAATCATATTCTGTTTGAGGTGCGAAGAGATAATTGGTATTATTCTGTAAGTGTGAGAATTAGCGGTTGGGAAAGTCGGAACAAACCTTGTACACGTATTCATAACCTTGTAAACACAAAGTGTCATAATTCCAACGTCTGATACCCCTGTGGAATGTGACAATTCGCCATAAGACCGTCTGTCTAAAAACACCTTTTAAGCCAGTATGGTTTTGCATACGTATTCAATATAAGATTAATAATAGTTTTTTTTCATCCTTACCTGATTTAAAATATAAATTCATAAAATGTATAACTTATGTCTTATAACTTTATTTATTATTAAATTGTAGTTAATAAGAAGATGTACTGTATATTAATTCTTATAAAAAATCTGTTTTCTTCTTTTCATAAATCATTATCCATCAATTCAGATGTTTCGCAGTTCGCCACTGCGGAATCGTTCCTTGATGAAACTTCAAATGAAGTATCCGCTCTAGACGCCAGGATCATGGATGAGTGGGACTCTTACGATTCGCATGATGTCACCTGCGAGGAGTTCCTGAAAAATGTTGGTGCCATCTACGGCGGGCGATAGGTGTTTGGTCAAGACTGATGTTAGACAATGGACATGTCATTATACATAATATTACCAACATAGTTATATGTAATATTTAAAGATTATTTAAAAAAAAAAATGAAGTTTATTTTTTTTTTCTTCTACTCTTTTTCATTTTATAAAAATATCTCGTGAATAAATTTTTACATGTTTTCAAGTGTACAGATATTTTCTTTAAATCTATTTTTATCTATACCTTTGTATGTATGTATATAGCTTTGTCTATTAAAATAAAAAAAATGAAATTACATGTTTTTTTACTTATATTTAGAAATAAAAAAATAAAATGTAAAGAAGGGCCGAAACGTCTCGGTAATCAGGGGCCGAAACGTCTACGGGATGGGGCCGATTTGGTAAGGGGCCGAAAAGGTAACCGTTTGAGCTAGGGGCCAATTTGGTAAGGGGCCGATTTGTCTGGTAGCCTTTTAGATTCTTGGGTCGGTTTAGAATTTCAGGTTATCGGTAATTCCACCGACCGTAGATTCTTTCCAAGTTTATTCTTTATTTGTTCAATTTGACGTATGAGGCTAATTCAGTTGGCAAACTAAACAAAGTTGAGGTTGTCCTAGAATAATTAATTATGTTCTGAGTACATGATATTTCCTCTTCTGCATTTAAAATACAAAAATCCCAATGGTTGACAATGGTTCTCAAAATATTGGATACCACCTTGCAAGTGTGGTATTCCATTAGTATTTAACGCTCTTAATTTGTGCAAAAAATTATGAAACTTGCCACCGGGTATTGAAGAAAGTATTACTTGTTAAATCTGTGGATATTCAACGGAACATGAGACATCCCTGCACACTCAACACTGATTGAATAAAATTTAACTACACTTGACTGATTAGCTTGCATTTAACTTTAGGTATACGGACACCCTTTAATGTGCATGTGTCACCAAGCTGTAAAAGTGGGTGTCCTCTGGGCTCTCTAGTTTCCCCCACAACACAAGACCACACTCTTGCGTAAAATCTTGCCAGCCAGAGTGATTAATATAATGTTGAAATAACTTGTTTCACAATTGATGTAAAATAAAAAAAAAACTAAGTATAAACTAACCCTTTCATCACTGTGAACATTTTATTAGGCTTATACCAGCATGTTATAAAATTTTATCATTGGAACACATCCATACCAAAAGGAAATTATATAGATTTTATGAATATGACATGTCATATGCAGAGATTTTTCATCGCGTCAATTAAAATGTGTCAGAATGCCAGCTCACTTTTTGACGGATGTCTGCCTGGGAGTAATATAGGTTTGGTTAGGACTTAGGGTAAGGTTTAACAGGAATTAACTTATCTGCCTCAGTGGGTATTTGACTGTATGTCATTGATACCAATAAGCACTCTTACGTGGCAAAAACTCAACTTGAACTCTGACCCTGGGTTATGAGGTACACATGTATGTACAAGTTTTATTGTCTCAAACTTTTAGCTGTGTCTAAAACATGTTTTATTGCATGGTTCATTTTTGCATGCTCCGCGAGTTGACTTTTAAAATAACTTCAAGTTGTTCTGTCTGTCAAATGTGCTACTTTAGGGTGAATGTATTTGGGTGTTGTTTTTGTTTGTGAAAGTTTTGGAGGATTGATGCATATTTGGACATCATGCATTGTTTTGATAATTTTGTAACCTGGTTTTGAACCTGACTTGATTGCAATGGATATAGCCAGCTCAAGGACAGTAACATTGATAATAATAATATGTTGTTATCAAGAAATTACTCAATTGACTGTCACATTTTGTGAATGATACAAATGGACCAAGACTATTTAATACCAGTTGCAACTGGTTTCATATGTTTAATTATCTAATAAAACAAGACATTGACCCTGTAAGACAATAATCTAGAGCACAGAACAATGAGTAAATGAATAGATACCCTTTAATACTGATTTTTTTGTAAACATTAATACTGCAATATATTTTACAGTATTTTTTTTAAAACTATATGAGGTCAAGGTATTGACGAAGCCTTGGTGTCACTTTTGTTGTTTTTGTCTGCAATGCAGAGTTATGTCCCTCAATCAACTGAGAAAAATGGACAGGTGTTTGTATTGCCCTGTGTTTTCTTGTTTTTAGAGTCATTATTGTTAATCTCCATAAGTACCTCTTAAGATTATCTGCTATACGAAGATATTCTTTTTCTTGACTTAGTTTATGAAGTCGTCATAACCCTTAAAGCTGCACTCTCAAAGATTGAACATTTTGACAACTTTTTATACCCCCCAAAACAAAGTTTGGGGGGGGGGGGGGGGTATACTGGAATCGGGTTGTCCGTCTGTCTGTCTGTCCGTCTGTCCGTCCGTTTTTTTTTTTTGTCCGGGATTCATCTTTGTCGTTATTGAACAAATCTTTTTCAAACTTTCAGATATTAATGGCCATGATGTAAACTTGCGCCTCTGTGAAATTGGTACGGGTCACATGACCCTGACCAGAGTTATCTCCCCTTGATGTGTTAAAGTAGGCAAAATAAGCCCTGTCCGGGATTCATCTTTGTTATTATTCAACAAATCTTTATCAAACTTTCAGAAATTAATGGCCATGTTGTAAACTTTCGCCTCTGTGAATTTGGTACAGGTCACATGACCCTGACTGGAGTTATCTCCCCTTGATGTGTTAAAGTAGGCAAAATAAGCCCTGTCCGGGATTCATCTTTGTTATTATTCAACAAATCTTTATCAAACTTTCAGAAATTAATGGCCATGTTGTAAACTTTCGCCTCTGTGAATTTGGTACAGGTCACATGACCCTGACTGGAGTTATCTCCCCTTGATGTGTTAAAGTAGGCAAAATAAGCCCTGTCCGGGATTCATCTTTGTTATTATTCAACAAATCTTTATCAAACTTTCAGAAATTAATGGCCATGTTGTAAACTTTCGCCTCTGTGAATTTGGTACAGGTCACATGACCCTGACTGGAGTTATCTCCCCTTGTAGGCAAAATTAGCTTTGTCCGGCCTAACTCCAGGGCAAACAACCTAGACATGGAGGGGTGGGGGGTATTCGCTAGCCTATGGCTTACAGTTCTAGTTTATTTTTTGCCTTGGTACGAGCCAATTTTTGCGAAAATCCATGGAAACCAGTTATATAAGACTTCTGACAAAAATTTGATTGCAGATTTTTAGCTTGACTATTCGAAGAATAAGGAGAGCTATGCTACTCACCCAAGCGTCGGCGTCACCCCTTGGTTAAGGTTTTGCGTGCATGCACACATAGGTTAATATCTCATCAACTACTTGAGGTATTGCATTGACACTTTATACAATGGTACTCAACCATCCAACCTATTTAATTAACCAAGTTAGATAACTCTAGTTTGCATTTAATGCCAATAATAGGCCTTTTTTATTTGACTTAGAAATTCTGGTTAAGGTTTTGCGTGCAAGCACACAGGTTAATATCTCAGCAACTACTTGAGGTATTGCATTGAGACTTGATACAATGGTACTCAACCATCCAACCTACTTTATTTACCAAGTAAGATAACTCTAGTTTGCATTTAATGCAAATAATAGGCCTTTATTATTTGACTTAGAAATTCTGGTTAAGGTTTTGCATGCAAGCAGACATAGGTTAATATCTCAGCAACTACTTGAGGTATTGCATTTAGACTCGATACAATGGTACTCAACCATCCAACCTACTTAATAAACCAAGTTAGATAACTCTAGTTTGCATTTAATGCAAATAATTGCCCTTTATTATTGGACTTAGAAATTCTGGTTAAGTTTTTGCGTGCAAGCACACATTGGTTAATATCTCAGCAACTACTTGAGGTATTGCATTGAGACTCGATACAGCAGTACTCAACCATCCAACCTTCTTAATTAACCAGGTTAGGTAACTCTAGTTTGCATTTAATGCAAATAATTGCCCTTTATTATTGGACTTAGAAATTCTGGTTAAGGTTTTGCGTGTAAGCACACATAGATTTATATCTCAGCAACTACTTGAGCTATTGCATTGAGACTTGATACAATGGTACTCAACCATCCAACCTACTAAATTAATCAAGTTAGATAACTCTAGTTTGCATTTAATGCAAAATAATTGCCATTTATTATTCGACTTAGATATTTTGGTTAAGGTTTTGCATGTTACAGCATTTAAGTCAATATCTCAGCAAATATATCATGTCTTGCATTGAAACTTTACATTTGTATTCCCAACTATATAACCTACTAAATTAATGGAAGTAAGGTAACACTTTTTTGAATATAATGCAAATTATGGGCCTTTATTATTTGACTTAGAAATTCTGGTTAAGGTTTTGCATGTAAGCACACATAGGTTAATATCTCAGCAACTACTGGATGTATTGCATTGAGACTTTATAAAATGGTACTCAACTATCCAATCTACTTAAATAACCAAGTTAGATAACTCTAGTTTCCATTAAATTCAAATAATGGCCCCTTTTTTATTCGACATAGAAATTCTGGCAAAGGTTTTGCATGTAACCACTTTTAAGTCAATCCTTACACTGAAAAGCGGCGGAATAGTCGAGCGCGCTGTCTCTGTGACAGCTCTTGTTTATATTAAAGTTCAAAAATTGATGTTTTAGATTTATGCATTTTTCTTAAACCGTTATTGACCCATAAAACATTAATTTCTGAACGGAAATATGAAAATCTGCGATCTGATTTTTTGTCAGCAATCTTATATCATTCGTTTGAAGATGTTTACGCAAAAATTTGCTCTTTCCACGACAAAAAATAAAAAAGTTGTAAAAGTGGTAAATCTGTGAGAGTGCATCACCCATATGTGTCTTTTGCATTCTAGATATAAAAAAAACATGAATTAGTTGGGATGGTACATGTATCTTAAGTACACATGTAACTAATGTATGTTATGAATGTTGATTGATAATGCTAAAAAATGTATATATATATATGTACTGGAATATGTTTGAGGGCTTTGAGCAAGATAAGTGTTCCTGTAACTAATTCAATATGTATATAGAGTTATAACCGTATTGCCCTTAGCTATCAGTAGCCCCTTGTTTGTTTCTGTTTCTTTTGTTTTCAATCTCAAAGGCAAATTTGTGAATTTGTGTCTTTGTGAAACAGACTCTTACTTCTATTTGTGTTTCAGGTCATTGCTGGGTGTTGCCATGGAGAGGAAGAGTGTTCTGTTGTTTGATGCTCTCAATGGAAAACTTGTGGCCAAGAAGACCAATGCCCACACAGACTGCGTCAATTGTGTCAAGTATGAAATCACTTATAGCAAAGATATGATATTGTTTACAATCACGTGAACATGGCCATTGAGTATATCATGAGATGTATAATTTAGATTTGATAATCTTAGACCATTTTGTTAGCCATTCTTATCTTTTATGTACACTGCACCATATAAGTAAAAATAAATTTATCATGACCAAGCTTAAAGTTAAATGACATACATGTACATGTATTTAAGTTAAAATTAGATTATGATCAATTGGTTATCAATGGCAAACAGCTCAGTTCAAATCAAATTAATCAAAATATTATAATTATTAAGTAGATTTTAAACACACCATTGCCCCTTTGCAGGTTCCTTGATGACCGTCTGTTTGCTACCTGCTCTGATGACACCACAGTTGCATTATGGGATGCCCGTTACCTGAAGCACAATGTACAGACATTCCGGGGCCACTCAAACTGGGTGAAGAATATAGAGTATGACTCTAGCCAGGGGGTTCTCCTCACATCCGGCTTTGATGGCTGTATCTACACCTGGAACATTAACAGGTAGGGGTCAACACATTTGATTGGAGCACAGTATAATGCTTTTAAATCTGTTCTAATGTTACACATGTATATTAAAATGATCAAATAACATGTCAAGGGTTTATGTTATATAAAATATCAGAGTCACCCTGTTAGTTTGTCAGTACATGTTTTTATAATGTTCTGCGTGTTGGTTCATTGGTTGGATTCCTGTCTGGGCTATGAACAAATTATGATTAGTAAATTTGTAAATTAATTTGAAGAAAAACTGTTTGTACAGCTTGTATTTTAATACCAGATTTACCTTCCAATAAAATTTTAAATAAAGCAGAAACAAATGAAATGAGTTTATTAAAAATGTTCATGAACTATGTAAAAGCTAACAAGTTAAATTTTACTGAGATTAAACCCTTCCTTAATTCTAGATATAGTACATAGTTTTCTTGGTATTTCCTAGTTGTAGTAGAACTAATTTAAGTAAGTAAAATAATAACAATTAACTTGTGGATTAGTTTTAGATTTTAATTAATAGACCATTCTTTACCACCAGGTACAGTACAGAGGACACGTCTAACCGCGTGTTCTACACGAGCGGCCTGATGAGGTCCAAGTTGTCGCCCGACTTCTCCAAGCTCATCATCTCCACACATGAGGGCTATATCATCATCATACATGACCTAGATCTCTCTACCCTTGGTAAACTTTCCATGCTAATACAGGGCCTGGCTTTGCTTGCTTTTATTTAAGGACCCTGTCTCATTAAAGGATCTGGATCCTCACAATTTTTTTATCTAACATCTGTGGACATTCTGTGGGAATGTCACAGATAACAAGTCAACAAGTATAACACAATCCTTTTCCTCCAGCTTGTTTACAACTTAAATACTGGCTTAATTTAATTTTTAAGAAATGTATAGAAAAAGAAAAAAACTGACACTAAGATTATTTCACTTTACGACTTAATGAAATTTTGTTATCTTGCTACATATTGGTGTAAATTAAGCACCAGGAAATATGAACACAAAGTTGAGAGAATAGAAAAAATCTAGCTGTTGTAATTATATGTTAAATTTCCTATTAGCATTCTAAAAATTGTGTTTTCATCAACTGAGCTGTTAATCTTTAAAATGTATACATGCACAATGTAAAAATATGTAGAGATTCTGGATGATAAAATGACATGTACGTTTTACTTCAGATGAACTTAACTATTTTATCAGGGTGGCTTGACTACATGTTTACAATTGCATTGCAGCCACCATTTCAGTGAACTGAATCTGAAAAATGCATTAGTGTCAGGTCTTAGTAATTTGATTGATTTGAATTATGTAATAGTTGCTGCACCCACGATGAAACATGAGCACTTCAGCTAAAGGACAGCGTTCAATAACTAATAACATGTGGTATAAGTGAATAGCATTGTAAAATATCTGCATTCTTGTTATCTAGTTGTTCAACTCTGCCAAGTTGTTAGGGTTCTGATATGAAAGTTAATATCTAGAATAGAAAGGAAACACTCTTAAACCTTGTTCTATTACATAAAACATTACTTTAGCAAAATTATTGTAAACAAATAACGTACCACACCTTGAAAGCCATAAATAAGCAAGAAAAGCAAACAATATAGACATTTTGTAGTAGTCAGTTTTATGTAAATGGTATCTCTTGTTTTTCTAGGTGAGGACTTGAAAGGGTTCAAGCCCAACATGTATCGTCTGATGCAGCGTAGCCAGACACCGCTGAAGATCGGCCTGCAGTACAACCATGTGTTTGAGCAGGACAGGAACCGAGTGGAGTTCATAACTGACTGGCCAGCGGGGAATGAGGCCAACATCATATCATCACTGCAGGTTTGTGGGATAGAAAGTTAGTTTGTACTAATTTCTTTTAGTTCAATTGGAATGAAAGTTGACTGGTGGAACAAGTACCAACTTCCATTTGAGTGGCCACTACAAACTTTTCCTGGTGGGGTTGATCCCATCACATCTTTTGCAAGACATAGACATATATATGACCATTCTAGGTCATATCTAATAATTAGATAATCCTCTCAGAATTGCTATATTCAAGTGGATAGCGTCCACAGATCAGATTAAGGATCAGAGAGTCCCGCATTAGATGACCACTTCAAGTTTTGTTAAAAGTTATAATTTAGGAATGGTGAATGATTCTTAATCATATACACATAGCTTAGATTAAACCTGTTTGTATGTTTATGCGATCACAGCACTGTTGTATATTGTAGGTTCATCCCCATGGCTGGTCCATCCTCTCACGAAACACAGACTCATCAGAAAATACAGAGGTACACACTGGGCAATATGCAATGTGGAGCCTTTTTTTACTTACATTTGATTAAGAGGCGATTACTAAATGCTTCTTTTAGTTGGTTGGTTTATACCAAAATGTTTCTAAAATAAAGTTGTGCTCTAGCTAAAAAATTACTTGGAATTAGAATGGGTTTTTTCATGTCTAATTTACTGAATGAAAATATATGACAGAGTGTTAACAAATACAATTCTATGCTTAAAAATAAAGTAAAATGTTGCTTTTATTAAAACATTTTAATACTATTCTTAACAGTTCTTTGTTTCTATTATCAGTGGACATGTGTCCATGATCTTCAAGACTATGGTGAGGTAAAGAAGACCCCATCCCGCCCGTGGGAGGTAGCATGGACAGCCCCTCACACTAGCTCAGCCTACTGCACCTCAACAAACACACCTGCTTACTCCTCCCAGGCACCATCTGCTAGAGCTAGAGGGGGCAACCAGTCTGCTGGCTCTGTCACTGAAAACACATCCTCTGCTGCTGGAGATGGAAATCAGTCAAATGAAGAAAACGTAAACCAGTCAGATGATCCTGGCACTGAAAACCAGTCTGCTGCTGGAAATAACGACCAGTCAAATGAAGAAAATCTGAACCATTCTGCTGACTTTGTCACTGAGAACCAGTCTGCTACTGCATGTAGTAACCCGTCTCATGAAGAAGATAGAAACCAGGCTAAACCTGGAAACAGTAACCAGCCAATGGAGGAGAACATGAATCAACCTGGTGTTGATGAGAGCTCTTCTGTATCAGCTGGCAATCAGTCAATGTCTACGGGGAGTAATGAGGAAAATGAAGGTAGTAGCAGTGCTAGTGCTAACCAAGAGCGGAATCTTCAGTCACTTAGTCAGGCTACAAATGCTGACAACTTAGCTAATGATGGATCACAAAATAATTTGCAAAGTGACCAAAATGATAGCAGCAGTGTCCCAGTGAGGGACAGTCTACTACCAAGAGAAGACATTGAATCAGACAGTTCAGAGGGTGAAACCTCCTCAACTCAACCGTTGAGAATCTCGCGAGGAGTGGGGAATGGTTCTGTGAACCCAAGCCTGAGACCCGTGCCCCCTGCTAGTTCACCCCTTATTGCAGGCCCCATGCATAACTCCCTGATTCAGATCAGGCGGGGCTCCAGACAGGATGACGGCAGTTTCTCATTCTCAATATCTGTGCACACATCAAGTGGACGAACCATCATGTTCAGTCAGGAAGATATTGAGGCAGATGATGAGGAGGATAGAGACTTCAGAATTACACCTGTTAACACCGAGTCTAGAAGGCAAAATGAAAGTAATGGTACGGATAATAGATCAAGGGTGCAGGATAGAAGTAGTGAAAACACCGCCCAATCAGGTTCAAGTAGTAGAGGCATTAACCAGAGTGATCAAGTCTCAGGTTTGAATCTGGGTATAAATGGGAATAGAAGTAGTTCATTAAGTATTGAAATTAATGACATGGATAGTGTTGATGTTGACAATAATGACAACTCTGACGTTGAGAATGAGAGTGAGCATGACATTATTGATGATGTGATGATGTTCCCAGATACTGACAGCTCTGATGGTGAAGAAAATGATCCAGTTCAAGGGAGTGTCAATATAAACTGGCCAAGCCATGCAGGCCTAAACAGTGGTGTCAATATTTCCATACAGAGTAATGATGATTCCAATGATGAGCCAATGTTTAGACACACTGGACCTTCAAGAATAAGGCGAAGGGCGATAAACACTGTAAGGCAAAATGCATCCCCCTGGTCGAGAGCTTCTAGCAACCAGACAGACAATTCATCAAGTTCTAATTCCAATTCACAAAATGTTGGTAACAGACGTGTGAACACTGCCGCCAATAGCAATAACCCGGCCCCTGGAGGGTCGGTCGATGTTCAACCACGAAGTAATTCCTTTATGTTTGTGCTGGAGTCAAACTCAGGCACGAGGAGACGGAGAGTGCTCAACCTGAGCTATCTGGACACTTTAACAGAGACAGAGAACTCACAGCTTAAAAAGAACATTCACACAAACACGAATCGCCTCCAAGGCTATATGGAAGAGTGTAATGTAGGTCGTGGCTTCATTAAAGAGGTGGCATTCAGCTCAGATGGCAGATTAATAAGTTCCCCATTTGGGTTTGGTATAAGACTGTTCTCATTTGATCCACAGTGTAACGAGCTCTGTGACTGTTATCCCAGATCCCCGGTCAAGCTCTATGAAGCCACTTGCTCTCTAGCTCATGTTAACATTGTGGTTGCCACACAGTTTTCACCCGTACATAACTTGGTTGTTTCAGGATGTCTCGATGGCAAAATAGCTTTCCATCAGCCTGTCCTTTAAAAGTCTGCAATATTGTTGTGTTACATGGTAATCAGATCTGAAAGTTCATCAATTTTATTTTTTGTTTTTATGTTACAAGTCAATATGTACATTCAAAGTATATGAACAGTTACTTTAACTGTTAAGTTGTCATGTACATGTAATTTTTATTGGAATTCTTCATGGTTTGTACAATCAATTTGTTTCTTGAACACAGTGGTGATCTGAGGATGCTGTTAATGTTAGCGGTAATTGAAGGATGATGTTTCATTAAGAAGGCAAAACTTTACAAAACCTTTGTAATGTGACAAGTTTTAATCTTAGTATTGTAAACTTGACAACTTCTGTTTTAAAAAGGCAATCAAGGAAAATGTTTTTTTGTTTAAACCAGTATTAACTGGTAATAATAATTGGTATACAATAAAATAACCCTGGTGCAGTTCACCTATGTTTATTTTTGTTATTGATTTACTTTCAAATATTTTTTTGTGTTCATTCAATTCCAGACATTATAATTATGGTAATGGTAAAATCATTGATTCTAATTTTAATTTCGTCTGTTTTTCGAAGAAGGAAATCGAGGTATTGTGATAGTCTTTGGGTTCTTGGCGCACGCATCGGTTTTGTAGGCGTCGTGCAAAAGAAACAATTTGGAAATTGCTTATAAAACGTTTCAATATATTTGAATGAAAGTTGATTAGAAGCAGCACACTGTAGTGCACATGAAAATCGTAGTAAGACCCATAACTCTGACTTGACTGAATGTCACGTTATGAACCTTTTTTGACTGAATAAAGCAGACGATGTGTGGAGTTCTTCTCGCAGTGTTCTTATTGGCATTGTTAAATTACCTTTTGATTGGATTATAAGAACAAACATTGCAAGGTTGATCTAGAGCATGTTTTGTAGCAATTGAGGTATGGACTGCTGCTCATTTTCCCTGATATATGATGCCTACATAAAGGTAGTGAACTAGTCTAATATCAATGTCAGAAAAGCGCTTCTTTAAACTATGCATGCAATTACAGATAACAAGGTCATCTTCATTTTGTTTTGTTAAGTGTGGTATTCCATGTCTTATTAAATAATGAAGAACTTTTAAGTTTCATTATTGTTTAGCAAACATTTGTCCATATCCCAAACCTTATACATACCGTCAATTATGTTGCCATAGTAACTTGATGTTTTTCTAACGAGTGGCAACAAAATGACAAATTCCAGCTTTGCTGGACCGTGGATCAAGATGTTGGAATCAAGCGGCCTGCATACATACAATGTTTTTGCGATCACGACTAATGCCGTTACCTTTCGGGCAAGTTTTATTGAAATATATTCTGCTGAGTACAGTTGGCGTGGGCAGTTATTCCTATAAAGTGCGTTATAAACCTATGCTTCGTCCTGTACGCACCACTTCGTTCCCCTATCGTCAGCTTATGTACAAAGTTCTACAAAGCATTAATGACAAGTTTTACATCTGTTTTTGTAACACTGGCCATGAACTTTCAGTATAAAAACAAAAAAAAAAATGTACGCAAAACATGTCTTCTCGTGGTGAACATTTGTGACAAATGAAACATCTATTTTTGTGACAATGACCACGAACCTTCAGTCAAAACCACTCTACGCAAAACATCGCCTTTCTATAAATATTTATGACAAGTTATACATCTATTTTTGTGACATTGACCTTGAACCTACATTGGTGATGAATGCGAAACATTGTCTCCATATGGTGAACATTTGGGGTAAATAACACAAACGTATTTGCTTGTAACATTGATCATGAACCTACAGACTTTGGTGGCGTATGCGAAACATTATCTCCGTATAGTGTACATTTCTAGCAAGTAATACAGCTGTGTTTGTGACACTGACCTTTGGACTTCAGAAATGGATGTTGTATAAGCAACATCGTCTACCTATGGTGGACATTTGAGGCAAGTAATGCACTGAATTGACAATCATTTTGATTGGCACGTTCTCTGTTCGGTGAAATGCTCCAGTAACCACGCATAATCCCCCGGGAAGATGCAGACATCAATTAACTGTGTAATGCTAAACGGCATCACTGGTGTAAGTATCCGTCATGTCGTGACAGAAAATGGGGTGCAAACAAATACCATCACGGCAAGTTTAAACTTTTATTAAAACATTAATGAATAATGAAACAACTTGTGCAGATCTATAACAAAATGATAAATGGTAAAACACCGAGCTTATGGCTGAATAAAACAGATATAAAGGAATTAGCAAATATAAAACCTTAAATCGAATATGCATACAAAAAGAATGCCCACGACCTGTGGACTATCAATACAAAACAAATAATAAAGTAATGTCAATAAAACAATGCGTAGGAAATTGCGCTGAATGTTTTCTCTTAATTGGGGTTTCGTAAACTAGAACTTTCGCAGTCTGGTACCATAGCTCGTCCATTTTTCTAAGTTGATTTAGGGGCCACAACTCAACACGTTGTCGACAGAGTAGTGGGACTTGCTACTCATGTTCACATTGCCACTGTTAACACGCGCACCAAGTTTCACGTCAATTCTCTTATAACGTCCGTGGACGACACCGATGCAATGACAATACCTCCAAAAACACAGACGACCTAAAATGGTTATTTGAAATTCGCCAATAAATGTTGCCAATGATGTTACTAAATGTAAGATTGGATTTACCTCATTGTACCTGTTTCCGAAAAGTATTACTGTAACATTAGTCTGCTTAAATCCTTTTAGTAGTAATGCAAACAATAGTACATAAAACCTTCAACTCAAAGTCAGTTGGTGGCAACAAAATTTCAACAAATCAAAGAAACAGGGAATCAATCAGCAATGTCTAAGTGATAAACAGAACAATTAAAACATGAATATAATCTAAGTACAAAGTTAACAACATAACGATGGAAACATGTTAACAAAAGTGCGTCAACATATAAAACGGTATCCAAAAATTGCCATGTGAAAAGTTACAAAATTTACTGCATTTTAAATTACAAAAGAGCTCTCACACGTTAATAAAAATAGATAAAATCACACACGTTTTTTTTCCAGATTTTCACTCTATCCATAAATCCATATTCCAGGGCTTTAAGATGGAAACCGGTTTGGCATTACTGGAGATAAAAACAAAACAACACACACATACAACACAGCTCAGTCAAATAAATGTGTGTTTAAGTGTAAAACTATGCAAACACTTAAAGGGTAAGACTATCTAGCACTTTCTCGTAAATATGGTTTGTACCATGAACACATCTTCAAGAAGTAGTTCATGGTCTTTAGCAAGTAGTTCAATACTTTTCGTGAATAACCGCCACAAAAATGCATTTAGTTTTGATTAAAAACCTAGTATTCCTTTGTACAAAATTCAGGAAAAACTTTTACATGTTTATAAAATTTAGTCACGACTAAGTATACTGTTCATCTCAAATATCGTCATTCTTTTAATGATGCACGTGGGCAGGGTAACAACATTCATCATGTGACTTCCGGGGGTGCATCCCGACTTCGCGGTGGCTTCCGGCCAAAGTTCAGCTTCCGTCGAACTCTACTCAGTGTCACTGTAAAAGAAAGGTGTACAATTGTAAGGTTGGACACATAAAGGCCCCCCCCCCCTACCCTGTGAGTGTTCTTTTACTCCCTTCTCTACCCAGTGAACCCTCTTTAACTCCCTCCCCTATCCAGTGACGCTCTATCACTCCCCCCCCCCCACCCAGTGAACGCTTTATCACCCCCTCCCCTACACAGTGAACTCTCCTTTACTCCCTCCCCTACCCAGTGGACGCTCTATCACTCCCTCTCCTACACAGTGAACTCTCTGTTACTCACTCCCCTACCCAGTGAGCGCTCTATTACTCTTTCCCCTACGCAGTGAACGCTCATTTACTCCCTCCCCTACACAGTGAACGCTCTTTTTCTTCCTTCCTCTACCAAGTGAACGCTCTATTCCTCCCCCCACCCAGTGAACGCTCTGTTACTCCCTCCCCTACCAAATGAACGCTCTATCACTCCCCCTACCCAGTGAACGCTCTTTTACTCCCTCCCATACACAGTGAACGCTCTTTTTCTCCCTCCCCTACCAATTGAACGGTCTTTCCCCCCACCCAGTGAACGCTCTATTACTCCCTACCCTACCAAATGAACGCTCTATCACCCTCCACCCATTGAACGCTCTATTACTCCCTCCCCTACCCAGTGAACGCTCTATTACTCCCTCCCCAACCAAGTGAACGCTCTATTCCCCCCCCCACCAAATGTACGCTCTATCACTCATTCCCCTACCAAGTGAACGCTTAATTACTCCTTCCCCTACCCAGTGAACGCTCTATTACTCCCTCCCCTATCCGGTGAACGCTCTATTACTCCCCCTATCCAGTGAACGCTCTATTACTCCCTCCCCTACCCAGTGAACGCTCTATGACACCCTCCCCTACCCAGTGAACGCTGTTTTACTCCCTACCCTACCCAGTGAACGCTCTATTAATCCCTCCCCTACCCAGTGAACGCTCTTTTACTCCCTCCCCTACTAAGTGAACGCTCTTTTACTCCTTCCGCTATCCAGTGAACGCTCTTTTACTCCTTCCGCTATCCAGTGAACGCTCTTTTACTCCCTACCCTACCAAGTGAATGCTTTTAAACTCCCACCCCTAACCCAGTAAACGCTATATTACTCCCTCCCCTACCCAGTGAACGCTCTATTGCTGATAAGGATTTGTTTTCTTGTGACATTTTGTGACTCCTCGTGTGCCTTGACTCTTTATATGTCTTTAAATATTATCAACGTTACCAGTTTGGCTGTCGTATTACAATATTGCTATGGTATCGTTACAGAGTGGTCAATATGTTTTACCATTTTTGCACATGTTGATTTGCCTAAAGAAATAACTGACATATTGTATGAGAATTTGAGCATGTGATTTTTTAAATGACACAAATACAAGTTCTAACCAGGCGGCTCAACAGTCAAGTTCTCGTTCTCAACTACTTCCGGCGACCGCGTGTAGTGGCCATTTCGGCGCGCCGCCTCGTATTTCCGCGTGACGCGGCGGTGGCAGCTCCCGCTCGTGATCGCGGCACAGGGTAGGGAGCGGGGGTCCGAGGCGACAGGGCTGAGCTGAAATTGCTCACATGCGCCACACGCCGTCTCCACTGAAATAAATAAATAAAATTATGATGATAATAAGTATATTGTATAAGCGCTTCAAAGATTATGGCTGAAATAAAACATGTTCAAGACGTTAGGTCCCGACCGAACCTGCACACGCAACACGTATTCAAGCGATCCCTGCGCTCTTAATGTTTATTTGGAAGCAGTTATCTGAATAATTCTTCTCAGCATCTATTGACAAATAGATGCATTTCCTTGACATTTATACAAAAACAAAGAATCTTAATGTTTAAAAGTAACTTTAGGACAATATACATAAAAGTGCTGTGCAAGGCAATATCAGTTCTTGTATCGAATCCAAGATTTTCATCATCTTTGATATCACGTACACGTGATCTAATTGCGATCTCAATCAAACAATGATCGCTTGATAATGAGCAGGCATCAAATACAATATTGAATTTCAAGGATATTGCCAAATTTAGGGGTTTGTTTTTAACTCTTATTACATATGTGTAAGCTCAGAACAGTGGATCGCACACAAGTAGCTCATGTCGAACATTCATTGCAAAAAGGATATGAACTTATTGTATAAATGTAATACGGACTTGGTTGTACGACAGACGTTAGTGTTTTAACGTCAGTGTATGGACGTTCTAGATGCAGGCAAAAAGGTCGCCGCGGAGTCTTACTGCCGGCTTTGTAGGTAATGAACCATTAAAATATACTTTATTTAGATGCCCATTTATTAATTTACTAAAATTATTTTAGGAAACAAGCTTAATTTTAAAAAGAAGGAATCAAATAGTCATTGCTAACGAATCTTTAATACCACTGCTTATTTCATAAAAGCCACCGAAGACAGCATCAATATCAGTGTTGTCATAGCTCACACACATCGTTATATACATGTACGGGCAAGACGGCGAACCGTTAAATGATGTTTTGTTAATATGTGCAAAATTAAAATTATCAGCTTTGATGTTTATATAGTTATTTCCTTCATTTTTGAGAAAGAGTTTTACTAATGAGTAACAGATCTTTTAGCAACATAAACGTTGCAATATTACACCAACAGTACAGTTCTTTTTAACGTTTTAGCCGCTTTGCAGACACAGTATACTGAGATAACGTCATTATTTTATGTTATTCAATTTGCACTTTAAGGTGGCAGGGAGGGGGGATGCACAACCGACAAGCTCCCTCAAAACTTTCATTTTATTGAGGTATTGTAATGACACGTATATACAATCGTTCATGTATTTTAACCCTTCATTCAAAAATACCTTTTCACACCTTATAAAGTGGGTCAAAATAAGGTATCGGTACTTCCTAACATTCAACCAACTGGGGGGGGGGTGCACGGGCCCCACTTCCCTGATAGACCGCCACATTCGCTGATGTAAAAAGCAGAAATGATCTTGCAGTTATGTTGTTGGCATCATTTTTTAACCTTGAGTGATTATTTATATGTTATTTCTGTACCAAAAATGAAATGTTTATATCATGAAAGATACAAACAAATGTTGTTACGTCCATATTTCGACGTCATCCGTTTCTAACACTCACTTCGGAAATAAAAGTTTGATTTTTAGAAAGTTTTTCTCAGACTTGTTTACCATTATTATATTTTACCAAGACATGTAGATAGAACGCTCCATGTCGCTTCTATTTCTTCTGCTCGTAATGTCAAGACTTTTGTCACATTTAACGATGTTATCATAACTGGTAAGAACAGAATCCATAAAATGCACATTGTGAGGGAAAAGCCAATGTTCTGAAATACCAAAGATATTAACATCTTTTTGCAGTAGACATCGGATAAATAAGATGAGCTAGAGAATATACTGTTATATTCCATGTTACAGTATTCAAGTTCATAATGGCATGGTTATCAAATAAGTACTGTATAAAGTGCGGTGATATTTTAACTTAGTAGGTATAAGATCATCTTTGATTGGAAGCATTATCATGAAAATAGCCATAAAGGAGTGACTACATTTCATCAGACCACTACGCGATTTTCTATCTTATGACCATTACACCTTAAAGCTGCACTCTCACAGATTGAACGTTTTAACAACTTTTTTATTTTTTGACTTGGAACGAGCCAATTTTTGCGAAAAGCCATGGAAACGCGTTATATAAGACTGCTGACAAAAACTTAGATCGCAGATTTTTGTATTTAAGTTCAAAAATTGATGTTTTATGCATTTTTCTTAAACCGTTAGTAACAGTTTAAGCCATAAAACATTAATTTACGAAAAGAAATATGATAATCTGCGATCTGATCTTTTGTCAGCAATCTTGTATCATTGGTTTGCAAATTCATTTTATTAATAATTATGAAATTAATTATGAAATTTTAAGAATAAAATGCCATAAACGGGCTGAATTGAAAGTTTGAAAGTTTTATTGCCTTTCTGTCAATTGGAAAAATATATTTATTAATCACATTTATACAAATGTACTTTCACTATTATATACAAATGCTTTTGAATGGTGTTATAGATTTTATCTATTTGATGGCGTTATACGTTTGACCTATTGTATTTGAATCACAATATATAAATCGGCTATATACAAATCGATCGTTAGAACTAAAGCCGCCGCGCATATTGGATTTCATTTGTCATTAACTGAGTTAGCGTATTATCAGAGCATGCTTTATTTCATTTCAGTAATTTAAAACCGGACGTTTAAATAACAATTGAAATGCTATATGATTTACACTTTCATTGAAAGTAAAAACAGAAGATCACGTGACGTTGCGCGCCGACAATAGAACGTTGCTAGGAATCCACGTGACGTCGTTGAGGACAAGGCCGCCAAAACCGTACCATAACATTGACATGTGCTTAAGTGATTCTCATTTAATGAGATTTTAATTTGGCTGAAAATCGTGTTCATATAAACGATATAATAACTGGATTTATACTCAACTACTGAATAATGGCGACATTACAAGGTATGGAAGTTAACTTATTTGTGTTCAAGATAAGATTAAGCAAGCAGCCTCTTCAGACCCACTTGTTTTGTTAGGATACTTGATTTAGTCTATTGGTAGACGTTAATTTATCTTATTTTCTCTCAATGTTATGTAATGCTGAACTTTTAAATGACCTTATCTCGAAGGAATCGGTATTACAGAAACAAGGCTCGTTAAAGCGCTTAAAGCGTATGTATAGACAGATTAAAGAATAAAGCTATTATGTTACTCTTGGAAGAAACCCATGATTACTTAAGCGCCTAGGCGTTAAATCATCAATACATAAGACATAAAATCGTTGAGTCCAAACAGCATTCATGTACATAAAACGTATTGAACAAGAAATCATGGAAGTCGGATAAGAATAAACAATTATACAAATAAAAAAGTGACATACATGAAAGCAGCTATCGAATATACTTGACAAGTGACTAGTTGGTTGCAGTATGTTAGCTGTACAAAAAAAGATTCTATACAGCGTTCAAAACCCTACACTTGTTAACAAAACCTCTGAGACAAAGTCATTAATAAAGAACACTAGTACATTATGCACCAGCGCAATGTATATGTACAGGAATAGCAACTTATTAAATGCATAAAGCTAGTCAGACCTTAATGGGAATCATTTTAAACTATTACCGCTTGATTAATTCTTGATGTGTATCATTTCCTGGATTCAAAAACATGTTTTATGAGAAATTATCAGTCAAATAACAAGTTTATTTAAACTTGAATTACCCTACCTCCATTTCAGATTTTTTTTATAAAAAAACGACATCACCAGAGAGACAAGAAAAATATTTATTTTGCAATGTTTTGGGTAATAATTTGTATCATAGTAACAAGAAATATATTGCTTTCAGAAATATCATTATTGGCCACATCACCAACACATAAAATCAAACTGTATATGGTATTTCAATTTTAACATACTGCTTTGACCGCGTACAGATTTGAACATCGACGTTTTATAGCCAAATCAACAAGTTCAAGAACTACGCCTGTCTTTATTAACAATTAACTTTAACCTTTAGGAATCATAATACAAGGAATCAATTTTTTTTACCGTCTTGTTTAAACAAAGTTTGAAATTTCCAACCATCTATTTAAGCCGTGCCTGCAAACAATGAAATCTTTAAAGAAGCTTATATTTATGTGTAGAAATGTATACTTATTGAATTACCTTTTAAAACAAATACAATATACACTCTATAAAAATGTTACTACCTAATATAAACAAAGAAGAAAAAAAAGAAAAAAAAGAAATGTGCTTCTGTTTGGATTCGAACCCCTACATTAAAACCCTCAAAGGATTTGAAGTCCTGTGATTAAAACATATGCTAAAGCAATAATATTGAAGAGAATCACGTGGAGGTTTCCATAAGGGATGTGCTACCTTTAACATACAAAAAAACAACGAACCACAACTGATTTTGTTTCTGAACTTTAAAAGACCAGGGTTGGAGTTCTGTTATTCACGGGTTAGAAACCCCGGGTGGTATAAATGTCTACTGGCTTTCAGATACATGAGGTAATATACGCCAATCAATATCACCTTCTTTGCCAAGTCAGATCCAAAAAAAGAAGAGATTGCCTAATACAAATCCAAGTTTATCGCTCATATTATTGCTAGTTGAAAGTATAGAGCCTACAAGTCGGATATTGCACAGTCTCGTTAAAAGGTTATCCTTGCTTTAATTGTAAAGATATGGCATACACTTGAGAAGCCAGGAGCGATCTGGTTAAATAACTTAATAACGAATCGCAGTGGCCAGAAGCTGCCCAAAATACTGACCATTGGTGTACGAAAGAAAACAATGACAGATATACTAGATTAAATCGAACTGACGTTTCGTGAATTTATAGGACAAAAATAATGTTTTTCCCACCCAGATAAGTAGATCCAAATATTTGGCCATACTGAAAATCCTTATCTTGCCAATGGTCAAAATTAAAAAGTGTTACCGTATGTACAAAATGAATTAAAATACAGTTTTACTAAAGTCTGTACTTTGTTTAACTGAGGTGGGAGAAAAGGCATCTACATGGCCGCTCGTGTAAGATAGGTTCATCCGAGCCCTCGAGAGAGGTATAAATATTAGCTCTAAGCTCCTTAATCCTTACTTATCATGTATGTAATTTGTCTTTGCTTTATGTACTTATATAAAATAAATATTGTTTAAACCAATGCTCGTGCAGGGTAAACCTAGTTGCCGCAAAACACTCAACTCTCGGGTTGGGGTGAAACTACATTACTAGGGAGGATACTTATATATTTGGAATGCTGAAAATTCAACAGACAATCCTGGACAAGTCTCCGAAAAGGAAACATTGTTTGCTGATTTAGGGATTCGGTCAATATGACTTATATTAGACCGTTCAAAGATTTTCGCGCCAAAGCTTAACACCAGCCCAATTTATCCATTGTAGAAGTAAGCTTTAGGGGCTCGGATAACGAAAGCGAGGCCCGCCTATTCAGAGATACGACCCCAAGAAAGAGTGGTGGTAAGCAGGACGGCACTGGGTGCATTGTAACCACTGTCGGTATACTTAACTGATCACTTTCTGCCTTCGAAAGTTGTGTGCTATTATACGTCGGTTTCGTATTACATATGATTTGATATGATCCGTGTATATTTGAGCATTCACTCTGTTACCAAGGTTTCCACTCTGGTACCAAGGTTTCCACTCTGGTACCAAGGTTTCCACTCTATAACATACATCACGTCTTACTATTGAGACAATGTACAGAAATGTAGTTCATGCACCAACAGATTGGACTCTGAAAACTAACGTTGATTTCTGCTTGTTTGCTTTGCATGTACATGCAATTAAATACCTGTTCACATCACGAAATAATAATCATACTGTGATTCTTTGCGTATAGCGCGATATATTTATAATGTATACACATGTTTTAGCTTTACAGCAGCTTTTTAGGGTTCTTTATCAACCACTACCATTGAGTTCTTTACCAACCACTACCATTGAGTTCTTTACCAACCACTACCATTGGGTTCTTTACAAATCAATACAATTGGGTTCTTTACCAATCACTACCATTGGGTTCTTTACCAATCACTACCATTGGGTTCTTTACCAACCACTACCATTGGGTTCTTTACCAACCACTACAATTGAGTTCTTTACCAATCAATACCATTGAGTTCTTTACCAACTACTACCATTGGGTTCTTTACCAACCACTACAATTGAGTTCTTTACCAATCAATACCATTGAGTTCTTTACCAACTACTACCATTGGGTTCTTTACCAACCACTACCATTGGGTTCTTTACCAATCACTACCATTGGGTTCTTTATCAATCACTACCATTGGGTTCTTTACCAATCATTACCATCGGGTTCTTTACCAACCACGACCATTGGGTTCTTTACCAATCACTACCATTGGGTTCTTAACCTACCACTACCATTGGGTTCTTTACCAATCACTATCATTGGGTTCTTTACCAACCACTACCATTGGGTTCTTTACCAACCACTACCATTGAGTTCTTTACCAATCAATACCATTGAGTTCTTTACCAACCACTACCATTGGGTTCTTTACCAACCACTACCATTGGGTTCTTTACCAACCACTACCATTGGGTTCTTTACCAACCACTACCATTGGGTTCTTTACCAACCACTACCATTGGGTTCTTTACCAATCAACACCATTTGGTATCGTTTAACTTCACTAATCACTATAATTGACTTTCTTTACTTTGCCAATCATTATCACTAGTTTTCTTAACATAACCATTGGGTTTCCTTGCATTACAATCACTATCATTGGGTTTATGTACCAAACCGTCGGATTTCTTAGGAATCCCTATTTTGGATTTGTTTACTCTGCTAATCAGTTACATATGGTTTCTTCACTCTACCAATGCAATGACTTCCATCAGGTTTTTGTACTCTACCAGTCACTTCCAATAGTTTTCTTTACTTTACCAAGCAATACCATTTGGTCTCTTTACTTTACCAAGCAATACCATTTGGTTTCTTTACTTTACCAAGCAATACCATTTGGTTTCTTTACTTTACCTGCAATACCATTTGGTTTGTTTACTTTACCAAGCAATACCATTTGGTTTCTTTACTTTACCAAGCAATACCATTTGGTCTCTTTACTTTACCAAGCAATACCATTTGGTTTCTTTACATTACCAAGCAATACCATTTGGTTTCTTTACTTTACCTGCAATACCATTTGGTTTCTTTACTTTACCTGCAATACCATTTGGTTTCTTTACTTTACCAAGCAATACCATTTGGTTTCTTTACTTTACCAAGCAATACCATTTGGTCTCTTTACTTTACCAAGCAATACCATTTGGTTTCTTTACATTACCAAGCAATACCATTTGGTTTCTTTACTTTACCTGCAATACCATTTGGTTTCTTTACTTTACCTGCAATACCATTTGGTTTCTTTACTTTACCAAGCAATACCATTTGGTTTCTTTACTTTACCAAGCAATACCATTTGGTATTCTTTACTTTACCAAGCAATACCATTAGGTCTCTTTACTTTACCAAGCAATACCATTTGGTTTCTTTACTTTACCAAGCAATACCATTTGGTCTCTTTACTTTACCTGCAATACCATTTGGTCTCTTTACTTTACCAAGCAATACCATTTGGTTTTCTTTACTTTACCAAGCAATACCATTTGGTTTCTTTACTTTACCAAGCAATACCATTTGGTCTCTTTACTTTACCAAGCAATACCATTTGGTCTCTTTACTTTACCAAGCAATACCATTTGGTTTCTTTACTTTACCAAGCAATACCATTTCGTTTCTTTACTTTACCTGCAATACCATTTGGTCTCTTTACTTTACCAAGCAATACCATTTGGTTTCTTTACTTTACCAAGCAATACCATTTGGTCTCTTTACTTTACCAAGCAATACCATTTGGTTTCTTTACTTTACCTGCAATACCACTTGGTTTCTTTACTTTACCTGCAATACCATTTGGTTTCTCTACTTTACCAAGCAATACCATTTGGTCTCTCTACTTTACCAAGCAATACCATTTGGTCTCGCTACTTTACCAAGCAATACCATTTGGTCTCTTTACTTTACCAAGCAATACCATTTGGTTTCTTTACTTTACCAAGCAATACCATTTGTTTTCTTTACTTTACCTGCAATACCATTTGGTCTCTTTACTTTACCAAGCAATACCATTTGGTTTCTTTACTTTACCTGCAATACCATTTGGTTTCTTTACTTTACCTGCAATACCATTTGGTTTCTTTACTTTACCAAGCAATACCATTTGGTCTCTTTACTTTACCAAGCAATACCATTTGGTTTCTTTACTTTACCAAGCAATACCATTTGGTCCCTTTACCAAGCAATACCATTTGGTTTCTTTACTTTACCTGCAATACCATTTGGTTTCTTTACTTTACCAAGCAATACCATTTGGTTTCTTTACTTTACCAAGCAATACCATTTGGTATTCTTTACTTTACCAAGCAATACCATTTGGTTTCTTTACTTTACCAAGCAATACCATTTGGTTTCTTTACTTTACCAAGCAATACCATTTGGTCTCTTTCCTTTACCAAGCAATACCATTTGGTCCCTTTACCAAGCAATACCATTTGGTCTCTTTACTTTACCAAGCAATACCATTTGGTCTCTTTACTTTACCAAGCAATACCATTTGGTCTCTTAACTTTACCAAGCAATACCATTTGGTTTCTTTACTTTACCAAGCAATACCATTTGGTCTCTTTACTTTACCAAGCAATACCATTTGGTCTCTTTACTTTACCAAGCAATACCATTTGGTCTCTTTACTTTACCAAGCAATACCATTTGGTTTCTTTACTTTACCTGCAATACCATTTGGTTTCTTTACTTTACCAAGCAATACCATTTGGTTTCTTTACTTTACCAAGCAATACCATTTGGTCTCTTTACTTTACCAAGCAATACCATTTGGTCTCTTTACTTTACCAAGCAATACCATTTGGTCTCTCTACTTTACCAAGCAATACCATTTGGTTTCTTTACTTTACCTGCAATACCATTTGGTTTCTTTACTTTACCTGCAATACCATTTGGTTTCTTTACTTTACCAAGCAATACCATTTGTTTTTTTTACTTTACCAAGCAATACCATTTCGTTTCTTTACTTTACCAAGCAATACCATTTGGTTTCTTTACTTAACCAAGCAATACCATTTCGTTTCTTTACTTTACCAAGCAATACCATTTGGTTTCTTTACTTTACCAAGCAATACCATTTGGTTTGTTTACTTTACCAAGCAATACCATTTGGTTTCTTTACTTTACCAAGCAATACCATTTGGTCTCTTTACTTTACCAAGCAATACCATTTGGTTTCTTTACATTACCAAGCAATACCATTTGGTTTCTTTACTTTACCTGCAATACCATTTGGTTTCTTTACTTTACCTGCAATACCATTTGGTTTCTTTACTTTACCAAGCAATACCATTTGGTTTCTTTACTTTACCAAGCAATACCATTTGGTCTCTTTACTTTACCAAGCAATACCATTTGGTTTCTTGACATTACCAAGCAATACCATTTGGTTTCTTTACTTTACCAAGCAATACCATTTGGTTTCTTTACTTTACCAAGCAATACCATTTGGTCTCTTTACTTTACCAAGCAATACCATTTGGTTTCTTTACATTACCAAGCAATACCATTTGGTTTCTTTACTTTACCTGCAATACCATTTGGTTTCTTTACTTTACCTGCAATACCATTTGGTTTCTTTACTTTACCAAGCAATACCATTTGGTTTCTTTACTTTACCAAGCAATACCATTTGGTATTCTTTACTTTACCAAGCAATACCATTAGGTCTCTTTACTTTACCAAGCAATACCATTTGGTTTCTTTACTTTACCAAGCAATACCATTTGGTCTCTTTACTTTACCTGCAATACCATTTGGTCTCTTTACTTTACCAAGCAATACCATTTGGTTTTCTTTACTTTACCAAGCAATACCATTTGGTTTCTTTACTTTACCAAGCAATACCATTTGGTCTCTTTACTTTACCAACTAATACCATTTGGTTTCTTTACTTTACCAAGCAATACCATTTGGTTTCTTTACTTTACCAAGCAATACCATTTCGTTTCTTTACTTTACCTGCAATACCATTTGGTCTCTTTACTTTACCAAGCAATACCATTTGGTTTCTTTACTTTACCAAGCAATACCATTTGGTCTCTTTACTTTACCAAGCAATACCATTTGGTTTCTTTACTTTACCTGCAATACCACTTGGTTTCTTTACTTTACCTGCAATACCATTTGGTTTCTTTACTTTACCAAGCAATACCATTTGGTCTCTTTACTTTACCAAGCAATACCATTTGGTCTCTTTACTTTACCAAGCAATACCATTTGGTTTCTTTACTTTACCAAGCAATACCATTTGTTTTCTTTACTTTACCTGCAATACCATTTGGTCTCTTTACTTTACCAAGCAATACCATTTGGTTTCTTTACTTTACCTGCAATACCATTTGGTTTCTTTACTTTACCTGCAATACCATTTGGTTTCTTTACTTTACCAAGCAATACCATTTGGTCTCTTTACTTTACCAAGCAATACCATTTGGTTTCTTTACTTTACCAAGCAATACCATTTGGTCCCTTTACCAAGCAATACCATTTGGTTTCTTTACTTTACCTGCAATACCATTTGGTTTCTTTACTTTACCAAGCAATACCATTTGGTTTCTTTACTTTACCAAGCAATACCATTTGGTATTCTTTACTTTACCAAGCAATACCATTTGGTTTCTTTACTTTACCAAGCAATACCATTTGGTTTCTTTACTTTACCAAGCAATACCATTTGGTCTCTTTACTTTACCAAGCAATACCATTTGGTCCCTTTACCAAGCAATACCATTTGGTCTCTTTACTTTACCAAGCAATACCATTTGGTCTCTTTACTTTACCAAGCAATACCATTTGGTCTCTTTACTTTACCAAGCAATACCATTTGGTTTCTTTACTTTACCAAGCAATACCATTTGGTCTCTTTACTTTACCAAGCAATACCATTTGGTCTCTTTACTTTACCAAGCAATACCATTTGGTCTCTTTACTTTACCAAGCAATACCATTTGGTTTTCTTTACTTTACCAAGCAATACCATTTGGTTTCTTTACTTTACCAAGCAATACCATTTGGTCTCTTTACTTTACCAAGCAATACCATTTGGTTTCTTTACTTTACCAAGCAATACCATTTGGTTTCTTTACTTTACCTGCAATACCATTTGGTTTCTTTACTTTACCTGCAATACCATTTGGTTTCTTTACTTTACCAAGCAATACCATTTGGTTTCTTTACTTTACCAAGCAATACCATTTGGTTTCTTTACTTTACCAAGCAATACCATTTGGTTTCTTTACTTTACCTGCAATACCATTTGGTTTCTTTACTTTACCAAGCAATACCATTTGGTTTCTTTACCAAGCAATACCATTTGGTTTCTTTACCAAGCAATACCATTTGGTTTCTTTACTTTACCTGCAATACCATTTGGTTTCTTTACATTACCAAGCAATACCATTTGGTCTCTTTACTTTACCAAGCAATACCATTTGGTTTTCTTCACTTTACCAAGCAATACCATTTGGTCTCTTTACTTTACCAAGCAATACCATTTGGTCTCTTTACTTTACCAAGCAATACCATTTGGTCTCTTTACTTTACCAAGCAATACCATTTGGTTTCTTTACATTACCAAGCAATACCATTTGGTCTCTTTACTTTACCAAGCAATACCATTTGGTCTCTTTACTTTACCAAGCAATACCATTTGGTTTCTTTACTTTACCTGCAATACCATTTGGTTTCTTTACTTTACCAAGCAATACCATTTGGTTTCTTTACCAAGCAATACCATTTGGTTTCTTTACCAAGCAATACCATTTGGTTTCTTTACTTTACCTGCAATACCATTTGGTTTCTTTACATTACCAAGCAATACCATTTGGTCTCTTTACTTTACCAAGCAATACCATTTGGTTTTCTTTACTTTACCAAGCAATACCATTTGGTCTCTTTACTTTACCAAGCAATACCATTTGGTCTCTTTACTTTACCAAGCAATACCATTTGGTCTCTTTACTTTACCAAGCAATACCATTTGGTTTCTTTACATTACCAAGCAATACCATTTGGTCTCTTTACTTTACCAAGCAATACCATTTGGTCTCTTTACTTTACCAAGCAATACCATTTGGTTTTCTTTACTTTACCAAGCAATACCATTATGTGTCGTTTAGTTTCAACCGTCTTTCTAAGAACTTACATATTATAAACTTTAACCTGCCAATTCCACGTCAGTAGACACAGATGCAAGCCCGACATATACGTATAGATACTATACACGGAAGTTAAGTTTGAAAGTCGCTTGCGAAATTCCGCTATAAACTTGCACGTGTTGGCTCGCTGATAATCTTATACATGACACTCCACGGGTCATTCTGGGAGTGTACAATTAACACATACCTAGATGACGTAGTGTACACGTACCCATGTTTCCCCAACAGGCAATGCTGCGCAATATCTCAGCCTCTCAATTCTTTCGTTCTATATTACTTCAACAAACCACGACCGTGTTATTTTACCATTAAATGAACCATTTTCTATTTTCAGCCGAATACGAGAGGATTCGTGACTCCGGAAGGTAAGAATTTCTTATGTTTTTTATGAATATTTAATATTTGATTGATAGGTTTCAACTATTTTTAGAGAATCAAGACCATCATTTTCATTTTAACCTTTAACATAAAATTACAGACATATACACGGATTTTGCGAACTTAACAAATGTACTTATAAATATTGCACTGTATCACTAAATGCGATAAATGGACATTATGTCTAGTGTACTTAACGTCAATGACTGAAAGTTTGTTGCATTGAAATATAATGCAAATACATCCATTGTTAAACATTGATTCACCATATTTCCCGTATAAAGCCGACGGCCGGGCTACGGTAGGTCCCGTACAACCATCGTTACGAACAGGTATCTACATGCACGCGTGCTTCATTTGGCGGTTGGATGTACGGGAGATCACTTAAAGGGACTCTCGTGCGAATCAGGTTCAGATCTTGCGGGTGTGATGCGAACACAGACTGCTTACAACAATGCTCAAACATCATTGGATTTATAACAAAAGAGTTTTGTTCAGAAGTATTTGAAAAAAATGCTATGCCTTTATTTGACGAATCCCGCTATTTAACACTATACATATTGAATGGCATAATTTTTCTGTCAGTTGTTGTTTGGTGTTTATTACAGAACAAGAAGGAAATAATTTTAAGATCTGAACAGAATTTTAGAAAATGTCGCCAGTGTAAAATCTGTGAGAGAGTCCCTTTAATTGTCTCTATGTTTACGGCAAGTTTGGAGTGTAGTTTCCAGCATTTAGCATGAGCATTTAAAGCTTGGTCATGTCTGTTATACGTGCGACAAGAGCGCCAAAAGCGGATGTCAACGCCCGTCCGTTTTCTCAGTCAATTAATATACGTAACTAGATATTTATATAAGCCACGGTTATGACCATTGCTGCACATCATGCGTATTGTGTTGAAGTTAAGGCAAAACTTATCATTGTTACCTCGGCGATTACGCCTCCGACGACTACATCAATGTTATGACAATATCCGTATATTGAGTTTTCCCTTGAGTAAGAGACACCTTCCGATATTAAAGTCAAATGGAGAAACTCTCCACTATAACGATCAAATGGAGACATCCCCCACTATAACGGTCAAATGGAGACATCCCCCACTATTACGGTCAAATGGAGACATCCCCCACTATTACGGTCAAATGGAGACATCCCCCACTATTACAGTCAAATGGAGACATCCCCCACTATTACGGTCAAATGGAGACATCCCCCAATATTACGGTCAAATGGAGACATCCTACACTATAACAGTCAAATGGAGACATCCCCCACTATTACGGTCAAATGGAGACATCCCCCAATATTACGGTCAAATGGAGACATCCCCCACTATTACAGTCAAATGGAGACATCCTACACTATTACAGTCAAATGGAGACATCCCCCAATATTACAGTCAAATGGAGACATCCTACACTATTACGGTCAAATGGAGACATCCCACACTATTACAGTCAAATGGAGACATCCTACACTATTACAGTCAAATGGAGACATCCTCCACTATAACGGTCAAATGGAGACACCCTGCACACTTTCAGTCAAATGGGGCCACCCTCCACTATAACAGTCAAATTGAGACACCCTACGCTATAACAGTCAAATGGAGACATCCTGCACACTTTCAGTCAAATGGGGCCACCCTCCACTATAACAGTCAAATTGAGACACCCTACGCTATTACAGTCAAATGGAGACACCCTCGACTATTACAATCAAATGAAAAAACTCTCCACTATTACGGTCAAATGGAGACACTCTCCACTATTACGGTCAAATGGAGACGCCCTCCACTATTACAATCAAACGGAGACACCCTCCACTATTACAATCAAATGGAGCCACCCTCTACTATTACAATCAAATGGAGACACCCTCCACTATTACAATCAAATGGAGACAAACTCCACTATTACAATCAAATGGAGACACTCTACGCTATTACGGTCAAATGGAGACGCCCTCCACTATTACGGTCAAATGGAGACGCTCTCCACTATTACAATCAAATGGAGACACCCTCCACCTTTACGGTCAAATGGAGACAGCCTCCACTATTACGGTCAAATGGAGACACCCTCCACTATTACAATCAAATGGAGCCACCCTCCACTATTACGGTCAAATGGAGACACCCTCCGCTGTTACGGTCAAATGGAGCCATCCTCCACTATTACAATCATATGGAGCCACCCTCAACTATTAAAGTCAAATGCAGAAAAACTCCATTATTACAGTGAAGTGGAGACACCTTCCACTATTACAGTGAAGTGGAGACACCCTCCACTACTACTGTCAAATGGAGACACTCTCCACTATTACAATCAAATGGAGACACCCTCCACTATTACTGTCAAATGGAGACACCCTCCACTATTACTGTCAGATGGAGACACCCTCCACAACTATTACTGTCAAATGGAGACACCCTCCACTTTTACGATCAAATGGAGACATCCTCCACTATTACAGTCAAACGGAGACACCCTCCACTATTACAATCAAATGGAGACACCCTCCACTATTACTGTCAAATGGAGACACCCTCCACTATTACAGTCAAACGGAGACACCCTCCACTATTACAATCAAATGGAGACACCCTCCACTATTACAATCAAATGGAGACACCCTCCACTATTACTGTCAAATGGAGACACCCTCCACTATTACAATCAAATGGAGCCACCCTCCACTATTACGGTCAAATGGAGACACCCTCCGCTATTACAATCAAATGGAGACACCCTCCACTATTACTGTCAAATGGAGACACCCTCCACTATTACAATCAAATGGAGCCACCCTCCACTATTACGGTCAGATGGAGCCACCCTCCACTATTACAATCAAACAGAGACACCCTCCACTATTACAATCAAATGGAGACACCCTCCACTATTACAATCAAAATGGAGCCACCCTCCACTATTACAATCAAATGGAGACACCCTCCACTATTACTGTCAAATGGAGACACCCTCCACTATTACAATCAAATGGAGCCACCCTCCACTACTACAATCAAATGGAGCCACCCTCCACTATTACAGTCAAATGGAGACACCCTCCACTAGTACAGTCAAACGGGGACACCCTCCACTATTACAATCAAAATGGAGCCACCCTCCACTATTACAATCAAATGGAGACACCCTCCACTATTACTGTCAAATGGAGACACCCTCCACTATTACAATCAAATGGAGACACCCTCCACTATTACTGTCAAACGGAGACATCCTCCACTATTACTGTCAAATGGAGACACCCTCCACTATTACAATCAAATGGAGCCACCCTCCACTACTACAATCAAATGGAGACACTCTCCACTATTACAATCAAATGGGGACACTCTCCACTATTACAATCAAATGGAGACACCCTCCACTAGTACAGTCAAACGGAGACACTCTCCACTATTACAATCAAATGGAGCCACCCTCCACTATTACAATCAAATGGAGACACCCTCCACTATTACTGTCAAATGGGGACACCATCCACTATTACAATCAAGCGGAGACACCCTCCACTATTACAATCAAATGGGGACACCATCCACTATTACAATCAAGCGGAGACACCCTCCACTATTACAATCAAATGGAGACACTCTCCACTATTACAATCAAATGGAGACACTCTCCACTATTACAATCAAATGGAGACACCCTCCACTATTACAATCAAATGGAGACACTCTCCACTATTACAATCAAATGGAGACACCCTCCACTATTACAATCAAATGGAGACACCCTCCACTATTACAATCAAATGGGGACACCATCCACTATTACAATCAAGCGGAGACACCCTCCACTAGTACAGTCAAACGGAGACACTCTCCACTATTACAATCAAATGGAGACACCCTCCACTATAACAATCAAATGGAGCCACCCTCCACTATTACAATCAAATGACGCCACCCTCCACTATAACAATCAAATGGAGACACTCTACACTTTTACTGTCAAATGGAGACACCCTCCACTGTTATTGTCAAACGGAGACACCCTCCACTATTGCGGTCAAACGAACACACGTTCTACTATTACTGTCAAACGGAGACACCCTCCACTATTACTGTCAAACGGAGACATCCTCCACTATTACAATCAAATGGAGCCACCCTCCACTATTACAATCAAATGGAGACACTCTCCACTATTACAATCAAATGGAGACACCATCCACTATTACAATCAAATGGAGACACCCTCCACTATTACAATCAAATGGAGACACCCTCCACTATTACAATCAAATGGAGCCATCCTCCACTATAACAATCAAATGGAGACACCCTACACTATTACTGTCAAATGGACACACCCGCCACTTTTACTGTCAAATGGAGACACCCTCCACTATTATTGTCAAACGGAGTCACCCTCCACTATTACTGTGAAACGGAGTCACCCTCCACTATTACAGTCAAACGGAGTCACCCTCCACTATTACTGTCAAACGGAGTCACCCTCCACTATTACTGTCAAACGGAGTCACCCTCCACTATTACGGTCAAACGGAGACACCCTCCCCTATTGCGGTCAAACGGAGACACCCTCCACTATTACTGTCAAACGGAGTCACCCTCCACTATTACTGTCAAACGGAGTCACCCTCCGCTATTACGGTCAAACGGAGACACCCTCCACTATTGCGGTCAAACGGAGACACCCTCCACTAATACTGTCAAACGGAGGCACCCTCCACTATTACTGTCAAACGGAGACACCCTCCACTATTACTGTCAAACGAGTACACCCTCCACTATTACAGTCAAATCGAGACACCCTTTACAGTCAAACGGAGACACCCTCCACTATAACAGTCAAGCGGAGACACCCTCCACTAGTACAGTCAAACGGAGACACTCTCCACTATTACAATCAAATGGAGCCACCCATCACTATAACAATCAAATGGAGCCACCCTCCACTATTACAATCAAACGGAGCCACCCCCCACTATTACAATCAAATGGAGACACCCTCCACTATTACTGTCAAACGGAGACACCCTCCACTTTTACAATCAAACGGAGACACCCTCCACTATTACAATCAAAAGGAGACCCACTCCACTATTACAATCAAATGAAGCCACCCTCCACTATTACAATCAAACGGAGCCACCCTCCACTATTACAATCAAATGGAGCCACCCTCCACTATTACAATCAAACGGAGACACCCTCCACTATTACAGTCAAACGGAGACACCCTCCACTATTACAATCAAACAAAGCCACCCTCCACTACTACTGTCAAATGGAGACACCCTCCACTATTACAATCAAACGGAGACACCCTCCACTATTACTGTCAAACGGAGACACCCTCCACTTCTACAGTCAAACAGAGACACCCTACACTATTACAGTCAAACGGAGACACCCTACACTATTACAGTCAAACGGAGACACCCTCCACTATTACAGTCAAATGGAGACACCCTACACTATTACAGTCAAACGGAGACACCCTCCACTATTACAGTCAAATGGAGACACCCTCCACTATTACAGTCAAACGGAGACACCCTACACTATTACAGTCAAACGGAGACACCCTCCACTTCTACAGTCAAACAGAGACACCCTCCACTATTACAGTCAAATGGAGACACCCTACACTATTACAGTCAAACGGAGACACCCTACACTATTACAGTCAAACGGAGACACCCTCCACTATTACAGTCAAATGGAGACACCCTACACTATTACAGTCAAACGGAGACACCCTCCACTATTACAGTCAAATGGAGACACCCTCCACTATTACAGTCAAACGGAGACACCCTACACTATTACAGTCAAACGGAGACACCCTCCACTTCTACAGTCAAACAGAGACACCCTACACTATTACAGTCAAATGGAGACACCCTACACTATTACAGTCAAACGGAGACACCCTCCACTATTACAGTCAAATGGAGACACCCTACACTATTACGGTCAAACGGAGACACCCTACACTGTTGTCTCAACAATTTTAGAGTCAACTTGAATTTATCTGCTGCCAATGACGAAGCTTTGTCAATAATGACGGGATCTTAGTGCACGACAACTGTGGAATTCAGCTTGTATGATATCCGCTTCTATAACAGTTTGTTTGGAGGGGAGGGGGGGGGGGGCAACAATACACATACATATATCATTTTTTTGACACATTAATATATCACCCTGCATTCTGCATTTCAAGCGCACGTTTATTATTTCTCGGCTTGTGGGTGCAGTAATTCATACGCAGTCACTGTGGCTGTAAAAATATACCCATTACAGGAATATAAAGCATTTGTTAAAGCCAAGATTATCGCAGCTGCACGAATGTAAACAAGTGCATACGTGTGAGTTGACGACAAAGAAGTTGTCCACGAGAGCTACGGTGGTGAATCAGTTGTATAGTTTCACTGTTGAGAGATTGCCCCGGACATAGAGCAGGAATGCTTGCATAGTTTCACTGCATTCGGAACTCCTCGGCCATTTTTTTCAAAAACAACCTCGGATGTATGCAGGTATATCAGTTGAAGTAGTTCGTAAAATTTTGAATTATATCATGAATTAAATGTAGTGTGTTAGAGTTGTATTTATTG
Organism: Mya arenaria; assembly: GCF_026914265.1. Classification (NCBI taxonomy): domain Eukaryota; kingdom Metazoa; phylum Mollusca; class Bivalvia; order Myida; family Myidae; genus Mya; species Mya arenaria. Next base: position 68,249,597 of record NC_069133.1, on the reverse strand, counting down.
ATATAAGTTTAAATTGATTGCCATTGAATTGTATTATTGCAAACATAATTAAATAGCACAAGAGTAAAGTCACAAAGTTTAACTGCTAAATAAAATTACTACGCGATCTACTTGCAGCGGACTTAAACGTACCACTTTTTTAGTATCTAAACCGTCTAAATACATCCGAGGTTGTTTTTGAAAAAAATGGCCGAGGAGTTCCGAATGAGTTTCACTGGTGAGAGATTGCCCCGGACATAGAGCAGGAATGCTTGCCTTATAAGAAAAATAAGAAATCAATTAAGATCTGCCTCGAATTGCTGTTAACCATGTATAAGATAATTATTGACATTAAAACCAGACGTATGAGCGTATGACTCATTCCTCAGTCACGTGATTTTTATCAAGCCTCAGTTCCAGGGTTGGTATTTGGAACAACGCTTTCCAGTTGTTCACTTGTTAGATATAGATCTCACCTTGAGTTGAGTTTTTTTAAAATTTAAAATTCTCCACGTGAAACAGGAATCGGCAAGATAGCATGGGAGGCCAACGCGCCTTATTGGTTTGAGGACAGCACGTCTAGTGGGCTTGAACGCATCATACACATTTAACAAGTATAACATTGAACACTTAGACATGCACTTACAAATTCTTCAAAAACATTTGCATTCTCTACTCTCTATGAGGTTATATTATAAAAGAGACAGCCCTATATATGAGGACTGGAGCTCCATTCATTATTCTACAGACATGCTGTGTCTGATGCCTCAACATTGTATATGAATACTGGAGCTCCATTCATTATTCTACAGACATGCTGTGTCTGATGCCTCAACATTGTATGTGAATATTGGAGCTTCATTCATTGTTCTACAGACATGCTGTGTCTGATGCCTCAACATTGTATATGAATATTGGAGCTTCATTCATTGTTCTACAGACATGCTATGTCTGATGCCTCAACATTGTATGTGAATATTGGAGCTCCATTCATTGTTCTACAGACATGCTGTGTCTGATGCCTCAACATTGTATGTGAATATTGGAGCTTCATTCATTGTTCTACAGACATGCTGTGTCTGATGCCTCAACATTGTATATGAATACTGGAGCTCCATTCATTGTTCTACAGACATGCTATGTCTGATGCCTCAACATTGTATATGAATACTGGAGCTCCATTCATTGTTCTACAGACATGCTGTGTCTGATGCCTCAACATTGTATGTGAATATTGGAGCTCCATTCATTGTTCTACAGACATGCTGTGTCTGATGCCTCAACATTGTATGTGAATATTGGAGCTTCATTCATTGTTCTACAGACATGCTATGTCTGATGCCTCAACATTGTATATGAATATTGGAGCTCCATTCATTGTTCTACAGACATGCTGTGTCTGATGCCTCAACATTGTATATGAATACTGGAGCTCCATTCATTGTTCTACAGACATGCTGTGTCTGATGCCTCAACATTGTATGTGAATACTGGAGCTCCATTCATTGTTCTACAGACATGCTGTGTCTGATGCCTCAACATTGTATATGAATACTGGAGCTCCATTCATTGTTCTACAGACATGCTGTGTCTGATGCCTCAACATTGTATATGAATATTGGAGCTCCATTCATTGTTCTACAGACATGCTGTGTCTGATGCCTCAACATTGTATATGAATATTGGAGCTCCATTCATTGTTCTACAGACATGCTGTGTCTGATGCCTCAACATTGTATATGAATATTGGAGCTCCATTCATTGTTCTACAGACATGCTGTGTCTGATGCCTCAACATTGTATATGAATACTGGAGCTCCATTCATTGTTCTACAGACATGCTGTGTCTGATGCCTCAACATTGTATATGAATATTGGAGCTCCATTCATTGTTCTACAGACATGCTGTGTCTGATGCCTCAACATTGTATATGAATATTGGAGCTCCATTCATTGTTCTACAGACATGCTGTGTCTGATGCCTCAACATTGTATATGAATATTGGAGCTCCATTCATTGTTCTACAGACATGCTGTGTCTGATGCCTCAACATTGTATATGAATACTGGAGCTCCATTCATTGTTCTACAGACATGCTGTGTCTGAGCCTCAACATTGTATATGAATATTGGAGCTCCATTCATTGTTCTACAGACATGCTGTGTCTGATGCCTCAACATTGTATATGAATACTGGAGCTCCATTCATTGTTCTACAGACATGCTGTGTCTGAGCCTCAACATTGTATGTGAATATTGGAGCTCCATTCATTGTTCTACAGACATGCTATGTCTGATGCCTCAACATTGTATGTGAATATTGGAGCTCCATTCATTGTTCTACAGACATGCTATGTCTGATGCCTCAACATTGTATGTGAATATTGGAGCTTCATTCATTGTTCTACAGACATGCTGTGTCTGATGCCTCAACATTGTATGTGAATATTGGAGCTCCATTCATTGTTCTACAGACATGCTGTGTCTGAGCCTCAACATTGTATGTGAATATTGGAGCTCCATTCATTGTTCTACAGACATGCTGTGTCTGATGCCTCAACATTGTATGTGAATATTGGAGCTCCATTCATTGTTCTACAGACATGCTGTGTCTGAGCCTCAACATTGTATATGAATATTGGAGCTCCATTCATTGTTCTACAGACATGCTATGTCTGATGCCTCAACATTGTATATGAATATTGGAGCTCCATTCATTGTTCTACAGACATGCTGTGTCTGATGCCTCAACATTGTATGTGAATATTGGAGCTTCATTCATTGTTCTACAGACATGCTATGTCTGATGCCTCAACATTGTATGTGAATATTGGAGCTCCATTCATTGTTCTACAGACATGCTGTGTCTTAGCCTCAACATTGTATATGAATATTGGAGCTCCATTCATTGTTCTACAGACATGCTATGTCTGATGCCTCAACATTGTATATGAATATTGGAGCTCCATTCATTGTTCTACAGACATGCTGTGTCTGATGCCTCAACATTGTATGTGAATATTGGAGCTTCATTCATTGTTCTACAGACATGCTATGTCTGATGCCTCAACATTGTATATGAATATTGGAGCTTTATTCATTGTTCTACAGACATGCTGTGTCTGATGCCTCAACATTGTATGTGAATATTGGAGCTTCATTCATTGTTCTACAGACATGCTGTGTCTGATGCCTCAACATTGTATGTGAATATTGGAGCTCCATTCATTGTTCTACAGACATGCTATGTCTGATGCCTCAACATTGTATGTGAATATTGGAGCTCCATTCATTTTTCTACAGACATGCTATGTCTGATGCCTCAACATTGTATGTGAATATTGGAGCTCCATTCATTGTTCTACAGACATGCTGTGTCTGATGCCTCAACATTGTATGTGAATATTGGAGCTTCATTCATTGTTCTACAGACATGCTGTGTCTGATGCCTCAACATTGTATGTGAATATTGGAGCTCCATTCATTGTTCTACAGACATGCTGTGTCTGATGCCTCAACATTGTATGTGAATATTGGAGCTCCATTCATTGTTCTACAGACATGCTGTGTCTGAGCCTCAACATTGTATGTGAATATTGGAGCTTCATTCATTGTTCTACAGACATGCTGTGTCTGATGCCTCAACATTGTATATGAATATTGGAGCTCCATTCATTGTTCTACAGACATGCTATGTCTGATGCCTCAACATTGTATGTGAATATTGGAGCTCCATTCATTGTTCTACAGACATGCTATGTCTGATGCCTCAACATTGTATGTGAATATTGGAGCTCCATTCATTGTTCTACAGACATGCTATGTCTGATGCCTCAACATTGTATGTGAATATTGGAGCTCCATTCATTGTTCTACAGACATGCTGTGTCTGATGCCTCAACATTGTATGTGAATATTGGAGCTCCATTCATTGTTCTACAGACATGCTGTGTCTGAGCCTCAACATTGTATATGAATATTGGAGCTCCATTCATTGTTCTACAGACATGCTATGTCTGATGCCTCAACATTGTATATGAATATTGGAGCTCCATTCATTGTTCTACAGACATGCTGTGTCTGATGCCTCAACATTGTATGTGAATATTGGAGCTCCATTCATTGTTCTACAGACATGCTATGTCTGATGCCTCAACATTGTATGTGAATATTGGAGCTCCATTCATTGTTCTACAGACATGCTATGTCTGATGCCTCAACATTGTATGTGAATATTGGAGCTCCATTCATTGTTCTACAGACATGCTGTGTCTGATGCCTCAACATTGTATGTGAATATTGGAGCTTCATTCATTGTTCTACAGACATGCTATGTCTGATGCCTCAACATTGTATGTGAATATTGGAGCTTCATTCATTGTTCTACAGACATGCTGTGTCTGATGCCTCAACATTGTATGTGAATATTGGAGCTCCATTCATTGTTCTACAGACATGCTGTGTCTGATGCCTCAACATTGTATGTGAATATTGGAGCTCCATTCATTGTTCTACAGACATGCTGTGTCTGATGCCTCAACATTGTATGTGAATATTGGAGCTCCATTCATTGTTCTACAGACATGCTGTGTCTGAGCCTCAACATTGTATGTGAATATTGGAGCTCCATTCATTGTTCTACAGACATGCTGTGTCTGAGCCTCAACATTGTATATGAATATTGGAGCTCCATTCATTGTTCTACAGACATGCTGTGTCTGATGCCTCAACATTGTATGTGAATATTGGAGCTTCATTCATTGTTCTACAGACATGCTGTGTCTGAGCCTCAACATTGTATATGAATATTGGAGCTCCATTCATTGTTCTACAGACATGCTGTGTCTGATGCCTCAACATTGTATGTGAATATTGGAGCTCCATTCATTGTTCTACAGACATGCTATGTCTGATGCCTCAACATTGTATGTGAATATTGGAGCTTCATTCATTGTTCTACAGACATGCTATGTCTGATGCCTCAACATTGTATGTGAATATTGGAGCTCCATTCATTGTTCTACAGACATGCTGTGTCTGATGCCTCAACATTGTATGTGAATATTGGAGCTCCATTCATTGTTCTACAGACATGCTGTGTCTGATGCCTCAACATTGTATGTGAATATTGGAGCTCCATTCATTCATTGTTCTACAGACATGCTGTGTCTGATGCCTCAACATTGTATATGAATATTGGAGCTCCATTCATTGTTCTACAGACATGCTGTGTCTGATGCCTCAACATTGTATGTGAATATTGGAGCTCCATTCATTGTTCTACAGACATGCTGTGTCTGATGCCTCAACATTGTATAGTGAATATTGGAGCTCCATTCATTGTTCTACAGACATGCTGTGTCTGATGCCTCAACATTGTATGTGAATATTGGAGCTCCATTCATTGTTCTACAGACATGCTGTGTCTGATGCCTCAACATTGTATATGAATATTGGAGCTTCATTCATTGTTCTACAGACATGCTGTGTCTGATGCCTCAACATTGTATGTGAATATTGGAGCTCCATTCATTGTTCTACAGACATGCTGTGTCTGAGCCTCAACATTGTATATGAATATTGGAGCTCCATTCATTATTCTACAGACATGCTGTGTCTGATGCCTCAACATTGTATGTGAATATTAAGCTTCATTCATTGTTCTACAGACATGCTGTGTCTGAGCCTCAACATTGTATATGAATATTGGAGCTCCATTCATCATTGTTCTACAGACATGCTATGTCTGATGTCTTAACATTGTATGTGAATGTAGGAGCTCCATTCATTGTTCTTTATTCATGCTACTATGTCTAGTGCCTTAACATGAATACATGTATCACATTTCAATGAATGAACCATATATTGCATTATATCACCTCCAATCTGTAACTATTAAACGATTTGTTAGGGTGTCAATCAGAGGGAAATGTGTACAATATACCCAATCTTTCTCACAACGATCCAGCATGGGCTTTATCTAACGATTGTTTAAGTAAATAAATCATTTACCCATTTATTAAGACAAATATTATGACGATTGGTTAATCATTTATCCTCTTGAGTGCTTGATGGATTTGTTTGATAAACCAGTTACAAGTTTAAATACTACTATTACAAAGCGCATTGTCTCTACACACTATACACAAGTGCACATATTTGTCTGTTTCACTCATACATCATTTTGATTAAAGTGTGCATTTTTGTTTGATCTTCTCTTTTGCTTTATCTTTCCTAAACGACATTTAAAAGCCATTGATAACTTAACTTAAACTTGTAATCAAAAATGACAGAAACATGCTTTAGCAATTAGTAAAGCCAGTATTTGTCGGAATGAAATGGCATGGTTACAGACACATGATGTTAATACAACTGCACAAGTCCAAGCTTCAAACTAGATTCCAAACCTTCGTTGATTTGTTGTACTTGTCATAAAGGAGCAGCAAGAGACGAAACGTTTGGAGAAATCATGCCTCCGTAAATGGGATCGCCGGATGGACCGAGGTGATAGCCGAGTTTTATAATGATTTCGCGGTCAATATAAACTGCATAATTAGCAGCTAATAAGTAAATAACTGTTTAATAACATGCTAAACTGTTCCAGGTCTTTATAAACAGACGGGTTAATATGGCGTTTTTGAAGTGATTTTCCAGCGTTATTATGACGTCATTTGATTAGCTGTTTACGGTCCGAAAAAAGACAGTCAATATTGTCTTTTATTTTGTCTACGAAAACTTGCTTTTCGTCCAATCATGGACGTTTGTTTATAGCTCATGTAATAATATTTTTATTTGGCGGGTTTCGTTTAGACTTCGCGCATGCGCGCTGGCTAGAATAACAATTTCTCGCGCGAAACACCAACGAAAATAATACAACCATTGCAGGTTAATCGCCGTTAGATCTTTCGAAGAAGATACTACCTTGACATATCAAAGAATGATGTTACCTTCTTTTAAGGACACGTTGTTGTACTTAACATCAACATTCGGTCTTCCAGAGTTGATCCGCGTAAACAAGGAGAGAGAAGGATTAATTACATGGATTAGAGCTAGCGAATTTGCTAATCTTATCGGCTCTCATGTCTGCAAGTAAGGACATACTCTGGGAGTATAAAGCTTACATATGTTCTACGCAAGTTGGCTTTAATGCTTCTGAGGGGATTATGGACAACTATGTTCTAATGTTACCGGGCTAGTAAACTTGGAGGTGAATTAAGACGGACTTTGAACTTCTCTGGTCAAACATCTGAGTGATAATTACTTCGAAAATCAGGGTTCTTAGAAAAATTATAGCAAAAAGACGCGGGATTTAGCGAGCAAGACAGAGAAACAGAATTTAGCGAGTTAGGTAGAGACACGGGTGTTAGCGGGCAAGGAAGAGACACGGGAGTTAGCGAGCAAGGCAGCGACACGGAGTTTATCAGGAAAAGCAAGACACAATGGCACGCGTTTTGCCGCCGATTCAGGAGAAAGGGGGGAAGAAACATACCACATATACCCGTCATTCGCCCATCAACTCCAAGTATCATAAAGGATGTTACTTAACAGACATTGAAACAACGAAGAAAGTGGACGACTTCCCTATTCATATGGACCACTGGAAATTTAACTCGGGTGAAGCGAATGAGAAAATGTATGTTTAACAATTGTTGAAAATCCTTGTGTGAGGTTTCGAAGTTGATGTTTTTAGTACTTTTTACAGAGGAAGTCGAAGTGTGTATGATGAATTGCACGCTTGCGTGGTGTTGGATTACATTTGCATTGCATAGGTTGCCTCATCAGTCTGTTACTGTCATCATTATTTTCACGATCCAGTTGTTCACAATTTCACGGTATTCTTAAAACCTAACGTTGCCTTTTTATGCTTAGTATTATAAAGTCCCATATAATCATGATATCGAAATGCCATCTTACGTCCAGGTGCATGTACCTTCAAATAACATATCCATAATAGTAGTAACTAGAGTTTCAGTTATCTCGGTAACAGTACAAATATAGTTATTCAATCCTGAAGATTTTCGCCACAAGCTTAACGGATTAGAGGGTGGCTCATGAATTACAGACATATACATTGAGTCACTCGCCTGTCAACGAACTGTCAACGTTTTCAGCAACGAAAAAATGAAACGTTTAACCAAATAGCATCTGTTTCAGGGAGCGCCTGCTGCAGCTTTCCCAGCCTAAAGAACCCAAGGTAGAATGGTACACGAGTGTCGGGTGAGTTGCCAACGTCTGTGCCGTTGGCATTCCAGACTTTTTTTGAGTGTAGAATAGAATAACTTTAAATGAAAATTGAAGTTCCCAACGAGACAAATTAGTTCTTCAGTGACTACCAACTTATATCATGGCTCTATAGATCTTTTAGCCATTGTTGTATTCGTATCCACCGATTTTGATCCGACCTGTCTATTCCACATATGCCGTCCCAACCCTGTTTGATATTTTACAGACCACATGTGCGCTGGGGAACACAAGAGATGATCTGGCCAGTCAAACCAGAAGCTCTACGGGCGGACTCGACGGAGCGCCTCGAAACACTCGCCCTCCCCAAAGTTAACTTCCTGAAAGGCGACAACATTAACAGGTTGGAGTTGTAGTCCTTTTACATAGAGTCTTATGTGAACACGTGACACGTTTTAGATCTGGTCTATCCAAAGGTGAAGTCACATATACAACACCGCTTCTGAATTCAGATCTTGGTTTCCATGTATATTCCACTTGGCGTAGACATCCGTTACTTAACAGTTCAGACTGCTCAGCAACAACTTACGCGCAGTTGTTGCATGTATGCCTTATTAAAAGTACCATATACATGTACGAGAAATGACTATAGGCCATTTTCAATGCGCAACCGTATTAACGTCCGTTTTTCTTTCAAGAATATTCCTTTGTAATCAAAGATTTTTTCTGTTGCAGGTCGCAGTTTTTCTACAGCTGCGGCCGGTCGTCGGTGCTATGGAAGGTCCGCGATAGCGCAAAGCGTTCAACCTCCACGGAGCGCCTCAACATCCTGGCCGAGCCTAAGCGCGCGCACAACGAGTTCAAGGAAGATCGGTAAGGTCACAATATTCAATGTTAAACTTATCCGTGGAATGGAGGATCGGTCAAGGATGACAAGCCCTTTCTTTAAATACATGTACACTTGTACAAGGCCTGACACCGTAACACTAGACCATAGATACGGCCGCCTATGAACCCAGTGGGTTTGGTAAAACTGTAAAATCTTTGTCCATTACGTAGACCTGAAGCAAAGATGTTTGCTGAAACCCACAGGATCGGTGGTGTTCCAAATATAAGACTGCATGCTTTATCCGGCTAAGTCTATATACCACCGAGTCGGTCAAAACCGCACCTGTCGGGAATCAACCGCTCCTGTATGTGTTCATGTTGAAAACGGGAATAGTAACAAAACTATTCGGTTTGGTACCTGCGTTTCAGATTTAGAGCTGTGGTGCTTGAGTATTCTGATAAAGCTCTATGTACAAACAAGAGGAGTCTGCGTGTGACCTGTTATATGTATTATATGGAATACAATATCCTGTAGTCACTCAGTTTTTATGAACACGTATGATTTGATCACGCCAAAGAGGCAAGTACCATATAACATTATAAATATATAAGTATATTAATTATAGATTTCCATTAAGGTACGTATTTCCGTGCTATGTCGTCTGGTTACCTTGGTAACGTATGTGTTGTAACTGTTGAGTTGGGTACGTGTAACGGGTATTAATAGGGCGGGGTTCATTGGAACTAAATGGTGAAACATGGTAAAAAACATTGCTTTTAACCATTTGAATTAATGGGTTATAGTTTTAAAGGACTAGTTCCAATGTTTGTCAAATGAACGAAATAGACCTAGCAGAACAGAAACATGGGTTTCAATTTATTTAGCTGGGCTTTCTGCCGATGTCTTACCAAAGATGTCGAAAAAACGACGAATTATTAATTTAATGTATAATATTCCCCTGTACTTCTGTTTTTATTTAATGAGTTATAAAGGTTCCATAGAATTGTCGTACCATAGTATTTGTAAATATATACATATGCCTGGTCTTTTGTGTAGAGAAAACTTGACGTTTATATTGTATTACTCGCAAGAGGTTACAATACTTGGCTATTCTTTTACTCAAACGTATGTTTTCGATAAGCTTTCAGTAACAACAATTACTCGGCTAATTTGAAATCGTGATGAATAATAATTTTAAATGTTATTAATGTAAGGATTACCCGTCTTTCTCTCGTGTATCCCTGCTGTATGCAGGCAGGACAGCACGCGAAACGCGCTAAGCCCAATCGTTATGGTTTAACCCCCGTGATTCTCTGTACTTTGATTTAAATGATGAAGTTGAAAGGTATTAAGTTGTTCTTGTAATTGAGTTGTTGAATGTAATTTCAGAAATTTCAGAAAATATACACATGCAGAGAAGTTAACGTTTCCAAATATGTATGTGTTGCCTTTTATTGACTAACAAAGCTGTCTTGGGTTTTCAGCAAATAACGTCTCATATAACCCTGCAAGCTTATCATGTAACTTTGATAGATGTACTGTGGCTTCGAATGGCTTTTTTCTTCTTTGATATTCTGCATAATTCCTAATCAATCTTTTATGAAGCTGCTATGAGTGTAACATCTATTAATGATAAAACTTTGGCCTAACCAGAACACGTTTTTCATTTTATTTATTTTACCAATATTTAAATGAGAAAACTTTGGCCGACCCAAAATACATTTTTTATTTTATTTATTAAGCCAATACACGGGGTTATGCAGTTGAAATAAATGATCAAAAGTAATAAATGCCTCAAATGAGCAAATCGTCGGGCATGTATTGTCCTTTCAATAGGACCTGTATATCGAGAGGTGAAAGGGAAAGGGTCTTAAGTGACATGTAATAAAGCAACAAATACTAACTTACCGCTTTCACCCATAGATATATATATATATATATATATATATATATATATATATATATATATATATATATATATATATATATATATATGCATAATTTACCGCATCTCATTTTTTTTTATCGGGAACGATATGTTATGCAAGAATTATCAACAACGTAAGAATTAATGAATATGTTGCATGTAAAATTATGTTGCAAAAACTCATAAACATGTACATGTAATTTCTGGCAGTAATCCGAATAGGCGAAACCAGTTCCTGTTTGTCTGAATGAATCAATGTCACATGATCATTTTACTAACCATTACCATGTTTCCACAGCCCACAGTTCAAGTACAGCTGTGGACGTCAGAGCCCCATCTGGGCAACGAAATCCATGCCTTCCGGTGGTGGCGACAGAGAATACACCAGCGAGCTAGCTAAACATAAGAGACCCCACCGAGACTTCAAACCAGAGAAACCTATTCAGGTACATTGTAGAAACCATTCAGGTACATCGCAGAAACCATTCAAGTACATCGCAGAAACCATTCATGTACATTGAAGAAACCATTTAGGTACATCGTAGAAACCATTTAGGTACATTGTAGAAACCATCCAAGTACATCATAGAAACCATTTATGTAGAAACCATCCAGGTACATCGTAGAAACCATTTATGTAGAAACCATTCAGGTACATCATAGAAACCATTCAGGTACATCGTAGAAACCATACAAGTACATCATAGAAACCATTCAGGGACATTGTAGAAACCATACAAGTACATCATAGAAACCATTCAGGTACATCGCAGAAACCATTCAGGTACATTGTAGAAACCATTCAGGTACATTGTAGAAACCATACAAGTACATCATAGAAACCATTCAGGTACATTGTAGAAACCATACAAGTACATCATAGAAACCATTCAGGTACATCATAGAAACCATTCAGGTACATTGTAGAAACCATACAAGTACATCATAGAAACCATTCAGGTACATCATAGAAACCATTCAGGTACATCATAGAAACCATACAAGTACATCATAGAAACCATTCAGGTACATTGTAGAAACCATTCAGGTACATTGTAGAAACCATACAAGTACATCATAGAAACCATTCAGGTACATTGTAGAAACCATACAAGTACATCATAGAAACCATTCAGGTACATCATAGAAACCATTCAGGTACATTGTAGAAACCATTCAGGTACATTGTAGAAACCATTCAGGTACATTGTAGAAACCATTCAGGTACATCGTAGAAACCATTCAGGTACATTGTAGAAACCATTCAGGTACATCGCAGAAACCATACAAGTACATCGTAGAAACCATTCAGGTACATCGTAGAAACCATTCAGGCACCATTCAGGTACATTGTAGAAACCATACAAGTACATCATAGAAACCATTCAGGTACATCGTAGAAACCATTCAGGTACATTGTAGAAACCATTCAGGTACATTGTAGAAACCATTCAGGTACATTGCAGAAACCATACAAGTACATCGTAGAAACCATTCAGGTACATCGTAAAAACCATTTAGGTACATTGCAGAAACCATTCAGGTACGTCGCAGAAACCATTCAGGTACATTGTAGAAACCATTCAGGTACATCGGAGAAACCATTCAGGTACATCGTAGAAACCATTCAGGTACGTCGCAGAAACCATTCAGGTACATCGGAGAAACCATTCAGGTACGTCGTAGAAACCATTCAGGTACGTCGCAGAAACCATTCAGGTATGTCGTAGAAACCATTCAGGTACGTCGTAGAAACCATTCAGGTACGTCGCAGAAACCATGCAGGTACGTCGTAGAAACCATTCAGGTACGTCGCAGAAACCATTGAGGTACATTGTAGAAACCATGCAGGTACATTGTAGAAACCATTCAGGTACATTGTAGAAACCATTCAGGTACATTGTAGAAACCATTCAGGTACATTGTAGAAACCATTCAGGTACATTGTAGAAACCATTCAGGTACATTGTAGAAACCATGCAGGTACATCGTAGAAACCATTCAGGTACATTGTAGAAACCATTCAGGTACATCGTAGAAACCATTCAGGTACATTGTAGAAACCATTCAGGTACATTGTAGAAACCATGCAGGTACATCGTAGAAACCATTCAGGTACATTGTAGAAACCATTCAGGTACATTGTAGAAACCATTCAGGTACATTGTAGAAACCATTCAGGTACATTGTAGAAACCATTCAGGTACATTGTAGAAACCATTCAGGTACATTGTAGAAACCATGCAGGTACATCGTAGAAATAATTCATGTACATTATAGAAACCAATTCAGTTGTAGAAACTCAATCTTGAAAGTTGTAGAACCCCCTTAGGTACGCAGGAGAAACCTATTCAGGTACTTAGTAGAAACAGTTGCTGATACTTATGCATAACTTACAAACTGCCCTAGCTACGCTACACTTCAAATACAATCCCAGTGGGAATGACCATATCGGATAGATATCAGCTTCAAGTCGGCAGATCAGCCCAATGATGCCCGATTATGGTCCAATATTATTCAAGTATGTGTACTGGTACACTGTTGATAAATTGTGAATCATTTACTTGAATAACTAAAATACTTTATATATTGAATACTTTATGAGTGCTTTTGAACCGATCAGAAAATAAAGAGATCCATTATCGGACCTTTATAGATTATTTTTTTATACAAATTGATAATCAACTAAGTATCTTTGAGCTTGAGCTTGTCTCGCACAGGGCGTCAAGTCCACTGTGGCAATAGTGGAGCGAAATGTGTTAAGTATTTAAATTTACTAAATAGAGAAAAAATAGATTTATGTGAAACCACATGTTATCTGAAAGAAAGTCGAACCGATAATGAACATAAACATTTACGTTATATGAAATATACCGGTCCGACATCTATCCGATATGGGGTTGCTTACTGGGATGAACCGTCACAAAACATATCCATGAACATATAACCTTGTAGGGGTTAAAACATACTAGTTTGCACAGTGTTGAATGTGACACGTTATCCTGTCGCCAGTACTTGAAATACAGTCCAGGGAATCCATATGCATTTTCAATTCCTTCAATGTTCATCGATTGATGTTGCTTGCAGACAACCATCCCGCACGCTGCCTTGAAAGCGGAGGCGACTGAGCGCCTTTTGACTCTGTCCACACCCAAGCCACGGCCTGACGGACCCTTCCGGGAACCAGACTGGGAGGTAGGGGACTCCACAAAGTTTGCAAGTATTCAGGTTGTATGTATGGGTCCAAAACCATAACCATGTATAGGCAGTCAGAGTCAATAAGAAAAAGGGAACCTTATTTAAAAGAAGTGCAATTGTCACATTCTAGTGGTTTTCCTTACGGTGCTGGTGATCTTCAAGTTCTTCCAGTTCCAGCAAAGAGGACCAGTACGGGGAGCAGTATACATCCACATAATCATGACCAAATAATAATAAAAAGACATTCTTGTCTCTGTGAAAAATACATTGATATAAAGAACGTTAACCTTAAAAGGAGCCAATATCAGTTAATTTAAAACTTTTCTCCTGCAGGTTCCGGGCAGCGCAAAAAATGCGACCGCCTCCTCCCGTTGCCTCGAGCTGGCACGGCCCAAGCCGGCGGTTGACGGGTACCTGCTCCCACGTGACGAGCAGTGGGGCGTGACCAAGGCGGCCAAACGTGCGTCCTCCACCGGAAGAATTGACGAGCTTTCCAGACCAATCGTCCGGGCGACCATGGATCACGTTCAGTTTAACCCAGACGCTTTCCTCGTGAAACCATTGGCACTTAAAGGCGCTTTCCCGCCTAGAGTTGAACAACTTTCTCGACCGATTGAGCGTTAATGGTTGAACAGTTTAGGCAAACAATTTCTATAATTGAATACAAAGATATTGTTTTAAATTAAATCAAATTTAAATAAAGAAATACTTACAAAATACTAATACTTTCTTTTTCAAACCATTCCTAGAGTTCTTTCAATCGGATCTGCCTGAGCTAAAGGTGCAATATTAGGAGAGTACCGTAGTTTACATAATTAGAACATAATTCTAACAAATATTTAGGCAAGTATACGTACGTCGTAGTTGTTTTAGTGAACAAAATACAACTCTTTTATTGCGAACTTACTTTAACGGGCGCATAGATCTAGAGACTTCCTTTAATCATGCATCTATTTTTCTGTCAAAATATAGCAAACTTCCTGCCGTAGTATGTGTATATCCAATATCATTTCACTGTTGATATTTGTTTGAAAGTGACTTATTCATTATGATCATGTCGACAAGATCGGATGGACATTAAAATCTACAGATTACATTAAAAACGCCAAACAAAGTGTTACATTCGGCCTAAATCAAAGAATATTCACATTTGCTTTATAATGGGCAAAACGTCTGAATCCGTCTTGTGTTACTATCTATTTACGAGGTGAATATTTCTGTTTGAATATTATATTCTAATGTATAACTGTGTGAAATACGCATTTGATAAAACCATACAACGGAGAGAACGGACACTGTATTCGCCCCCCCCCCCCCCCCCTGTGATATATGTTTTGTTGAGTTTGTCTGTTGCTGTTCTCTGTTAAGCATATTTTCTCTCTCTTTTTCTGTATAAAATGTCTGAATGTATTAAATACCTTGAGAGGTCAAATGTGATTCTGCTTTGTAGGTCAACTTTGCTCTTAAGTAAGTGATGTTTTATACATGTAGTATGTTTTATTGTTTCTTATCCATGTAAATACATGTTCCTTTTGTTATTTATTACCAATGAAGTATTATGAATACTGTCAGTATTAATTCAAATTTAAGTGTTTATGATAGCATGATTGATAAAGCAATTCAAGTTGTGTGTTTGACATTCAACTTTGTACTTGTCTGTCTTATTCAACCAGCACTTCACCTTAAACAGTAGAAGGTATTTTGAAAGAGTAGAATGCACATTTACTTGTTATCATGTACTAGTAGTTTAAACAAATTTTGGAGATTTTTTATTTATACTGTTGAAAATAAAATGTACACGGTTTCTAGAAATAACCACAATAAAGAGTATGCTCTATGTGAGAGTTTGTGTTGTAAATTCTTGAGAAACAAAACCCCAAGAGAGCCAACCATTCCTGTAATGGGCGAGGGTACATGTTACAACCAAGTGCCCAGATATCATCCTAACTAACAGGAAGCCGAACCAACCCGATATAAATATTCATACAGGCGAAACATATATATGGAGATATTTACAAGTTACATGATAACCCTATAACACATGCAAGTAGACTTGATTTAATATATGCTTTTGTTAAACAAAGTAGGTAATTACCGACGGCGGTCAATAATTAGAATCTTTCATAATTTGATTAAGCTTATCAATTTCATTCTTCTTCAGACCAGCTATTGACACTAGTTTAATTAATGACGCTAGATGTTAACTTTTAAAGAAACAAGACAGACTTCCAACATTGTGTACAACTATTCATGTTTTATGCAGCATGTGGGGCACATATAGGAACAACATTAGCCAATATCAAAGCTCATCTGTTTTTCTAGGGTATGTTAAGGGGCCTAACTAAGGGTATAACTTGATGAATACTTAAGCAGGAGTTATGCAACTTACATGGTGTCTCCATATTGTAATGTGCAAGGTTTTAAGTGAATGACTTCACAAAGGAAAATGATTAATTGCTAAAGGCGTTTTTCATGCCAGTAAAAATAAGGTCATATGGTAAGATTACTGCATTTTTTTGTCTAAAACATGAACATTGATAAAACACCAAGTAATTGTTCTATATTTAGCACTTGATTTTGTGAGCTCGAGTTCACTTAAATGCTTCAACAAGACCAACTGCTCATTGGAAAACTTTGTGAAAATATAACTTACCAGGGCTGATTTTTGTTAGCAGTGGAATACATGAACAAGAGACATACATACTTCAATATTTATTCAACAAACAATGAAATCCCATTTTCACACAGTTCCTACAAACACTTTTCAAGAGACGTATTCATTGACATAATCTTATAAAAATTAAAGAATTGTTTTTTTTTTAAACTTTTGACACAGTTTTACATTTACAGGTAAACATTCCTTCATTATATTAAACAGAAACAAAATCTTCAAGATGTACATAGAGTCTTAACTATTTTTTATAACTTACAAATTCTTTTTAAAAAAAACATAGGATCTGTAATATATATAACCAGTAGAATTAGTGATTGCCTTATCAAAGCTTGAGACATTTTTTTAAGAAAGTTTTCACTTGAAATTTCCCTGCATGCATTGATATAATAAGCTGAAAAGTGGATATTCCTCAGGCGCTTTACAGGATGTTTCTTAAATTTAATACTGCCAGGGACAGAAATGTGCCATCTATTCTGTATTCACTTTCAAAACTTTTCAGCTCTGGTAAGCTACATTTATACACAGTCTATGGTCCACAGTGCCAGCTGACTTCTTTCCATGCAAGATATATAAGTTTGTGCCCGAAACACTTCTGTGGCATAAGTTCATTTTGCTTTACCTTTGGACTTTAAATATGCAGCATACTGTGGGCCAGTGTTCTTAAACATATTGATTTTCTTCTTGATCTGTTTAGGGGTCTCCTGGTAGTGATTTCTGGGGTCCCTTGCCATTGCCTGTAACAGCAACAAGTTCATTGAAATCTCAAGTTCAAGTGTAAAGTGTTTGGCCCCAATATCACAAAAACACTCCAGTCAAATCTCAATCTCAACTCATTTTACCATACAACATCAATAGCTATTCCAAATTGTATAGGTTTCTAACATTTATAAATCCGTATAATGTGATGATAAAAAATATTTTGTCAATATTTCAAAGAAACCATATTCTAGAGTCAATATTTCAAAGAAACCATATTCTAGAGTCAATATTTCAAAGAAACCATATTCTAGAGTCAATATTTCAAAGAAACCATATTCTAGAGTCAATATTTCAAAGAAACCATAATCTAGAGTCAATATTTCAAAGAAACCATATTCTAGAGTCAATATTTCAATGAAACCATATTCTAGAGTCAATATTTCAAAGAAACCATATTCTAGAGTCAATATTTCAAAGAAACCATATTCTAGAGTCAATATTTCAATGAAACCATGTTCTAGAGTCAATATTTCAAAGAAACCATAATCTAGAGTCAATATTTCAAAGAAACCATAATCTAGAGTCAATATTTCAATGAAACCATATTCTAGAGTCAATATTTCAAAGAAACCATATTCTAGAGTCAATATTTCAATGAAACCATATTCTAGAGTCAATATTTTAAAGAAACCATAATCTAGAGTCAATATTTCAAAGAAACCATAATCTAGAGTCAATATTTCAATGAAACCATGTTCTAGAGTCAATATTTCAATGAAACCATATTCTAGAGTCAATATTTCAATGAAACCATGTTCTAGAGTCAATATTTCAATGAAACCATGTTCTAGAGTCAATATTTCAAAGAAACCATGTTCTAGAGTCAATATTTCAAAGAAACCATAATCTAGAGTCAATATTTCAAAGAAACCATATTCTAGAGTCAATATTTCAATGAAACCATGTTCTAGAGTCAATATTTCAATGAAACCATGTTCTAGAGTCAATATTTCAATGAAACCATAATCTAGAGTCAATATTTCAATGAAACCATGTTCTAGAGTCAATATTTCAATGAAACCATAATCTAGAGTCAATATTTCAATGAAACCATGTTCTAGAGTCAATGAAACCATGTTCTAGAGTCAATATTTCAAAGAAACCATGTTCTAGAGTCAATATTTCAAAGAAACCATGTTCTAGAGTCAATATTTCAAAGAAACCATGTTCTAGAGTCAATATTTCAATGAAACCATAATCTAGAGTCAATATTTCAATGAAACCATGTTCTAGAGTCAATGAAACCATGTTCTAGAGTCAATAGTTCAAAGAAACCATGTTCTAGAGTCAATATTTCAAAGAAACCATGTTCTAGAGTCAATATTTCAATGAAACCATGTTCTAGAGTCAATATTTCAATGAAACCATGTTCTAGAGTCAATATTTCAAAGAAACCATAATCTAGAGCAAAACTGTACTTGGGTCAAGAGCAATGAGTTGTATGAAATTACTTCTCTTGCTGTAGAATTATTTTTCTTAGGAAATTTTTTGTGATTGCCGTTCACACACAAGCCTACCTTATAGTCATCGCCATATTTATCCATCATATATGTGCAGTACATGACCTCTGGCTCGGATAACTTGTTTGTCTTGGCTGCTGGAATATTGGCCTCCTGCTCCAGAGCTGTAAATATGTCAATAAAGCTCAATTACCATAACATTCTACTTGTATGTGCAAACTCATCTAAAAGAGAGTAAATGAGGAAAGGGAACTCTTTCCATGCACCGGAAATGAGGCTCAAATATTTTGAGATCTGGTAAGCCTTAAAAAGTTTTAACCAATAGAATATAAACAATAACATTAGACTTAATTAAAATTGATTTTATTTTTACTTGTACTCTTAATTGCCTCGCTTCTAAAACAAAGATTCTGAGAGACGCAAAGACGTAACAAAAGATGGCAGCCAAATCCCATAATCTCAAACTCTTATGTTTTCCAGTTATCTTGCAAACAATTAATTTTTATAATTGATTTAATTTTGTACAATGTGTTAAACTATGAAATGATTTCTTTTTGAAAGAGGAGAAGACACCTCACCTTTGACAACAGACTCTTTCACAGGCTTTTTGTTGATTTTCTTTATCTCAGAAATATCCATTTCCATCGGTGTTATGAGCTCCTGGAAAGTTCAAATGACAATGATAAAATAAAAGAGAAAGTTAATAACCCTAGTTAAAATGTGAATTTGTAAGTATTATTTGTAGTAAAAACAAAATGGACACAATTGTCTTTCTTCCAAAGTCCATAGATCAACAATAGTTATAGCCAGATCTATTGGCAACGAAATACTACACATCATGGCTATCACAAAACATCAACGCCTTTCTTTTAAAAGATTAACTTAATAATAAAAGCTATGTTCGATATTTTTCAAGCATATTTTATAACGATTTTCTGTGGGACAAGTTAAAAGCTAAAATGGCAAGAATCACACACCTTTTCCTCATTTTAACTGTTTGCACTCTTAACTTTAATTGTTTGGAATTATATTCCCTAAGTATTCATTACGGCAATTTCACTACCTTTTAAAGCTATGTATGAAATAATATGGCAGCCCAGTTAAATTCTATCGCCAAACATGACATCTTTCACCATTTCTCATGGTTGGTGAAAGCTTGTAATTCTGATGTACATGTACCTTATTGTCTTATTTTCATAAAATAATGTTATCATTTAATATTAAAGATGCACTATTACTCCAAAATAACATTTAACACATTTAATTCAATTTTTTTAATATACCCCAAAGGAAGAACGAATGTCGAAAAAAAAAAGGTTTTTATGAAGGAAACTGAGTTTAATTTACAAGAAATCTGCAGAAAACACGATATTTCTACCTTATGAGACCATAGTAAATCGCGGTAAATCTTTTAGCATTCACCAATCATTTAATATTTTTGCGTTTTCAGCTATTAAAAACACAGTTATAATATTGTTAATAGTAATTAAAATTTTCCATAAATGCATTATTTAGTAAGTAGTTAAAGGTTTATCACTCAAAAGTTATGATTGTTTTACATGTGTATGTATTGATTTTGAATAAGAGTGTCACTTTAATAAATTATTCTTGTAATCACCATGTTTAGCTTCAATAGGTTACTCAAAAAACAAGCAATGAGAATCTAGAGTCCAGATGTAAAACTCACCTTGGTAGATTTAATGTGGAGAGTTTTATTGGGATCTGCACTGAGGCCCATGTCAGCTAGATTGTTCAGCACCGACTTTTTATCATCCCAACATTCCTTGATTTCTTTACTGAAGTTATAGAAAAATGACATTTCAAATGTAGAGCGCACATGGTAATATACTATAAATAGTGAAAACAACTATTTGTGGAGAGAGAAATCCCCCCCCCCCAAAAAAAAACAACACTCCAGACTATACAGGTGAATTTAAAAAGAAAATGTGAGAAATTTGTGACATTAGATGACTTTGGTCAATATATTTTCTTACAACATAATAAGTCATTACAAAGCTTTCCACTTTAGTAAGTATCTAGCAAGATAAAATTTTTTTTGTATCTTTGGACCTATTCCTCAAGATATCCCAGTAGTTGAGGGCAAATTCCTCTGGGAAGCGTTAAATATTACTGGTTAAATTTATACAAACTCAACACAACAGTAATTTCCCTTTTTAACTTGTGTTAAGACAAATCAAATTTTATAACATTGAATCATGCTTTGCTCATTGGCTTGCTGTTATCTCATAAGATTCAATATGTGTGATTTTTGCGCTTAAATATACATATAATATTGTTTGGACCATGCAGACACCAAATTTGAGCATGAACACTGAAGCACCTACCTGTCGATGAGCTCAGAGTCTCAATTAAATCGCTAAATAGCAATATTTAATTTGCTGTCATTTTCAAGCATCTGTTTGACACAAAAACTCCAGAAGTAAACAAAGCATGCTTTAATAACCAACAAAGTTAGTTTTAAAGTAAGAATAAGAAATATTGGGTGAATTAAAAAACAATTGTGTCCCCTTTATGCTTGTTGATGGAATATTTGACAAGTGCTATTGAGTGATATACAAAAATGTGTAGCTTTTCTGTAAAGGTTTGTACAGTTTGTTGATCCTATATGAAATTAAGGTTAATTATAATAAAATGACTAATATAAAAAAAGACTTTTGATTAACCAAAATCAACAAAGTATTGAGTTATTTATAAAAAAAAAAATGGAACACGCATAAATAAATATCCAGTTCAATGAAGATACACAAGTTCTAACTCTGACTATTGACCATGTTGTTTATGAATGAAATTCACCACGAAAACTGGCGAAAGTCACCCTACACGTTTTGTTCCAGGACTTTTTAGCTATTTTGATTTCTGAAAACATCAAACAATTTCATTGGCTGATTACAGCAAACACATAAAATGGCGCCTTGACAAATTAAAAGTGATTTGGGGAAAATCGATGTATTGTGCTCTTGTTCTGAATGTAATAGTAAGAAGTATGCAATGTGAATATTCTATGTTATTTTAATTATTTCAATGCAGTAATATTGGTCTATTGGTTGATAGAGGTACTTTTACAGATGTATTATTGCTTTGCAAACCCATGCCAAGACTGTGCATGCGCAATCCCATGTTATATCCCTTGTACTTGTTATACATAGAGTAAACAAATCGAGAGGACCCCCTCATATACCCATCATGGGTATTTTCATACTGCTACACCTTGACAGTACCGTTTTAACCGGTTGACATAATCATGGACCTATAAACCATGGATTGGCAACTGCCCCATATCGGTGAAACGATAAGAAATAATAATTTACCCACAATCCTTAGCGCGCGCTCGGCAAATATCTGAAAATTCCGCCAAATCTCCGATCGGTGATTAACGGCGATCATCGGTTATTTCCGCCAACTCTACTAATAATGCCTTGTTCGTTATAGAATTAATTATAATTAATAACTGGGATTTTCATCAGATTCAATTGGACTATTATCAACTCAAATGAAAGTACCGCGTATTTGAGTCAATTTTAATTATATATTCGGCCGATGTCGGACGTCTCAAAAATGCCACAGGGTAAGATCTCGGAATGAAATCCCGCTGCACGCGTGAGTTTGAGATTATCGCATTAACACAGATGAGAGTTGCCAATCCATGGTTTATAGGTCCATGACATAATACTGTCACAAAGCATGCGCGTCTAAAAATAGGCATTTTTTGGTCTTCCAAGTCTGAGATGGTAAGCGCTTATTAAAATGTGTTGTAAATCTTGTAACTACCAGTGTTTGCATTATTTGAAGCAAAACGACAGCTAATGTAAACAAACAATAATTACAGAATAAACTGATTAAACTTGAAAGTTGTGTAATGGTGAAAAGTCTTAAATTTTGAATATAAATGGAACTGTGTTTGGTATAATAAAATAAATATTGCATGGCTTCCAGTGTGACAGTACATATTGTCAACATGAGGGAGATGTTACCCGAGGCGAAGCCATTTAACATTTCTATAATAACACGCGTTACATAATCAATTAAATGTTTGTCCGAATCTTTTTGTCCGGAATAAAATCCCTTCTTGAAAATATCACTCAGATCAAAGAATTTACTTATACACACTCACCATCCTATTGCAGGAAGTTTCTTAGACTTTTTCCACAATTTTTTCCTGTTGATGTCATAGTTATACTTCTTTCTCGCGAGTCGTTTTGTAACTTTTCCCATGTTGTTTATAAATATTGTACTTTCACCACGTGTTTAAATTGCTGTGCCGAAGTTCAATAGGCTACAAACTACTCTTATTATCCTGTTAAAAGTCAAACAATGCAGCGGTTACTCCCCTTTGCAATAGGAACCTCTGAAAGGAGTTGCAGTAAAAAAGAAATGTTCTAGTAAGCAGGTTTTGAGTCAGAATTACTGAGTATACAGTCGTGTTACGAAGTAATAAAATTTATTTCTTTTTTAAACAATGCCATCTTCACATGTTTTGGGCATCAGAAAAAGAACATTTTGTATTTCATACATAAATGAGGATGAGAACAAGAGGAAAGTCGGAAAATAGCTCATTGAGCTAACGTTTCTTGTCAACATATAGCCGACTTTAAATTAAGATTCTTGTATCTTGAAGGGTTCAGCAGCCTGCCCTTTTTGGAAGTACCCCTGTGCCCTGATATAAATCAGCATGAGCACCCTTCTGCCTTCATATAATCAAATATTTATTTTATTTTGATTGAAACTGAACATTTAATAACCAAATCATACTTTTTTAAATTGACATATTTGGCAATTGAAACCTAATATTACTTCAATTAATCAAAATTCATAATGTTCAAATTTATTTCAGCCAGACACAATGTGCCCTTTTTCTCCCTTAGCACCCTGTCCTTTTAAAGCCCGACTAAAACGATCATGGTCTATCTCCCTTATCCGAATATGCCTCATATTCCTGCACAAATCTTCCCTAACAAATAACATGAATGGAGTATGGGAGTCTGTAAAAAGGTTGAATTATGACTTTGTGAGTACCATGTTCCACCTTCCCCCAGGTACTACAAAATAATTTCCTTAATATCTTCGAGGCATGGGAATTAAGACTCATAGAGTTTTACCGTTTGTTTATCATGTATATATTTTTCTCTGGACAATTTCGAACGGAGTCACATTTTCAAATCTGATGAAGGAGTCAAAAAATGGATACAATGGTGCACTACCTTAGTATATGAGGCACCGAAGTTCATGTTGCACAGGCTATTATTAAAGCTGTATGCCAGACTGCAAACTTGAATTCTAATAGGACTTCCAAAAAATGATATAAAATGGAGCAAATTAGGTTTGTCACAAATTTATTGCACCATCAAAATCAACATTTTAAAGTGTCAAAAATGTTCGGATTTTCTTTTGAAACAAATAATATCTATGTCTTGGAAATGTTGAGTATCTAGAAAATATTGCTTGAAATGAAGAATCATACTCAAAGATAAATCTTTAATGTTAGAAATAAATTCAGTTTTAGATCATGATTTTTTCTTATTAAACCCTGAATTAACCAGTTTTAAATTGTAAATGAGATAAATATCTACATCATGCATGTTTTAATTCGAATTTTACATATATTGGGAAAAGACGGTAACAGTATCCTACAATGTACTTATTTTAATAAACTATGAATAACAAGTTTAAATCCTGCCAGTCTGCAAAAAAACTTTACACATCGGACATAAACTTTGTTGAAACTTACTTATACTCACAAAAAAACAGTGGTTCAGTTAAAAATATAGTCAACTGTCATTTTAACAAGCATACATAAAATAAATACCATATATACAGATCATTTTAAAAATATAAATAACACATTTTCCAATCACCAACAACTTTACAAGTCACATGATAATTGATCAGCAACGAATGTATAACAGATTTTGCCTTAATGAGAAATGGTTGGTTGTATTCCTATGCATATAATACCAATCATTTAATGGAAATATACAACCTTCGACACAGAAAGTAAAGCAAAGTTGCATCATGGAAACACTCCACTCTGTAAGTTTGATACTCAAGATTAAAAAATAAGAGTTAAAGTAACAATAAGTGTTTAAATAATTCACTTTTTGATAATACTTTGTCAAATCCAGATTTTCAAGTGCTATATGATACAGAAAATGTAACCAACTATTGAGTGTTGTCAAGATTAAAATTTTATGATTTTAAATATAAAAAAATTATTCCATGAAAGTTTGGAGCTCTAATTTAAGTTTTTTTCATAAATCCTGCCATTGGTGGAGGGCCAGCCATGGCTGGGGGCGCACTTCGTGATTGGCCAACACTAAAGGGCGGAGGCCCTGAAGGGGGAGGTACGTTTGAGTTCAAATTCACCTGAGGAGGCCCTGACATGGGCCCTGAACCAGGGTTGTACATGTGGGAAGACCCATGCATGGGTACCGATGGCCTAACATTGTTTGTCACTTCCATATTTGATCCATAACGAGGCCCCTGTGGGGGTCCATGCCCTGTTGTGAATGGAGGCCCCACTTGAGGTTGTGAGCGGGAAGCGGGGGCGCCGTATGAGGTTCCCATTGGTGGTGGGCCTTTAGGGGGAGGCCCAACCACACTTTTTTGTGAGTGTTCTGCTCCAGGTATAATGGGCGAAATTCCAAACAAGGAATATATTTCCCTTAGCACCAATAATACAGTGTCCTCAGAGGTCCTGGAATTGGAACAAAAACTTGACATTAACATATAGTTTTCTTCATAAAACAGTTACAAGTACATTATAAAAAATTGCTCAGTTTTATAAACAATATCATCATCATCATCATCATCATAGCAAACTCAAACAAGAGCTGTCACAGTATGTGACGAATGCCCCCGAATGTGACATTGACCTATGAACAAGGTCAGTACATGAAAAGTTGATCTTGTCTTTACGTGTCAAATACATATGGCAAGTTATTTTAAATTGCCTCTGAACATTAAAAAATACCACCCATACTTGACAACCTACACTGTTATGTCCTTATATTCAGCATTCCATTGTGAATAAACACTAAGAGTATCTTTCACCAGAGGTAGGGACATGGGTCTTGTACGCGACACGACGTCTTGGTATGTCAAACACATGTGGCAAGTTATTTTAAAATCTTTCCATACAAGAGAAAGTTACAGCTCGGACATGACAAACTATACTCTGTGTCCTTATATGCAGCATTCCATTGTAAATAAACACCTAAGTGTGACCTTGACCTTAAAGGTAGGGACACGGGTCTTGCACGCGACACGTCGTCTTGGTATGTGGAACACATGTGGCAAGTTATTTTAAAATCTGTCCATACAAGGGAAAGTTACAGCCCAGACACCACAACCTATACTCCATGTCCTTATATGCAGCACTCCATTGTGAATAAACACCTAAGTGTGACCTTGACCTTAGAGGTAGGGACACAGCTCTTGCACGCGACACGTCATCTTGGTATGTGGAACACATGTGGCAAGTTATTTTAAAATCTGTCCATACAAGGGAAAGTTACAGCCCAGACACGACAACCTATACTCTATGTCCTTATATGCAGCACTCCATTGTGAATAAACACTTAGTGTGACCTTAACCTTAGAGGAAGGGACATGGGTCTTGCACACGACACATCGTCTTGGTATGTGGAACACATGTGGCAAGTTATTTTAAAATCTGTCCATACAAGGGAAAGTTACAGCCCGGACATGAGTTATCGGACACACGGATGGCCGGACGGACGGTGCGATTTTAATATGCCCACCTTGGGGGGCATAAAAATCTTCACTATCATCCAGGTGAGCAGATTGGGTGAAGTATTTAGGTTTTGTGAGTTACTAGTATCGGGATTTCCTTATCAAAATGTTCAAACAATCGTTTCAGTGGCGATGTTATGTTCATATTTAATGCCGATATAATTTTGGAAAATATATATTTGAAAGGGTTTTGACTGTTGATTGCTTATTAATAGAATGTAAAAAGGTTATTGTTTGAAACAACCTATGCTCCTCAACACAGTACTTATTTGGATAAGAAAGCACAAAATAGAAAGAAAAATATATACTTTTTTGCATTTTGATTTTCTAGGGTGTTGATATTTAAATGAACATCAACAAAAAAACTTGTTTGTTAGTATTGGTTAAGTCCATGTTTAACATAGTCTATCTTATTATAAAACTATATCAAATGTTAACAAAGTAATACTTGGTTACCAGACATCAGAAAATCAGAAAACTGTGTATTGGATATACCATAAGGAAGGAAAGACATACATGTA
The DNA here is from genome assembly GCF_026914265.1 of Mya arenaria. Lineage (NCBI taxonomy): Eukaryota > Metazoa > Mollusca > Bivalvia > Myida > Myidae > Mya > Mya arenaria. The sequence continues at coordinate 68,222,299 of NC_069133.1, read as the reverse complement.
CATAAATTATAGTCATTATTCAAAAAGTATAACTATGAAAGTTGAACTCAACTGGGTAAATGTAGCACAGTTTGAATATGAGTATATTTAGTCTAGGGATGCAAACGAATATTCGAGTATTCGATGAAATGTTTGGTATTCGAATGTCAAAATAGGTATTCGAATATTTGAAAAAAAAGAGTTGAATAAATAGAATAAAAAAACCTTTGACCTACAACGCTGCTATTGTATATATAGTTTGTTTGTCATGTTTTTACAATGATTGGCCCCTAATGCCAGAGGTGTGAATGTGATGACAATACACTTAACACGCGTCATATGTCATTTAGGGACATATCGTCAGGTCATACAAAATGTCCCCTTAATTTTATAACTAACTATTGGACAAGTGACACCAAAAAATCAATTATTTTCGTTAGATTTAAATGCCTTTGCCAATTAAGGATTTAAGGAATCGTCCTTCACACTGATGTTTTGTCTTGGCTGCAAATTAAGCTGTGCAACATTGCTCAAAACGCCGTGATACTATGTATGGCATGTGCTACAATTATGAAGTTACATGTATGTGCTGTTAACTGTTTTCCATGTTTTTATGCACTGTTCTTGCTTTGAAATGTAACTGTATAGTATAGCTTTTTAGGATATATTTCCTCTATTGATGTACAACAGAAGAATCAAATTCATATAGGTTTTCGTTTTATTATTTTACTAGTTCCCGAGTTGGTTCGGTATATTAGGTAGAGGTCTATCCCAGAACGAGGCTGCTCATCCTACGGAAAGACCCTCGGTTGGCGCATTACGCCATTTGATTAGGATCCATCTAATTTCACATTTTTTCACAATATGAAGGCAGGGAATTATTCGATTTTGATTTTTGATTGTTTATAATGTATTACCATTTTCTATGTAAAAATGGGGAGGCTCATTTGGGGAAAATCAGGGTCCGCTGTGCTTACTTGCTACGACACAGTAGGGTTAAAATGCCTTGGCTATTACTTAAGCAAATGATAATAATAGTTTACTACAACTTCTAAAAGATGTATTTTGATTATTGAATAATCAAATATTCGATCGAAAGAATTACCGAATATTCAAATATCAATTTAGCCATTCGTTTGCATCCCTAATATTTACACATTTTTTCATAGTATCATAACCATAAAGTTTAAGTCATAAAAAATCTAGAATTGTATACTACATGTACATACCAGTAGCATCCATGACTAGTGAGTGAGAACATGTAGTCGTTGAAGCTCTCTATTGGACGTTCCTGAAGTACATAGTCAACACGACGACCCTCGTTCAGTTGACCTATATACACCTCCTCCTCGGCACCGGACACAATTGCTGGAAATTAAGTTATGAAAAAAGTTATCAAAAATACTTTTCCAATACATCTTAAATGTAGTTTCCTAGCAAACTAACTTTCAAGTAACTTAAGATATCCATGAATGTTTTTGCCGCACACTGTGAGACTGAAACTCAGGCTAAACAAATTTCAGCAAATTAAATGGAAAACCTTTTATTTAAACACTTAAAAGACCTTTGTTTTAAGTTAGCTGTAAGTGATACAAAAAATAAATACACGTTTATTATTATTTGGACTATTTTTCCGTATTTTTAATATTTCGTATTCAAACATTGATAGTTTTCATTCAAGTCAACATGAAAAGGGCAATTCTCCATAAAGACGACGAAGGGTGACTGAGCTACTCACAAACATTATCATCATCAAGCTGTTGGGCCATCTGGGACATCTCGGCATCAACATGGCTTTCTAAGCTCTCATCAGACTGGTGGGCCCGTGCGAAATTGTTGATCGATGTCCATGTGGTCTTCAGAGAGTCTATGATCTTCTGCTTTATGTCTGTTCCCATTCTGGCCAAGCTTTCTTTTAATTCTGTAAATAAAAGGGAAATAATTTTTTAAAAATTGCTTCAAAAGCAAAAAACCAAATACACCAAAAAAACCCCACTTGTTTTAAAGTTATTGTTTGGCATTTAGTTTAGCTTTAAATTACATTTTTTGATAGAACAGTTAACATAAGTACCTCATTACAACATTTGGCATGCTTAAAAGAAATTAAAACGTTGGCATTAGACCTGCAAACTAACATGCAATGGCAGCCAAACTCTTAAACACAACACACTTACCTAAATGAAGCCTTTTCCTGCCTTTGTGGTGAGGCATCAAAACCGGTTTAACATTCACCACTGATGGGTTAATCAAAGGTTCTAATCTGTAAGCCTGAAACATGGATATATGTATAATTAAAAACATATTTTTGTGAAATTCCAACATAACATGATTATTATTGATTGAAAGGCAATGACAGAGCATTCTACATACAAATGTATATGAAGGACTTTCTACCAAAACAGTTATGCCATTCATGTACTTGTATTTGCACAATCCAAATAAAACAAATAAAAAACTGATAATGATTATTCAACAAATATAACAAGAGCTGTCACAGAGACAGCGCGCTCGACTATTCCGCCGCTTTTCAATGTAAGGATTGAAACGTTTTGGCGAAACATGCATGGATCACTGTTAGATTAAATTTCAATGCAATACTTGGTGTGCTGAGATATTAACATAAATGTGGTTACATGCAAAATTTTAACGAGAATTTCTAAGTCTAATAATAAAGGGCCATTATTTGCAAAATACAGTTATCTTACTTGGTTATTCAATTAAGTTGGGTGGTTGAATACCATTGTATAAAGTCTCAATGCAATACATCAAATAGTTGCTGAGATATTATCCTATGTGTGCTAACATGCAAGACCTTAACCAGAATGTCTAAGTCAAATAATAAAGGCCCATAATTTGCATTGTATTCAAAAAGTGTTATCTGGGAATACATATCTAATGTTTCAATGCAATACATGATATAATTGCTGAGATATTGACTTAAATGTGGTTACATGCAAAATCTTAACCAGAATTTCGAAGTCGAACAATAAAAGGCAATTATTTTGCATTAAATGCAAACTAGAGTTATCTAACTTGGTTAATTAAGTAGGTTGGATGGTTTACTACTATTGTATCAAGTATCAATGCAATACCTCAAGTAGTTGCTGAGATATTAACCTATGTGTGCTTACACGCAAAACCTTAACCAGAATTTCTAAGTCAAATAATAAAGGCCTATTATTTGCATTATATTCAAATAATTGTTATCTAACTTCATTAATTTAGTATCTTAGATAGTTGGGAATACATATCCAAAGTTTCACTGCAATAACTGATGTATTTACTGAGATAATGACTTAAAGGTGCTTACATGCAAAACCTTAACCAAGGTGTGACGCCAATGCCGATGCCACCGCCGACGCCAGGGTGAGTAGTATAGCTCTCCTTATTCTTCGAATAGTCGAGCTAAAAACGAAGAAAAAAATACTGTCCAGTAAAAATTTTGAAAAGTTAAGGGAGTTCTATTGGCTGCATCATGGCCTGACCCTCCCATGACAGCATCATCACTTTTGTTGTGTTTGAATGTATGAGTGACTTGAGTTAGCCGTGACCATAAATACCAGTCAACTATCTCATTTGCATGCTTTCATACTGTAACAGATCTATGATGCATAAACTGCCACTTACAACAGGATCAAAGGGGTGGAACACGTTGAAGTATTTCTGACAGGTAGGAAGCCTGAAGTCCTCTCCGATGGTCTCCACTCCACGTGCAGACAGTATGAGGCCCATTGGGGATCCAATTGCAAAGCAAGATACGGGGCTGAACTTGAGCTGGGGGTACTTGATGTGGGGCTGCCCAGTCCCACCCTCACCCACAATATAATCCACCGACATGCTGGAGGAACTGCCTGTTGCAGGTCTGTGGAGATACAAAACATAATGAAAGCTTATGTTGGCACCTACCTTTATACCTGTGGAATTTAATGTAATTATAAATCACGATATAGAGTATTCAAATATGTGACGTTATCATTTTGAAATAGCATCAATTTGTTGAAAATATTGGTCAATGATAACACAAAATTGGTTGAACTTAAAAGTATTCTTGGACATGGTGATACTATAATGCGTTAAGCACAGATTGAACGCTATTTCCTTCGAATTGTCATTTTTTAAGCATTAAAAACAGACAGAATACTGTACTCTTCGACATGGAGATACAATTAGGCATTTAAAAGAGGTTGAATGCTGTTTCCTTCGAATTGGGATTTTTTAAGCGTTACACACAGACAGAATACTGTATTCTTCAACATGGAGATACAATAAGGCGTTAAGCACATATTGAATAATGCATCCTTTGACATGGCAATGCTTTAAGGCTTTAAACACAAAGGAATGATGTATGTTCTGAAAAGGCGATTATATAAGGCTTTTCATACAGACAGAATGAAGTTCCTCCAACTAAGGACACAAATATCCTAACCAACCTTTGCTCCTGTTGTTGCTGCTGAAGCAGCTGCTGTTGTTGCTGCAGTGCAACCCTGGCTGCCTCCTGGGCTTCCCTTTGTACCTGCTGCTGTCTACTCTTGTCCTGAATGCACATGGGAGACTAGTGGTATGATGGTGATATACTTTGAATGTATGTAGTCATGTAAACCATTATATAAAAATCTCACCTTGGTAAACCTTAGCATGTCAATTCATTAGAATAAGCATGAGTGTTTTTCAGATTCTTAATGGCAATGTATTTTATGAAAAATGTATGACCATTATTTGTAGGATGTTCAACAATCATGTACGTTATTTTCAGGCTAGAGACATGAGATGGGGCATAAAGCTGTGAAATTATCTTAGCAGGTTGGCTAGAGAAAAGCTTAAATGATGCCCAACTCTCATCTATGTCCAAACTAACCCATTGATCACTGTAACTCTCACCTTTTTGTTTGCCTCCTCTCTAACGAGCCCCAACAGCTTCTTCCTTGGCCCCATCCCCAGGCCGAGCTCCTTCAAGTCAGATTCACTACACATGCTCTGTAACAAGGATTCAAGTTATCATGCTTATATCTGATTATGAGAGCCTTTGTTTGTTTTAAGCTTGAAAGCTGCACATATTCTAAGGCCCATATTCATATAGTGTCAGATTGCCAAACTCAAAGCACTCATCTGCCAATGTAACTTCTAGTAATTAGTTGGCATAGAAACAGTGCCAGTATTCATAGCATATCTTAAGACTTTCTCACTTTGAGTCATTTACCTAATTAAAGTATTTCACTGGCAAAATAATATAATTACTTAAAAAATTCTGAAATACTTTGTTTTCAAGACCTTTATCAAAATTAAACATTTTTATCATAAAACTCTTTCCAATTTGACTTGCTGGTTAGATGTTTCCTAAATACCATAATATAATTAGGTACTAATCACCAATAAATTTTGCGCAAAAAAATGGGCATGATTTTCAAAAATACCTTTGGAACAACATATGGTAGTTTATGATTGAAAGAATGATTTATGAACTGTACAGTAACAATCAGAAACATCCCAGAAGACCTACCAGGGACTCCAGGTCAATCTGCTCTTGTTCAAACAGCTCTACTTTCTCCTGTAACCCAACCTTGACAAGAAGGTCAGCCAGGGTAACGGTCTCATCACATGGTTCATCTACACTGGAGCTGGTACTTTCAATCTCCGGCTATAAACATCGATAATCATGTACATACATGTCCTTTACTATGTTATTGGCATGCAATATAATATATATTAAAGAGTCCAATAAATTACATTGCACTGATTCAAGAAATGTATACCAGTACATAAATCATTTATGTTTACATAAAATGTTAATGAATTTTCCAAAAAATGCTGAAGACATACATTTTATAAAAAAGACATCAACAACCCCTAAAAATTATTTCTTGATTTTTGATCTTGTGTTCATTTCCCATTGTAATGGATTTGCATTTTCATTGGGTAGTTATACCTGAGACCGGGTCAACACAAATGTTTTCTTTTCTATAAATCCTAAATATTGGGACATATCCCGTATTGTTTAAATGTTTCATAGCATTCGCTGCTTTTTCTTTTATCTGTTTAGTTTTACAATGGTCTGGTTCTCATTATATTAGAGCTATATTAAGCGACCTTGGATCAAATCAATTGACCAATCCAAATTGGAAGTCTCTTTCTAGCCCCTTCTTAAAACATCAGTATGAAACAAACAAAAATCTCCAAAAAACTAAGTCTACTCTGCTAATTCTTCAGTTACATGAATAAGTAACAACAATGCAGGGTAGCATATGTCTATACAAGTAAAGCTACACTAGACATTCCTGGGCAATGAACACTGCAAAAACACAGGCTTCCAAAATAGACAAAAGAAATCAGAAGGGTATAATTGAATTTAAAAAAATAATCTCACGATCACCTATTCTCCCTGATCGTAGTAGGACTGTTACCTAGTTACTTGTGGCTTGGCTTGGGCGAGCAATGTGAAGTATTCTTTACTATGATAACGAGGGCACTAGTAAATTCAAATGTCTTACAGTTATTTCCTTGGAAGTGTCAGATTGAGAATCTGCCTCCCTATTGGTTGGCTGCTCAACACTTTCAAACATGGCTTCTGATTGGTCACCTTGGTGTTGAAGAAGGTCAAACAAGATGCAGGAACCTATAAAAATGATATTTCAAAGTATTATAATTATACGTTGTAATGAATGCAACACATTTGCAAGAAATCAGTATCTTTCTTTAAAATTTGTTACGATTTCTTTTTTATAATTGTATTGTTGGTAAAATTTTACAGTTGATGTCTGACATCATGACATGCATGAAATAAAAAAAACAATATGGCTTCTATCCTAGTTTTATGGCCCTGGCAAAGAAAAGTTCTTAATCTTGCATCCAATTGCAAACAATGAACCTAAATTGATTGATTAAACTGATTTTGTCCATTCATCTAACATAGTGAAAACCGTACCTAGACTATGCCCAGCCACAGATACCCCACCCTGGAACGCTGGATTGCGTGAGAGAAACAGCTCGTACAGTCGGTTGATCTCATTCCCTACTGTATCAACCAAACGCTGAAACATACACATAGTTAATTTGTTTATACATATTTTCAGCTCAGCCATGAAGTCAACCTTAAAATACTAATATGAATCACTTTAAAAGTCTGTTTCCTACATTAAAACTTGAACCCCTTCAGTGAGAGGGTGATACCTATACCACAAGACAACTTTCACACTCTTGACGTGTATTTTTTTCATATCACAAGCCAATAGAAGCAATCTGTTTTATAGCATGCTATGTAGATTTTTTTACCATTTTACCATAGTTAGGATAGCTGTTCATATAACCTATAGCAAATTTAGAACTTCCAAGAAGATGAAACAAACCCTTATACCTAGATAATCGACAGGTTTTGTTAACTTACCTGAGATTAATCATTTTAAGTATTTACAGAAGCAATTAAATTTGGAATATAATTAACATTATTCCTGTACCTGGCAGTATGTCGGGCTGGTGTAGAAAAGTACGTCCGTAACTGTGTCATTGACAAAGTGTCGCAGCTTAGGAATACTGGGTAATGTAATCTGTTTTATGCGTCTGAAATGAAACGTATTGCAAATTAAGACAAGTCAACACAACTATGTTGTTTTTTGCAGTCAAAAGGCCATAACTCAACAAATATTGAAGTTAGAGTTAGGCTTTCATGAACATGTGCAAATTGTCTCTTGCATCATGAGTACAAAGTTTCATAGGAATATCTTGAACATTTATAATGTGAAAAGTAAAAGGTTTTGTACACAAACGACCACAAATACCAAGGCTAAAGTATTACCTTATCTATTATTTAAGAGTATAAATGACCTAAAAAGACAATACAAATGAGGCAATAGACTTGTATGAATATCAAGTTAGTGATAAATTTGTTTAAAAAACTGCTTTACACAATCCTGATGACAAACATGCTGAACATTTGTGCATGTACTAACTTGTCAATGCTGGTCGCGTCCCCATGGACTGCCATATGCCACTGAATGGGAATAAACTCAACACGTCCGATCCTGTTACTCTCCACGGCCTGGGTGAAGTGGCTCGACAGCAGTGAGTGTGACGTCGACCGGAAATCATCCACTTAAACAAAACACAACTATTCGTTAACAAACCATGATGGTTCTGATTTATTGATGCTTGATTATGAAGACAGCTTTGAACTGCTAGTTATCACTCTAAAAAATGATAGAAACTGGTTGCAAGTGTTGTTCAATTTTAAAGGTAGGACAAAGTGTTGACATAATAAAGAGGGTTGAAACACCAAAGCATGCCATTATAAAAAACAATCTGCAGGTTGTATCCACATATACATGAATATGTTGGTATCTGACATATAACCATAGAAATGTGTTCTAACGGTAAACCAGGAATCGAAAACAAAGGCCCTATTCTTTGCTCACCACATTCAATGATGCTACGGAAGCGTAGATCGCAAGTTGTTCCGATGCCGTGTACAACAAACAGAAGATGGTCCACCTGACGAGACTCCCCCTTGTCAATGTCAAAGTCTCCAACACCTCGCTTTACTACACGAGGTCGTGGCTGGTCTGTCTGTGTGTGGAAATGAGACAATATATAAAGTTAAAAAGCTTCCAATAGGGATCAGACTAAACTACTGAGACAAGGAGTCTTTCAGTCAGTTTCTATTATGATCAGAAAAACAACGTACTCAGTGATATCCGCATTGCAACCACAGTACTTTCTTCAGTTACACTTTATACTTACCATGGAACAATTGACTGACAAAATCTTGTTTTAAGGAACATGCATTAGGCAGGAGAGACAACTCTTTCCCAATGAATTTGCATGTTACACTCAAATTTGGTTCAATAACACTTCAGTGTCAGTAGCCTTCATGGCCGTGTGGTCTTAACTTTTGCCTAATATTACTGTACTGAGAAGGCAGACGCTGTTCAACTCCCATAATGGGCAGAATATTTTTCAACCGCATAGCATCTGGTACTTTGCGGAACCAATGAAACTGCCACATTAAAATTCATGATTACGAGATTTACCTAGCCAAATTGCACGCGGCAGACAACAAAGCATAGCATAGTGTGTATTGGGGGTATCCGACAATGTGATATATGTAAAGAGAAAATTTCTCCCTCAGCTCAAAACAGTTTAAGTGACAGTTCAATGACTTTTTCTCAGCCTGTTTCCAGAATTAGTGAGTTGAAAATATTGTAATAAATCAAAACAACATTTCAATTTGATATTTAAAAATATGACAGTAATAATTAAGAAAAGGAGTGCTGCAGAGGGAGCAACACTGCCAGTCTGTTTATTTAGCATACCTGGACATTTATTTAAGTAAGATTTCTTAACTTGGCTATACATGTATTGTCCCTTTAAACCAGTGTATCAAGTTTCATTGAATATCTTGAAAGTTTTTTTTAGTTACGGCACAACAACAACACCAAGCCAAACACAATATGTCAAAAAAGAAGATCTTCAACAGACAAACTATACACAATATGCAATAAGCACGGCAGCCATTACAACAGCCAACCTTCTCATAAGGCCAAGGTCACTTCAGTTAAAATCCTGTCTTGTTTTCAATATAATGCTACAGCCAAAGTTCATGATTCATGTTCAAGGTAAGCATCTTATTAAGCTGTTGCTCCAACATTAGTAGGAGTTTAAATGCTTATTTTTGAAATGTTGATAGAAGTCCTTCAAAAAGAAGCAAATAGTTTCTTATTGAAAAGGTTTTGGTTAAGGCAAACAAGTAAGATAGGAAAGGAGTTCAAACATAAACCACAACAGTTTTGATCCTGTTTTCCAAAAACAGACATGTGTAACAAACAAACTGATTCCGACTTTTCATTACCAAATTTATTTTGGTGAAATGATCAGAGTATTCAAAGGGCACTGATGATAAAAAAAATTCTGTTCTTGCTTCATGCCAAAAGCATATACACATATAGTCAAAACCCGTTGGCTCAATTTCCACATAGCTTGAACTTTATGTATCTTAACTCTTTGTAAGCACTCTGGCATGGCCCGATATTCACAAAGCTCGAAGTATTTTGGCCAGTCCCTTGGATATCAAGCCAATGGGTTTCCACTGTAGTTGAAAAATATTTAAACCATTTACATGAAAGAAGAAATAAATAAATAAAATAAAAATGTAAATGATGTGAACTCGGATTTTAAAATATATACTAAAGATAGTACTCATCAAAATTGACCTGATCCTTCTGACCTCTACATTCATAATGTCACAGCTGAATGATTTTCTTAATTTATATAGCTGACTTGATAGCTCAGTTGGTAGCTATAGGCTTGTGTATATACATGTAAATAATGGTAATTGTTAATAGGCTTGTGTATCACAAGTGTTCCAAAACAAAATTAATATGTTAATACATTTGTATGTATGGGTCTAAAGGAAAGGTTCTGCCTTGTACATTTCTATTGGATCTCATCCTTAATTTTTATACATGTATATCTTGCATTCTGGCTTGCTTTTTTTCTGAATTACTCAGGCGGTCAGCTATCAATTGATTTGTTTATCAATCTCACATATAATCATGTAAAATATTCTTATTTCAGCTATCCCTTTATTTCAGTTAACTATAGCTAGATTTAAAGCTTTCTTCCTTACTAACTTTCTTTTTTTCCTTGCTTAGTTTACAATACTCCAACACGAATTAGAATGTCAGCAAGCATCAGGACAAATACTGCATTGCCGAATTTAGCAAACAGGATGCAAACTTTTCCTTGCTTAGTTTACAATACTCCAACACGAATTAGAATGTCAGCAAGCATCAGGACAAATACTGCATTGCCGAATTTAGCAAACAGGATGCAAACTTTTCCTTGCTTAGTTTACAATACTCCAACACGAATTAGAATGTCAGCAAGCATCAGGACAAATACTGCATTGCCAAATTTAGCAAACAGGATGCAAACTTCAATAATATGAGTGTTTCATATCATTACACCAGGCTGCACAACTATGTGGGTAATTTACATAATTTGAAAAAAAAAGAAAAGATTTTATAAATGGAACAGAACAGGTTGCTTCTGGTCCAGAGTTTCTGTTTGGTCACAAATAACTATTGGAACTTGTGCCCTCTGTTGTCGAAAGATGGAGCTGTTTCTTTTAAAAAACTTGGCATGTTACAAAGTAGTTGCTTAGATGTGCTCTTCGGTCATTAGGAGAATGTGAAGTCTCTTAATGATTTGTAACAGATTATCTAAACTCCTGGATTAGCTTTGAAAATAAACTGAATGGAATGTAGCATCAAGCAAGATGACCAATACAACTAATGTTGATCAGATGATGAATTGAGGCTGCAATAAGGCAAGATGTAAATGTCTGAAAGCAAATTGTACAAGTCAAAACACAAGCTGTCATTTTTGCTTCAATACTCTTTCATAGGTCTATAGTTTGAAATGATGATTTACTAACTTAAACTTAAGATGAAATTGAATTGCTCATTGAAACCTTAATGTTGTTTGTAACCTCCATAAAATATATTCATGATAAACAGTCAAGGTCAGGAGAATTTGTCCGTATCAATATCAAAGATGTTACATGAATAGTATGCTGATCCTGGTTACATAAAACAATGTTATATTACAGCTCAGGCAAAACCCAGACCACACTACAAAATTTACAACAATAAATGGAGACAAAAGCAGAAAGAGACATTAGATGGAAGGGAAGTGGAGTGGGACATTAGAATGAAGGGAAGGCAGAGTGGCACATTATATAGAAAAGAAGGCTGAGTGGGATATTAGAATGAAGGGAAGGCAGAGTGGCACATTATATAGAAAAGAAGGCTGAGTGGGACATTAGAATGAAGGGAAGGCAGAGTGGCACCTTATATAGAAAAGAAGGCTGAGTGGGACATTAGAATGAAGGGAAGGCAGAGTGGCACATTATATAGAAAAGAAGGCAGGGTGGGACATTAAATAGAAGGGAAGGCAGAGTGGCACATTATATAGAAAAGGAGGCTTGGCAGGACATTAGATAAAAGAAAAGGCAGAGTGAAACATTAGATAGAAAGGAAGTGCTGACTGGGACATTAAATAGAAGGGAAGACAGAGTGAGTCATAAGATAGAAGGGAAGGGCTGACTGGGACATTAAATAGAAGGGAAGACAGAGTGAGACATTCGATAGAAGGGAAGGGCTGACTGGGACATTAAAAAGCAGGGAAGACAGAGTGAGTCATTAGATAGAGAGGAAGGGCTGACTGGGACATTAAATAGCAGGGAAGACAAAGTGGGACATTAGATAATAAGAAAGGGCTGACTGGGACATTAAATAGCAGGGAAGACAGAGTGAGACATTCCATAGAAGGGAAGGGCCGACTGGGACATTAAATAGCAGGGAAGACAGAGTGAGACATTAGATAGAAAGGAAGGGCTTACTGGGACATTAAATAGCCGGGAAGAAAGAGTGAGACATTAGATAGAAAGGAAGGGCTTACTGGGACATTAAATAGCAGGGAATACAGAGTCATTCCATTTAAGGGAAGGGCTGACTGGGACATTAAAAAGCAGGGGAGACAGAGTGAGACATTAGATAGAAAGGAAAGGCTTACTGGGACATTAAATAGCAGGGGAGACGGAGTGAGTCATTCCATAAAAGGGAAGGGCTGACTAGGACATTAAATAGCAGGGAAGACAGAGTGAGTCATTAGATAGAAAGGAAGGGCTTACGGGGACATAAGAATGAAGGGAAGACAGAGTGAGTCATTAGATAGAAGGGAAGGGCTGACTGGGACATTAAATAGAAGGGAAAACAGAGTGAGACATTAGATAGAAAGGAATGGCTGATTGGGACATTAAATAGCAGGGAAGACAGAGTGAGACATTCCATAGAAGGGAAGGGCTGACTGGGACATTACATAGCAGAGAAGACAGAGTGAGTCATTATATAGAAAGAGTCAGTTTGGGAAGGGCAGAATGAGTAATTAAACAGAATGGAAGGGCTGACAGGGACATTAAATAGCAGGGAATACAGAGTCATTCCATTTAAGGGAAGGGCTGACTGGGACATTAAAAAGCAGGGGAGACAGAGTGAGACATTAGATAGAAAGGAAAGGCTTACTGGGACATTAAATAGCAGGGGAGACGGAGTGAGTCATTCCATAAAAGGGAAGGGCTGACTAGGACATTAAATAGCAGGGAAGACAGAGTGAGTCATTAGATAGAAAGGAAGGGCTTACTGGGACATTAAATAGCAGGGAATACAGAGTCATTCCATTTAAGGGAAGGGCTGACTGGGACATTAAAAAGCAGGGGAGACAGAGTGAGACATTAGATAGAAAGGAAAGGCTTACTGGGACATTAAATAGCAGGGGAGACGGAGTGAGTCATTCCATAAAAGGGAAGGGCTGACTAGGACATTAAATAGCAGGGAAGACAGAGTGAGTCATTAGATAGAAAGGAAGGGCTTACGGGGACATAAGAATGAAGGGAAGACAGAGTGAGTCATTAGATAGAAGGGAAGGGCTGACTGGGACATTAAATAGAAGGGAAAACAGAGTGAGACATTAGATAGAAAGGAATGGCTGATTGGGACATTAAATAGCAGGGAAGACAGAGTGAGACATTCCATAGAAGGGAAGGGCTGACTGGGACATTACATAGCAGAGAAGACAGAGTGAGTCATTATATAGAAAGAGTCAGTTTGGGAAGGGCAGAATGAGTAATTAAACAGAATGGAAGGGCTGACAGGGACATTAAAAAGCAGGGAAGACAGAGTGAGTCATTAGATAGAAGGAGTCAGTTTGGGAAGGGCAGAATGAGTAATTAAATGGAATGGAAGGGCTGACTGGGACATTAAATAGCAGGGAAGACGGAGTGAGTCATTAGATAGAAAGGAAGGGCTGACTGGGATATTAAATAGCAGGGAAGACAGAGTGAGTCATTAGATAGAAAGGAAGGGCTGACTGGGACATTAGAATGATGGGAAGACAGAGTGAGTAATAAGATAGAAGGTAAGGGCTGACTAGGACATTAAATAGAAGGGAAGACAGAGTGAGACATTAGATAGAAAGGAAGGGCTGATTGGGACATTAAATAGCAGGGAAAACAGAGTGAGACATTTCATAGAAGGGAAGGGCTGACTGGGGCATTAAATAGCAGGGAAGACAGAGTGAGGCATTATATAGAAGGAGTCAGTTTTGGAAGGACAGAATGAGTATCTAAACAGAATGGAAGGGCTGACAGGGACATTAAACAGAAGAGAAGACAGAGTAACACATTTCATAGAAGGGAAGGGCTGAGTTAGACATTAAATGTGAATAAGGGTAGAATGGGACATTACATAGAAGGGAAGGCAGAGTGAGAACATGAGATGAAAGGGAAGGCAAAATGGGACATTACATAGAAGGGATGGCAGAGTGAGACATGAGATGTAAGGGAAGGCAAAATGGGACATTACATAGAAGGGATGGCAGAGTGAGACATGAGATGTAAGGGAAGGCAAAATGGGACATTTCAATGGAATAGAAGGAAAAATGGGACAATTGATGGTGAATAGAAAGAGTGGCATGTGAAAAAAGAGAGGGAATGCAGAGTCAGACATGGTAGGAAGGAAGGCAGAGTGATACATTACATAGAAGGGATGACAGGGTGAGACAGATTGCGGAAGAACAATTTTCACAACAAGCATTTCATTCAAATGTGACTGGTGACTAGATTTACCTGTGATGTGTTAATGGCGCTCACCTGTACATACATGTGCAAGTATTACTGTATTGTTAACAACAGCTTCATGTACATAAACAATGTGGTATCCAGGATATATACATATGCCTAACAACAAACATGTTAACCAAACAAATTGTTTATCATTGTTTCAAATATGATAAACTTTTTCCAGATACCGTCTGGTCATACTATTGACAGTATGGGTGAGGAAGAATAACTTTTTTTTTTAAATGATATGAAGTGTTTTTAAACCATCCTGGAAGTAATAATAAACTTTTGGTATAAATATAAGTTATGAAATGAGTCATTGTTGTCATTATCTGGGATATGAACACAGTGGGGATGGTTAAAGTATGCATGGTTTAAAGGTCTCAACTCACCTTAACACATAACACCTTCTCCATGGCCTAGTGGTTAAGCGTTCGCCTGCATGGTTTAAAGGTCTCGACTCACCTTAACACATAAAACTTTCTCCGTGGCCTAGTAATTAAGTGTCCACCTACGGAGCGGGAGGTCATGGGTTCGATCCCTGGCCGTGTCATACCGAAAGACTAAAAAGGTGGTACAAGTAGCTCCCTTGCCTGGCGCTCGGCATCTAAAGGGTAGTGCTTGGAAAAGTGGTTTACTCAGTACTGGTTTAACCAAGGAAAGTTGTAACCTGTGTATCAATGCTTTATACCGAGCACGTAAACCAAGGGGTCTCTTCCAGAAAGAGCTAGGGTATAGCACCCTGACTTCCTTGTATACCACCACTGTCTCTTCAGCCTGCTGTCCCTTCAGCAAAAACAAAGGACCCTAATGGAATTGAGTGCTTGCACTTTCACGGGTTATCCTTGACCACAAGGTGTAATAAAATACATACATACATACATACAACCAGCCCAACTGCATTCATACCTCGATAATGACATCAAACAAACCATTCATTCCTTAAGAATACCTGTGCATTTGAATAAACATATCTATATAACGTTCAAACTCTCTGCAGAGATAATCTAAGCCATGTCAAATGTTTTCACTGATAAAGGTTAAGGCTAACATACCATGACCAGCATATCAGTGAGGGTATGATAAAGTGTCTTTAGATCATACTTTCAACTATGAAGCAAGTGTCACAAATTATATTAAAATTGATACTAGCAATTGATATCAGTATAATCACAAAAATATTTTGTTTAGAGGTGCCATTGACCATACCTGTAAATTTCCCCACTCGTCTGGTTGTGATGAGGCCACATAGTGGACCATCACATTGGCATTGTGCATAACAACCGTCTCGCCACTCTCAAGTCGGATAGGCTTGTGCCACACACCGCTGGAAATGGCAGTCTTGTACTCTTCCTTGAGAAACATAGGATATACATTTGATAGAATATTATGTCTTGTTTTAAGTTGTGTGCTATTGTGTAACTGCATGATCACTCAGGGACAAGCTTATAAATACTGCATGATCACTCAGGGACAAGCTTATTAATACTGCATGGTCACTCAGGGACAAGCTTATAAATACTGCATGATCACTCAGGGACAGGCTTACAAATACTGCATGATCACTCAGGGACAAGCTTATGAATACTGCATTATCACTCACAGGGTTCGAATTTAGACTCGCATACTCGCAAAATGCGAGCGACATAAATGCAAATTGCGAGTGACTTTTATTCGAGCTCGCAAAAATCTGCGAGTGGCTTTTTCTAGACCACAAAATGTTAAAAGAAAAGTAGAATAAACATAAACTTAACTTCGCTACGTGGTCGAGTGTAAACAACCTATAAGTGGCATGTTTACACTACCAGTAAAGAGAAGACAGTACGGAGTCACGCTCAAGTAAGTTTTCAAAAATAGAACAAATACGGAAAAGGCCGAGTTTTCTCTCGAATCTTTCCAGGATGCTCCGAGGCTTGCATAATACAAAGTGAATACAAATGACGTAATCACCTAGCTCAATCATTGGCTAAATTTAGCGCATTTCGCGCACTTTATGTTAACACCATCAACCTTTGAATATATCCGCTTAACTGTCTAAGTGGGGTTTCATTAAGCGGACGTAGACGTATGATACGTCCAGAAAATCGCCAAAAAACATCCCAGAATTTGACCCCGGGCCTTTTGAAAATTCCTTATAATAGCCTTGTACGCCTCTTTTAATGTGACCGGACGTTTTCATATGCTGCACCATTGACTGCTTAAAATATGCCGTACTGCCCTTTCATCTTCCATTATGCCTTGTACGAGTCATGTGACAGTTTATTGTGCGTAAGGAGCAGACGACCTGTGTATTCATAAATGGTTCTAATCCGATAATTAGGAAGAGCCAATTAGAGAAATATCGCCAGGAGGCGGAGCTATTGAATCAGCAAATCAGAATATACAATGAGAACTCGTTCATTCAAAGATGAAAGTTTGGAAAATGCTATAGAAAATGCGAAGGGATGGTGAAAAATGTTGTCAAGCACTATTTCACCTTTTAAAATAATTGATAATTGTTCTGTACAGACGAGATTCGCTATTTTAATTATTGTTGATTTGAAGCAGATGGTAACTGCCAATTTGTAGACATAGGAAAGCTGGCGCTAACACAATCAAATACATCAATTTATCAGTAAATGTTTTGAAAGAGTATTTGTAAAATATTAATGATGAACATTCTTTTGTAACCTCCAAAATATTTTGATGCTTTATGTCGCGTTTTCATATCATGTCTACGATCATGTCAAAATTCGCTGAAACCGCCATTTTGTCGGAACGATTTTCGGTGTTATTTTATCAATGTTCTGTATAAGTGTTTTTTTAAGCAAGGGCAGTGATTTTTATTGTCATTTTATTCTAAAACATCAACATATTAAGCATAATTTTACCAAAGACAATTAAATAACAGCCAGGTTAATATAACATTCGTACTCAATCCTGATCGTACAAACTAAATTTCGTACCCTACATATTTGTGTTTTTTTGTGTGTGTATTTATGCCAATATGATTGTTTCAAATGCTTAACTTTCTGTTAAAATGAGACATTGCACTAATGAAGACTCCAGACAAGTACAGTCATATTACCACAGACAAGAAGACAAATTTTAATTTTGATATTTAAACACACCCTTCCAAATTTTGTGCAAAAGCAACAACATTTTGTAGAGTCTGAAAATCATGGAAAATGATTTTAATTGAGAATGAAAACAAAACACTCTAGGAGGAAACTCCACAAACCCCCCTTGTAACAGGGGTGGACCCCTCCCACACCCTACCACATGCGCCCCTATGCTAGTCTCTTGTAATGGTTGAATATAAACAATAAACATAAATATAAACATTTTGAATTACATTTTACCTACAAATTATATGAAAATTCCTGAAAATCAGACATCGAATTAAAGAAAATCCTGATTTGGGGTATTATTAAAACCCCCGACTTCGATATATTTTATAGTCCAAAGCATCCACGCTACATTTACTGTTGCTTTTATTTATTATAAATTTATAATGTTATTGTTTTTAATACTTATAGACTTAATCAGTTAATGAAATCTGTAGCGTGCTCGCCGAATGGGTATTACCCGATGGCGAGGGTAAATATACCCTCCTCAAAGTTAACAATGTCAAATTATTGGACAGCTTTGTTATCAAAAAGCGGCCAGCATCCGATGAGTCATCTGTACCCTCCAAAAATAATTTAAGCCATCAACAAGTTCTAGTAGTCGAGTCACACAAGATTGATACTTTTTTAATATTCATAATATGTCTTTATAGGTGTAAATATCTACTTTAATTAGACAATATTATAAGGGAATAAAGAAAATAATAAAATTGCAAGTTAATTTTTACTTTTGCGAGTTGCCTCAAAAAGCACTCGCAAAATTTTGCAAGTGCTCCTCAAATTTAAATTCGAACCCTGACTTGGGGACAAGCTGATAAATACTGGGACAAGCTTGCAAATCCTTTATGATCACTCAAGTGAAATCGCTCAGGGACAAGCTTGTTAAGTCTTCATATACATTTTTGTTTTCCTTGTAAATGAACTACAGAAATAAATTTTTGAAATTACATAAAATCTAGATAGCAGGACGAATCACTAGCAGAGGAATTCTCAGTAATGTGAAAAACATCAATCTAACTTCAGTTCAAGGTACACAGATACATACCTCCAACTTCAAGCACATATTCTCTTCATATGGGGTGTATCTAGTGTCACCCTCACGCTTGTAGAACCAGCTACATCGGCGCACCAGCCTTGGATCTTCCTCCCAGTAGACAGAGTACCGCTTGCGCTCTGATAAGTTCACATCATATCGACCTCCCTCAATAGGCACCACCAGGTTGGCTTGACCTGTAGAAAACACTGCAATGACAGACTGGCCCGAATTTCTCGAACAATTTTGAATCCATTATTACAGGATCCAGTTGAGCACACAACATTTTTGGCATTTCTTTTTTTTTGTGCAAAATCATGTTTGATTAAGTTATTTGACAAAATGAAGCCTTTATGCCTTTTGGGGGCAGAGGTTTAAGAAATATATGCTTGTTGTTAAATAGTCATTGCATACAAAAAATATTGTTGACTATGCTACTTTTACCCACATATGCTGGACACCATGGCCAGACACTATATGCATTGACAAAACATATGGTTGGCTTTTAATAAAGAAGAGAACTTAAGCTTGAACAAATTCTGATGTAATTTAATTGAAAACATATTTAATTAAAAATATTTTATGGATCATACCTTAAAAAGAAAATGTGAGCAAGGGTTTTATAATGTGATATATAATAATAACCTCGGACAATCGGGGTTAAGTGGTTAAGGTTTATTAAGGGATGTGATTGACTTGGCAGGTGTAAGGCTGGAACAATTTTGGATATGACTTATGGGGGAGCTTAATTGGGTGTCAAAGGGTGGAAGGGGGGAGGGAATACCCTGCCACAGAAGCATAACTGGTCTTTGAGAAGCCCTTTAAAGGGTTTTTCTGACTTCAAAATCGAAGCGAACTGGAGTGTCAATACTTAAAAAAATTAAGGTAATATCCAAAAGCAACCAGTTATCATTTAAAATAAACCAATCTTTTTTTTGTAATTATGTTTTTATGTCCCTAGAGCCATTAGATTAGCAGAAATCTGCTGGCAAATCACATCTGATTCTCTGTAAATGCCAACAAATGGTACCTGTATTGAAGGCATCCTCAAGGGTAAGATTGTCGGACATTGACAAGGGGTACCAGACATCCCGGCCCTCAACCTTCTTACAGAAACACCAGTGGGGGGACACAGGGGCGTATACACCTGAAATATCACCAATATTTTTTTATATGAATTGTGTTTAATGTTGAACATTAAAGTTCATTTAAAAAATATATTTTTTAACCATTTTAATAAGAATGTTTATAATTATGAAGACTTTATTCGCAGCATTTATTTCAAAGAGTAATTCTAGATACCTGTAGCATTTGGTACATAGCCCATCCCTGGGAGTGGCCCCATACTGGGCTGGGCTGGGATAGCAGGGATTGAGGGGGGGCCTGGGTCTGCCCTATGACTGGAGGAGCTGTTGAAATCAGGTGAGAATGGGATAGGAGCAGGCGGGTTGGCAATGAAGGAGGACTGAGAATTGGCGTATGTTCCGGTCGGCATTGGTGCATAACGACTAGAACCATGCTTTCTGTACAAGCCGGACAGACCTGAAAATTGAAAAATGAGGGTAACATATCCAAGTTTGACTTATTCGTAAATCAATGATTAAACATTAAGTCAACCATTTTTTTGTAATTTCAACATCATTTGTCAGATCACTTATCAGTACATGATACTCAACTATTTAAGGTTTACCATAACCAAAAAGCTAATCTGGAACCAGTTTATTAAATTCTATGAACAGTCTTTTAATACTACAATGGGTATTACCACTAGCATTTGGCATGGGCGGCATTGCAGACATGTGGCTAGAGGCAGGTACATGTGATGTAGGAGCTAGAGGACCTGTCCCAGAACCCTGTGAGAATGGTGGAGTCACCCCGGGGCTAGGCCTTCCTGGCAAACCCTGGTTTATCTGTGTAAAAGGGTCAGCGGGTGATGAGCCAGTGTTAGCAAACAGGTTGGCAGTCTGGGGCCCCTCCCTGTGTCCTGATACAGGCGGAGCTGTCATGGGTCGAACTGTTGGTGGAGGTGGAGACTGACCCACAAAACTATCAGCTTCACCCAAAATGTCATCCTCTAAAATGGAAATTTGGTAAAAGCATGGTGCCTGCTGTCTATGTGCAGATTACATACCAATCTTACAATGATGACAAGAACTCTCATCTAGTTCATGCAATTTGCTCAAGTGTTTGAAAGTATCTCCAAAATATCTCAACACTATGTACAGATGAAACGAACTGTACTTCTGACTTGGTGAACATTCCCTTTGAATGACTATTGGATTAATCCATGAATTGGCTCACTGCCTTGTGATTATTCTTTTATACTTTCGGAAACTTGAACAAATTTCTACATCTACATGCATGTGCAGATGAGGATTCATGTTGTACTGGTGTTTGTTAAAGTATTTTTTTGGATTTGATTTGTACTCATTTATCTTCTTCTGAATCCAGAGTTGTTTTAATTGCAGCTACTTAGGCCTTTCAAAATTTTCTGACAATAAATAACTGCAGTTATACATAGTTATGTGTTATGTTATGCTAGATTGCTGGTAGGAGTGACCTTTAGACTAGAGTGACCTCTTGAGTAAATATGAAGAACAAAAAAAGTATTTCAAGTTGAAGGTTAATATTGTTTTAAAGGTCAAACAACACAAAAGCAGACATATATTTCCATAAAAAAACTGAGCACAGATTTGGAAAGTAATTTTCGGCAAAAATGAAAGTAGTCTTATATCTGCTTTTATCTGTAGTCTGGGTCACAAGTCGGACCAACTAATGTAACGCCCTAATGAGCAGATACCCAGGTATGATTCTGATAAACTGTGTTGGTTTTAAGTAGCTATCTAGCAGTTTTTTTTAAGTATGTAGATGTGCAGTTATGTCAAAGGTTTCATACAAATATTTTAAATATAAGGTTTACCCTAACAAATAAGTTGAGCATTTCAGTCATCAATTCTTTGAAGATGCGACGGACAGTTACGACGAATACAGATAGTATTTTTGTCAGACCAATAAAGGACAAGGCCTTAAATTGGCTAAATACAAACTGGGACCAATAATACAGGGACTGGAAACGAGCCGTTATGCTTGAATATGTTGTCGTGCACATGCGCATTGCGCATTTCCGATATTGACGATTCGTGAATGTGACCGAAATATATCGTTATAATTTTGATGACTACGCTCTCGAGAAAGCATTGAGTGTTAAAATACCGTCGCATTGATCAACCGTAAGTGTTTGTGTTTATTGCTTTCGTGTAGTTTTGAGTTTTTATTCGGTACTTCTACCATTTTTTATAAGACAATGGGACAGTTCTTCGCATTCGGATGGGTGATATCCGAACAAAATAGCGAATTTGCCATTTTAGTGATAGGTTTCGTTCGTTACTCTACACATACTTAAATAAATTTCGACAATTCGTTATTGAAATGGTGTTGTCATAGCATGGCTTAATGTAGTCGTACACTTTTTAAAAAAAAATGATTTTAAAATTATTCGACAGTTATGTATTGAAAATGTGTTTTTACTGAATAAATTCTGCATCAATCTGGCTGGATTTAATTGCCTTTCAAAATGTATTTTTATATTTATTTTGGCATAATTTGGTACCTAACATATTGATGGTTGTACCGGGGGAGTTTTTAATAAGATTACAAGTTAACATGTTAGTGAATTTTTGGTTTGAAGTTAGCATTATTTTTTCTTATCATAAATTGGAATTTGATGAGGGTATGTATGTGGTAGCTGCAATAAATATTTTATATGTCAAGCTGAATAAAAAGTGACCATGAGTTAAAAGAATTGATATTATCCTTAAAGACAGATCAAAATGCAGCATCAATGATAATAGTGCTATATTTCATCTATATATATTTTTTTCCTTGGCTATCTTTTTTGTTGTTGCAGCATTTACTTATGAACGTTTTAACAGCTGTTTTGGTCTTCGAATGAACCAATTTATGCGATAATGCATTGAAACCAGTGATATAAGACTGCTGACAAATATCAGAATGCAGGTTATGATATTTATGTTACAAAAAGCTCATGTTTCACATTTAAATTGTGCTTTCAGGTCCAAATGCGTCTGACGTTTTCCTGGCAGATTCTTCATAACTGAGGAAGATGGACCTTCTACATTTCATGAACACCATTGACCATCAACTCACATTTGCTTAAAATGAATATATAAAAATGTTGAATTATGAAAAACATCTTTATTTCACTGATAAATCTCTATTTACCTCCAGAAAACATATATTAATTCATTTTAGAAGTACATGATTTTTGGTATGTATGACAGCAGTGATTTTTTGGAAATATTTTTACTGTTCATGTATGTGCCTTGCAAATTGGGAAAATAAGACACAATAGCAAATAAAATGGCAAATATACATGTTTTCATAATCAATAATCTTACTCCAATGTTGCATCGTACATGTAAATCACTTGAGTATGACATATACAATAAAACATTCCCACCTCTGTCGTTTTCCTTTCCATGTCTTGAACGCATGTGCCCATGTATTCCCAACACCAAAGCATAACTTTCATCACATACATATTGTTTCCGCAAATTACTTTTGTCACTGTCTCGAGGTTTTTGGAGATAAATTGATTTAGAAATAGTAGCAGAATTTTCCTCAAAATCACTATCTAAAAAGTTATATGCACTCTTAGTAAACCCGCCAAGTATAGTATCGAAATCCAAGTCATAAATAACGTAATCCTCTTTAAAATATGCCATTCTCACAAATGATAATGTTTGAATTTAACAAAGTGATCGAACGATGGTATTTGTTTGTCTACGTTTAATTTATTATAATTTGAGTAATAATTACTAATTACCCTTTGTGTTTTTCTTGCATGGCTCTTAACACCGTATTTACTTCTTAAGGTGTTACAAACATTTATCGTGTTAGCATATTCTAACATCACACTTGAAAAGACACGTTTACGTTCATACTTGAAACCAGCAACTTTTCATGTTTCCCAGTTCATTTTGGGGTAGTACACATGGATTTTTTAAAATTTCGTTTCATCCCCAGACATTTGTCTTTCGGGCATTTTATATCAAATGAAAGGTAATTTAATAAGCTTGATATCGGTATATTAGTTGTAAATTTTTCATGTTTAAAATTAAATAAATGATGATTTTTGTTAGTCATTTCCTGTTTTTTAAACCTGCACTGGCGGTCAAATATTGCCGACTTTCATTTAACCCTTTCCCTCATGCCAAATCAGCCATATTAGGCCTGCCACTGCATTGCTTATCAGTACATTAATAACCAGTAGCCAATAGATAATAAGCCCCTATAAGTACCCCTACTGCATAGGAGATTATTGGAGAATATTGAAAAATTGCCCCCTATGCATTTCTAACTTATTTTTCTAGTATTTCTTTTAGTTTAATCAATTATAGTTCAATATAAAGTTTGTAGGTAAATGAATTTCCAATCCAGTGGTATAATTTTTATTTTGTTGTCTAAATTATTTGGTTGAATACTTATAGAGAAACACAACTCTTGTGAAAAATTGAAGATGTTTCAATTGATTTCATATTTTACTATATTTCCATTGACACCTATGCGTAACAACTTTAAAGATTTTGTAGTATTTCTTTTGATTAAAATAATGTTAGAAATTCAAATAATGAATATAGTATTTGTAATGTATTAAATTTCGAATCTAGTGATCATAGTTTAATCTAAAAAGGTTTATGATAATAAACAAATATTCAAATCACAGAAATCATGCATTGTTAAAAAATAAACACAATTCAATTGGGCAAACAGCAAATGTTATTTCAGATTAATTGTTCTCATAAATAAAATTGGCATGTCCGTTGTTTTGAAATGAATTGAATAAAATAATTGTAAATATCAAAATAAAAGGCTGGGTCTGCTACTGGCAGAGTTTTAAAAACTTTGGGAACGTACTAGATATTGCCCTCAACAAGCCGAACAACTCAATTTTTTAATAGTCAGAATCGCTATTTAAATTAAATTTTGTGAATCCGTAATAATATTATTATTAAAATCTGTCAACACAAGGCAATAAATCAAGGTCTGAATTGCATGGACAATTACGACAACATTCTTGTGTATTTATCGAGATCGAGAGAACACATGTTTTAACAGCTGTCAAACTGGGTCAAATCACATATAATTTTATTATTATCTGTGTATTCACATCAAAATACTAACTTTGATTAACAGACATAAGGGGACATTTTTATTACCGGATTAACATTCCATTTTTGGAAACAGAAGTGACAAATGACATGTGTTTATTCAAGCCAGACTCTTGTTTACTACATCGTAAATCAGCCATTTTGACACATTTCTAAACCATGACAGGTGACGTCATTAGCGCGTGATCAATAGGATATATTTATATGATATTAATTCTTGGTAGTTTTAAATAGCTAGTGACGTGTATGGGGATTTTCCATTAAAAAAACGAGACAAGCACGCGTCGAGCATGCGCTATGAACTTTTAAGGCGTGTTTGAGCTCTGTCTCTTTTAGTCGCGATTTTCCGAAAATCTTGAATAGTAACATCATCTTTTTTCGTTATTTATATAATAATCGATGTTTATATTACACAAAAATGCATTTGTTGCGAAAAAATTAGCAACAGATAGGTTAATAAATGACCGTAAAAAAACATGGCACATTTTGGAACAATCATGCGGGAATCGATAGAGGGACATTTTGGAACAATCATGCGGTAATCGATAAAGGGACAATTTGGAACAATCATGCGGGAATAGATTAAGGGGCAATTTGGCACAATCATGCGGGAAAGGGTTAAGGACTTTTTTTACCTCTCCGGTTTAATGCCAAATATTTTTTTCATTAGTGCATTTCATGTCAAATGAAAGATAATGTATTCAGGTTTATATTGGTAAATAAATTGTCAAATTCTCATATTCAGTTTTAAATAAATGACTATTTTCATTACACCTTTCCTCTTTTTCAAACCTGTTCTGGCGGTCAAATATTGCCGATTTTCATTGAACGTCTCTTTTTTAACTCGCCTTTTCAACCCCACACATTTTTTTTCATTAGTGCGTTTTATGTCAAATGAAAGGTAATTTATTCAGTTTTATTTCGATGTATAAATTGTTAAAATTTCATGTTTATAATTAATTAAATAATAAATTTCGTTAGACCTCTCTTGTTTTTTCAAACCTGCACAGGCGGTCAATTATTGCCAACTTTCATTTAACGCCTCTTTTTAACTCGCCGTTTTAACGCCAAGCATATTTTTGTTATAAGCGCATTTTATGTGAAAGGAAAGGTAAATTATTCAGCTTTATATCGGTGTATAAATTGTAAAAATCTGAAGTTTATTACTTTAATAATGACCATTTTTGTGAAGTCATGTACATATTTCACTCCATACGGCATTGCTGTAAATCTTGGAAGCGTGCACTGATATCGATCGAATCATTGTTATCAGTGATGGAATCAATTGACGACAGCATATTCAGACTGGCTCATGCTGTACATAGCTTGGTTTCCTCTCCCTGTAATCTTACTCCCAGATACAAAGTTATACTTGTTAACCAATATGACAACATTTTGGGAACAAACTACAAACCTGGACCAAAAAGAGAGGGTTCTGATTGAACAACTGGCATAAAGAGACTTTGCTGGTCAGGCGGCGTTAACGTCAGGCCCCCTCCGGCCGGCATAAGCAGCAACGGAGGTGGAGTAGCTTCTTTTTTCGACCTGTCAGCCATTACACGTCAAATACCGGAAGTGTTCTACCGGTGATTTGTTTCACGATGTTTGTGTCGCTATCGAATTAAAAAAAAATCAACGCTGGTTACTTCCCCTACCTAAGATGAATGAGATGTGGATTGCTTTTAGGGGCAAACACGACAAAAAGTTCTGTATTTGTTCAGATTACTGTTACAGTAGTAATCAAAGATAGAAATATTTTATACACACTCAAGCAAGATTGCGTTGTTTAATTCAATGATAACACTAAATGGCATTCGGGATTCTATTAAGCACCGCCAAAAAAATAAGCGTTATTCCAAATTCCGGCGGGTACAGGGTGATACAGGAATCATATTGGAAAGTGAAGGGTTTATATTTCAAATTTTATTGAAATTGTTAAAAAAAATAAACAAGTTAGAGCATTTTTTTCTTCTTTTTTTTCGAAAATAGATCGGAAATCGAGGTGAAATCCAGATTTCGACAAGTGAAATCCACTCATAACTCATAAATTTTAATAAATAATTTTGTGTTTTGGTATACTTATTAGAAAGTGCCTCATAAAGGGTTCATATTTCAAATTTTATTGAAATTGTTAAAAAAAAAATAAGAAGTTAGAGCAATTTTTCGAAAAATGATCGGAATTCGAAGTGAAATCCACATTTTGAGACATGAAATCCACTCATAACACATTTATTTTGTAACAAATATTTTTGTTATTGAACAAATAATTGAAAAGGCTTTATAATAGGTTTATATTTCAAATTTTATTGAAATTGGTCAAAAAATAAGAAAGTTGAAAAAATATTTTGAAGAAAGATCAGAAATCGAAGTGAAATCTATTTTTTGAGAAGTGATATCCAATTTTGGAGAAGGAAATATTCTTAATATAATAAAATAAATACAATCAAGTATTGATATTAATAAAGTAGAGTCGTTTGTACGTTAACGTTATCAGCTATTACTGTCGCGGCTTCTTATTAGTCAGAACCTTGTAGACATGCATATATCAGAACAGAACAGAACAGAACATTTATTGTTAACTTGAACATATACAGTTCATCGTTGTCACAATAACATAACACATGACATGGCAATAGTTGATAAATGCGAGAGTGCATTATACATATATACATATATAAACTATCAATGATTTCAACATGCTAAAAGTTAAGCAGTATTCAAAGCAGTATTTGGTAGCTTAAAAGCATGTTTACAATACAAAACTAGTTTTTGTAGACATGCAGCATTTTCCGAGTTTAATAATTAAATGAATTTAAACATGCTTGGTCTTGCATAGTAAAATTTAGTTATGTATTTTTTCCTAATGCCATTATATTTCGGACAAATCAAAACAAAGTGATATTCATCTTGGATATCATTATGAACACATAAAACACATTTACGCTGATTTCTTTTAATATTAACATATCTGCCTCTTTCAACATTTAACATATGAGAGGATAATCTAAATCTAGCAATAATATTCCTAAGTTTATAGCTATACAATTTATCTATATACGATGACATATGAATAGTACATTTTAGTTCTCTGTATAACACTAGTGAACTTAATAGTTTATATCATTTTTTCCAATGTCCAATAAATGAGTCGAATAACCTTCTTCTAAAATTAGGAATACAATAATCAATATTAATCGACTCCGGATATAACCATACTTCATTGAATCCTGCATTTTGTAATATAGTGCGTACATTAGAACACCAATTGTTTGAATTTGCGTTATTTTCCGCATCATATCGAAGGCTTTGCAATGTATTGTATAAAATGCAATTGTCTCTTTTAAATTGATACAGTTTAAGAAAATAGTTTACAATTCGTACATGTCTAGTAACATACAGAGGGTACCGTCCTAGATCACCATATATTGCAGAGTTACTAGTGCTTATTTTTACACCAAGAAGTCTTTTCAGAAATGTTCAATGAACCCTTTCTATATTTTCAGCTCTACAGAAGCCCCATACTTCACAAGAATAGCACAAAATTGATGACACAAATGAGTCGAATAAACCCAACATAATTTTAACAGGAATTTCTTTCCCCCTAGTTATCCCAAATAAATTTCCCATAGCCTTAAGTCCTTTATCTGCTAATGTCTGTGTAGCGTTCATAAATGATCCCCCACTTGACAAAACAATACCAAGATAGTTAAAAGATTGAACCTTTTCTATCAATTCATCATTGTAGTAAATATTTACATTTTCATTGTTATTACCTCCCTTTTTATAAACAACTATTTTTGTTTTATTAACATTAACCTTAAGTTTCCATTTTTCACAATATGCATGCAAATTATTTAAAGATCTTTGAAGACCTTCAACAGTACCAGAAAATATTACAGCATCATCTGCAAACAATAACAAATAAATTGAAAGTTGGTCTAATGTTAAACCTGCTTCGTTATTTTCATTTAAGTATAGTTCTATATCATTAACGAACATTGAAAATAAAATCGGTGACAATATTTTTCCCTGTAAAAGGCCAATATCACAATCATAAAAATCAGATAGCGAGCCCATATGTTTTACACATAATCTTACGTGACAATAAATTGATTTAATAACGTTAAATAGACGACCGTCTAATCCAGACTTCAATAGCTTATACCACAAACCATTTCTATAAATAGAATCAAAATACTTAAGTAGGTCAACGTAACAACAATATAGTTTCTTTTTATTTTGCAGGTGTTTGTCAATGAACGACTTCAACAAGAAAATTGCATCTATTGTACTATAATTGCTTTTAAAACCGAATTGAGCATCGGTGAGTAAGTCTGTTTCCTTAACCTTATGTCCAATTAAGACAAACTTATATTAAAGGTTATTATAGAATAAGACGTAGTATGTTTAAACTTGTGCAACTTCTTAATACACAAAATACATCTGAAACATTTAGGTTAAGCAAATATATGTCGGAAGCATTATAGGTGCGTTCTACTTTATTAATGAATCAATAATTATAAGCCTTGATACACATATTTATCTCAAGCAAGTAGTATGCTTTGTTAACATTTGTAACCATTGGTTACTATTTATGTTGATATCATTTGTTCCAACATGTACTAGTATATAAAAAGCAAACTATTGGTTATTGTATTGTATACTATTATATTTTGATTGATTCGTGTTTTCTATTCCAGTTCATCCTTAAAAATAGATGATTATAATATTGATTTAATATTTCACACTACATTGTATAATTGTAATTGTAATTTATTGAATATGTATATGAAACACAAAAAACTGTATAGTTTACGTGTAATAAAATTCTGTTCTGTTCTGTTCTGTTCTTAACCCATCGTTTCAGCCTTTCATTTATCAACACAGTAAAAAACTTAGCGAAACAGCTAGTAAATGTAATGCCTCGATAATTATTAGGATCTGAATTATCACCTTTTTTAAATATGGGTAAAACTACGCCTTTTGACCACGAACTCGGAAAGCATTGCTTTTCTAAAATGTAATTAAACATAATCTCCAAAGGAGTTTCCAATATGTTAATCCCCTCTTTAAAATATTCATTAATAATGTTATAAAAGGGCATGCTTTATTTGTTCCTAGTAATTTCACCGCTTTTCTAATTTCATCCTTTGTAAATGGAGAGTCGAGTTCTTCGAATGTAGTTAAATTCTCAATAGAAAAGTTTTCAACAAAATTTTGGATGTCTACGTCTTCTTCAATTACCGTTTCACTTGATAATTTTTTAAAGTGCTCAAAAAAGGAACTGATATTGACATTTTCACTGTTATCGTTTACTGGCGCCCGTCGAAACATTTTCCAAAATTATTTTGGTTTTTTATTTCGCATATCATTCATTGTTTGTGCCTGTGCCTGATTATACTTGCGTTTACTTAATCTGCATTGATATTTATAATCTTTTTTTGCCTGTAGTACTTCAGTTCTACTTTCATTAGTTGTATTCAAATTATAAGTATTTTAATTGACGGTATAAATAATTTTCTTGACACGACATTCTTCATTAAACCATTTTTTTCATAGTTTTGTCGCTTTGCGTAAAATATGCATTTTTGCTTCCTTAGTGCGCTTTTCAAAGTACTTATTTCCTTTAGAGCTTAAAAATACCGTAAATGTTTGTACCATTTCATCCGTATAACAATCATTGCTTTTCATTGATGATAACTGTCCACATAAAATATCAGAACAGAACAGAACAGATTTTTTTTGACTTAAGCATATAAACAGCTCATCGTCACATTACACTACATACACAATAGGCATACACATACAAATAAATAATAAATAGATGAATAAATGCATGAATCATTTTTCAATTTCTATATATAGTGATAGAGAAAAAACAACAACAAAACAACAACAACAACAGCTTTCATCGCGCCTATAGATACCTGTGAGAGTGTTCACTCCCTACTCTCCATAGAGGAACGTTTAGGCAAATGTTAGGCAAGGGTTCTTTAAAAGAATACAGTGGTTTGATCACTGTGCTAAATAGTTATAAGTGCAAAGATAACAGTACAAATACAACTAATATTAAGACATTTACAAAACACATGGAATAACACCCAGTACAGAATATAAATATTTCTAGAAAAAGCATATATGTATTCAAACAATCATTTCTTTCTTTGAAAGCTTTTAAACAATAAATAGCTAGTTTAACCAGAAGAGATTTATCATCTGTTTGCAGTAGAGTAATAATTTTTTCCATACTAGGATGTCTTGAATAGTAATTTGGCAAATACGAATATCAGCATATAGTGGACATCTTAAAACGAAATGGTACTCGTCTTCTATATCGTTAAGGTTGCAATAGGTACATTTTCTATCATGTCTTGCAATACCATTATGTCGGCCAACTTCAATATTTAACCTATGGGAAGATAGCCGTAATTGTGCAAGCACTTGCCTGTACTTGATATTGTCTAATAAAGAAATATAATTAGAAATTTGGTAATTACATTTAAATTCTTTATATATATTTAATGAACTACAGCTACCCATACTCACTCTTCATTCTGAAATATAAATATCTCGTAATCTATTCCTAAGCAGAGGTACAAATGCAGACATATTCACTGATTCGGGGAATAACCAAATATCAATATCTCGACTTATATCTTCTTAAATTTTTATCGTAGATTTCAACATAGGAACGCTAAGCGAAATAGTGGTGGAATAGTTTTATATTACAAAGAGCACTTAAGCGATAGAATTGAAATAGTTAAAAATCATTTCGATACAATTATTTGGTTGAAACTTGATCACACCTTTTTTAATATCCTCGAAGACATTTATTTATGTGGAACCTATATTTGGGGCGAGGACTCGCCCATATACAATACTGTAAATGTTGATTTATTTGATATTTTAGAAAACGATCTGTTTTTATATGATTGTCTTGGATGTGTATTTGTATATGGTGATTTGAACAGTAGGGTTGGAAGTAAAAAAGATTATGTTGTTCATGATAAATATAATTGTTACACTGATAGTCACGATTACGAATTTGATTGCACCCCTGACAGGGCCTCAATCGACAGTTCACATAATAATCATGGGATAAAATTATTAGATATTTGTAAAGGGTCAAGTTTTCGCATTGTTAACGGTCGTATTGGTAATACCAATCAACATACATTTTTGTCACATAACGGCTGTTCTATGATTGACTATTTGTTGTCGAGTGAGCGTAATTTTTCACAGATCAAAGACTTTGAAATAGAATCTTTCAATGAATGGAGTGATCATGCCCCGTTACAACTCAACTCAACTCAATATTCTTTTATTATATCACAGTTTACATTTAAGTAAAAGCATATATGCTCTTTATTTCCTCTGATCGAGATACATATATTAATTAACATATAAATATATAAATGCATATGTTAACAAAATAAACGAAAAGAAATATGTCATGATAAGTACATGTGAAGATATACTAATGATACGATCAGATATACATTTGCAAGCAGAAAAACAACACAATATGACAAAATGTGCATTTGTAAAGAATATGTTTATATCAAAAAAGAGAGAAAAATGCATATGTGAACAAGCATAAATGTTACATTATCACGATAAACTGTTGTGCAAGCAGGGACTCGAAACAGGTTTACAGACATTATTACAATGAAATGAGGTTAAAAAGGAACATTTACGATATCTACTTATTGTAACATTTGTATTGGTATTATCATACAGCAAACAAATTCTTACATAAATATGCAATCAATAAAATATCACTTGCGATAAAAAGAATCATAAGAGTCATCATCGAAATCTTGCTAACTTATGTTTACATGCTAATTGAAATTGAAATGTAATTTCAAGATAGTTAAGCATTTGTAGACAAAGTGAATTGCTATTCTCAAGAAATGTTTGTGTACCTTCTTATCTATGAAAGCTAAATGTTTTTTCCAATCAAATATTGCAACTTTGCCTCCTCATTTCCAAACGAAATCAACGAACATATGTCGTGAGGAAAGTCTTCTGAAAGCGTATTTTTAAAATTATTTCTAATATCAGACGATAAATTGCATGAAAATAGAACATGCTTTACGGCATTATTTATAATAACGCCACACGCGTGACATAACATAACTGACTTATTTTCGTATATGCTAGGTTCAATCCAAAGTTTACTAACTTCAAGAGCATGTCGCCTTGATTGAAAATCGTTTGCACAAGTCCATATAATGGCCAGTTCGATTCTTGTATGTAGGAGCATGAAGCGACAAAAAGTTGCGTCACTTTGAACTCTTAGTTTCCAATCGTCTAATTCCGTATTATACTCTAACATTTTGCATTTACGTTTCCACATTGACTTTTTAGGAAACATTCCTGTTTGTATATATCTAATAATAAAATCAGATAACTTGTATTTTGACAAAATTCTTATAATGTCAGGAACAAATCCTTTTTGAATACACTTATCAGTTCTGCAAGAAAATAAGGCTAGTCTTTTATTGAAGATCTGTTTTGTAAGCACCGTTGTCGGCATATTGCACAGCCGTTCGAGGAACATAAGCTTCTTTAAATTTATTTCGCTTTCTATACGTTTCCAGCCTAACATCGCTAAACAGATATCGGTTCGTGTTCGAATGGGAAATCGTTGAATAGTTTTTGCCGCCATTCGTATAAAACGTTCTAATTGCATGCAGTTTGATTTTGTTAGATTGTTCCAGAGTTCTGCTCCGAAAAGAAGTTTTGGTATACAAATTTTTGACACTAACGATGCTGATGTAAGGGGATTGATGTGAAACGTTCCGATGTTGATTGATAGTAGGGAATAGAACGATGATTCTGCATTCTTGCACGCTCCCGATATTTTATCATTGTCTGTCATTTTGTCGTTTAGTTGTATACCTACATGTCTTATTTTATCTGTGCGTTCAATTTTGTTTGGCCCTAGATAGAAATTAATGTTCGTTTTATTTTTGGCAGTGTCACCGAAAACCATTACAAAACTTTTTGTCGAGTTTATTATGTATCTATAATTACATATATAATCGTATGTAATGTTCAGTAGATTTTGAAGACCATTTGGTGAAATTGCCGCTAACGCGATGTCATCAGCCAACGTAGTGTTACTTGTTATTACGTTTATAACATTTAAACCTTGTCCACTTCGCTCCAGTGAATCTAAAAGCCCATTTATGAACAGATTATATATCCAAGTTGAAATAATTCCCCCTTGGCGTATACCTTGCAACACGGGAAAGAACTCGGCGGTTAAACCGTTTGCAATGATACAACTATACATATTACTGTGCGCGTCAACTATAAGGGACCAAATTTTGCCTTGAATTCCAAGTCCTGCAATCTTGTAAAATATTGCATCCAACCATACAGTGTCAAAGGCCATTTTTGTGTCGAGCATAGCGACGTATACTTTATTGTGGAGCTCAATATTGTGATAGATGGATTCTTGCAAATTAAAAGACGCAGTTATTGCCCCTGTATTCTTTTGGTATGCGTTTTGCTGTCGGTTTGGAAATTCAATGTTGGTTTCTTTTACCCATTTTGCAATTATGTCATGTAAGACTGTTTCAAATAGTTAATATATATTTGGTAATAGCGTTATAGGTCTATAGTTTCCGGGGTCACTTCTTGGTTTACCATTATCTTTGTAGGCAGGAATAATTAATCCCTTTTTAAACATTTTTGGAATCTTGCCTGAGATTATTATTGTATTGAATAACGTTGCCAGGGCCTTATGCAATGCATCGCCTCCATGTATTAAGTGTTCATTAAAAATAGCATCGTATGATGAGGCCTTCCCCCTTTTCAACGTTTTAATATACGTTTTAATTGTTTCGCTAGTGATAGTTGGATTTATTTCTGGAATGCTATTTGCGGTACTGTTTTTTATTTTTAGTTGTTTAACTTTTTCCTCTACAAGCTTTTTAAAATCGTTATCAAAGTGTTCACATTGAAGAGGTGAGTACACATCGCGAAAATAGTTTGTAAATACCTTTAAAATATCGCCTGGTTCTCTAACAGATGTGTTTTTGTAGAATAGATGGGTACAGGCAGATGGTCTTTTGTTTTTCCTAGATTTAATTAAGCTCCAAAACAATCTGCTATCGCATTCAGCTGCTTCGATAAGCTGACTATTGAAGAACTTTTCAACGTTTTCAATTGCTGTTTTTTGTGTCGTTACAAAAATTTTCTTGCAGCGTTTATATTTCGCGTATGATTCGTTATGCCATCCTCTTGGCTGTCCTTCTAGAACCCATACTCGTCGTGCTTCGCGTTGTAAACTATATGATTTTTTCACTTCTGGCGTCCAGTAAGGTTTCGCATGGCGATTAAATTTAGATTGTGGAAGACATTGGTTAGACGATAATATTATTGCTTTAACGATAGCTTCGTACATTTCATCAACGTGAATTGTATTTCTTATTTGTAAATTTATCCCTAGTTTTGCTTGATATTCTGATATGTGTGTCTGATTTATTTTTTGCCATGCTATGTGGCGATTTACATTTTCATTGATTATCCGTATGACTGGTACTTTCACAATTGCAAAAACAGGCAAGTGATCAGAAACATTAAACATGACATCGTCTAATATATTTACACATTCAATAAGATTTTTATCTCTATTTGAAATAATAATATGGTCTAACATAGATTCCATAGTAGTATAGGTATATCTTGGACCTTTACAAAGTGGAAAATGTACTAAGGTTAGCA
Organism: Mya arenaria; assembly: GCF_026914265.1. NCBI lineage: Eukaryota > Metazoa > Mollusca > Bivalvia > Myida > Myidae > Mya > Mya arenaria. The sequence continues at coordinate 68,186,587 of NC_069133.1, read as the reverse complement.
AATCATCTGTACGTAAAAAATTCGTGAACACTTCATTTCGAAAATTACTTTGATTATTGCCTACAACAATATCAGCGTTCATGTCTCCTAGGAACATTACTATTCCATATTCTGAAAAAGTATCATATATAGCATATAAAGAATTCATGTAATTATCGAAAACATCATTAGCGTAATTTCCTGAAGGCATGTAAACACAGAAAGCAAAAATCTTTACAGTTCTACAATCTATTTCTATTCCACAAATTCTATCGTTTATGGATTCGTTAATATGTTTAACGCTAAAGTCTAGGTTGGATTTATACATAATAGATACGCCCCCTTTTCCACAACAAAGGTTATTATATGTGTTGAAGTTTTGGTCACATATTGTTATATTTCGATAACCATTCTGAATCGTGTCGAAAAAATATTTTGAGTGATCGAAAAGTTTATGTTCTGTGATAAAAGCTATATCAATTTGATATGTTAGTAGAAGATTTGAAAGACTGGCAGCTGGGGACATAACACCTCGGACATTCCAAGTGCAAACTCGTAGGCTATTATTGTTAAGTACATTTGTATTAGTTAATGTCATTTGATTCTAGTGGATACGAGGCATGATCGTTGTTTTCATCGTCATAGTATTGGTAAGCCTGTCTATTGTCATACCCATAATGGGTTTGTTCGTTCCCATGGTCCCGAACGTTTTCCGGTCGATAGTTGTTTGATTGGCGACGCTGGTACCATTGACGTCTCGACATCCACCGTCGACACTTCATAACATTCGGCCAAAAGTTATAGTCTTCAAGTATATAACCTTGGTGAGCAGGAACAACTACCTTTGCTGAAGGTCACCAGATTTGCACTGAAACACGTATGATTCAACAGGAGTTAGAGTGTTGTCCGTTAGATACTGATTAAGTCCATGTTCGGACGAATCTGGGTCAATATTACTAATAAAGTAGCTTCGTGTTCGCCCATGATACTTGCCTTTGAATTTAAAGCTTGATGACTCATGCGGATTGGTATTTACATTAGTAGTTGACTGTCTCTTAGACGTTATTATAGTTTCAATTTTGTTCGTGTTTTCTTCCGAGTAATATTCATCAGCGTCTTGGATATTCGTTTGCTGCGATTTTCCCTGCTCACTTCTCTGTTGCCGTACCCAGCGCGACTTCTCTCTATCAAAGTACATGGTATTTTGCTGTATCGTGCGTGTGTCTGCCATAGGAATGTTTGTATTGTTTACACAATCGCCATTTGGTGTTGCCTCATATTTGCTAGAGTCATTTTGAGAATTTTTGCTCTGTATGTTGAGCTCCGACATGTCCTGTTGCTCATGTCTATTTTGTTGGTTAGTCTCTTTTTCAGGAGCTACCTTTGGTTTAGATATGAAGTTGCTTTCAACTATTTTCGTACCATTCCGTACTACTTCCGCATACGAAAGGGATTGCGTTTCGGATAGAGCGTTTGTAGCATCTTTTGCTTTGCAATTTTGTACTTGAACTGCTTCAATTTGGCTATCAATTATGGACACGTACGTCTTCAGCATGTTTATGTTTGTGTCATTTATTGTATTAATTCTTTCTTCGTGTTGAATAAGGGAATTGTACGTTTTGGCAGTAAGGTTTTTCATTTCTTGCTTAAGTGCGTGATTTTCATTCATCTCTAAATGCAGTTCTTCACTTATCTTGTGAAGCTTCTCTCTATCGGTTTTAACTTCGTCTTGTAGGGCCGCGTATTTATTTCCTAAATCAATGACAGAGGACAGCACGTTGCTCAGTTCCATTGTAAGGTCGATGCCAGACTTCTTATCTTCCGGTAGGTCGATTTCGTTGTCGTTCATTACAACTTGTGTTTTCGTTTTAGTAAAAATCGTTTCGATTTCACTAGGATCTCCTTTGAGAAAACTGTTTAAGATGTAACAATCATGTGCTAGCTTGTCGTATGCTGGCGTCTTTCTGGAGCCACGTCGTGTTATCAGCTTTGAGTCTGGGCAAGTTGGTAATTGTTTTGCACGCCTATAAAGTACATCTCTATATGATGTTATATCTGGTTCAGAACTGTTAGTGAGCCTTAAAAGTTTATCGACATAATGATCCCTTGGTAGGTTTAACAATTCTCTATCTAAAATACACGAGTTCTGTGGGCCCGGTATTTGCGACATAAGGTAGCTGTCATTATGGCTAACAATCGACTGTGATTGTAAATACGGTGTGCTCATTAGCGGATCTGTTTGGTTGGCGTAAACTTGCTTTACATACGTTTGTTCAGGGGTCCGTTGGTACACTGGGACTGCTTCGTATGCCCTACAAAGTCCTGCCGCGGGCTGTAATTGGTGATAACATGCATCACCGGAGCTATTAAGGAGAGGCGACAAACCCCTAGCCATTCTCTATTGCTGAATAAAATCCGTTAATCCGATTTGACGACCATTATTCCTAGATCTGATTTTTAGTCACTGGTCAGATCACAATAGCGCAATGGTATGCATGAAGAAATAATGCATTTTCGTGTTATATAAACACAATGGTGAAAACATTTTTGCTTACAAAATTCTTATTTTATCAAATAACTTTCTTTGAAAAGTTTACCAGATAAAGATCATACGTTCATACACAATATATCCATTTTTGAACTATAACAAAAATCACATTTTTCATATAAATCCAATATTTTACGAGCACTTTCAAAAGCACACCCGCTCGCTCAATGCCCTTTTAGCGTGAAAATGCAATATATATATGTTAACACAGGTATAAATATGTGGGTTAATGGCGGCTTCACAACAGGTTTAGAGTTTATCATTATACAAAACAAATATAATTAGTAAGGGGAATGTGGTTAGTTTAAATATTATTATTTTTTTTTTTATAACAAAACAAATTCATTTATTTGAATTAGGATACAATATAATCGATATAATTATGAGATATCAAATGAAAAACTATAAAATACATGATCAGATTCGTTTAAAGTGATTAACTAAGATTTTAACAAAAATTGCTGTTTTCCTTAAGGTATCCGGGTTCTTACAATTTAAAACTTCACTAAAGTGTAAGACATTAGGTCTTGAGTAAAAACGACTACTTATGTATTTTTTTCTGGTAGGATTAAAAAATGGACATGTAAGTAAATAGTGCAGTTCGTCACCGATATCGTTTAGATTACAAAACGTACACTTTCTATTGACATGTGGTACAGCATTCTGTCTCCATCTACCGACTTCGATAGGGAATTTATGATTACTAGTGCGGAAATGCAAGAATGTAAAACGTAGAGATTTGGGTAAAATATTTAGGTACTCCTCAAATTTAATATCAGACTTAAACAGAGAATATATTTTACCTTTAGACGAAAGATTAAATTGTTCAAAACAGTTCTGCTGAAATTGGTCTACAAGGTTAGATTTCACAAGTTTACTGATATGTTTTACAGGTACTCTTGTTTGGTTATGCCAAACGTATGAATAACCTATTGAATCAAGTATTGACTTGATGTAACTGGTCCAGGCTGAATTATTACTATGTAAAATGCCTTTATATATCAAAAAAACTTATTTTCGAGTCATGGGATGAAACGAGTTTACTCCATTAACTAATCATTCTGGTTTTAACTATGGTGTTAAGGGGGTATCTACCCAGTTCCGAGTAGAGCATGTACCGTGGAGTACTTTTTCTAGTATATGTAATCCGTCGCAAAAATTACAGTGTAGCTGCTCCAACAGATCAAGGTTTTCAAAACCCCAGACTTCACATCCGTACGTTAGAATCGGGACAATGGTAGAATCAAAAAGCTTCAGTTGTATGTCCAAAGGCAAGTCTAGGTTATTAATTCTAAGAAATAGAACAGAACAGAACAGAACAGAACAGACAGAACAGACAGTTTATTAGACTTATACAATAGTATATCGTCTTAATACATAATAGTATACACAAATCACACACAAATAGAGCATACATTGCTTTGTTAGCCTGGCTTATTAAATATTTACGGCAGTATAAAAAGCTACCGGTGGACGAGAAATATACACCTAGGTATTTGTATTCCTTGACTATCTCTAGCGCTTGGTTAGCGATGCTAAAGTTTAATTTCTTCAGAAATCTGGCACCAAAGACAATTATTTTAGTCTTTGAGAGGTTAATATTTAGTTTCCATTGCAAACAGTAATCTTGGAAACAGTTAAGACTTTTTTGAAAATCACGTTTATTGTCTGTAAAAAGTACAGTGTCATCAGCATACAAGAGAATAAGTAACTGAAGGTACATAATTGTCTCATTAGCATCTACTCCTATAGAAACAGATAAAATAAAATCGGAGAAAGAGAACTCCACAAAAGCTTGGGAACATAGGAGACAGATGCCCATTGATGGAAACGCATGATTTTATATCATTTTACATATTTTTTATGACTGTGAGAATTTTACCTTGTAAGCCAGTTTGCATTAGCTTATGCCACAAGCCAGCTCGCCAGACAGAGTCAAATGCGGCCGAAAAATCAATAAATGAGCTAAACACTTTCTTTTTCTGGGCCCTTAGTTTACTTATAAGGAAATGCAATGTAAGAATATGATCGCAGGTTAAATAATTTGCGCGAAATCCGACTTGGTTCTCGTTTAATAAGTTATTATTATAGAGGAATGTGTTGATGCGTTCATTAAGGATAGACGTGAATAATTTGCCTAAACAACTAAGAATGGTAATTGGCCTATAATTTTGGGGGTCGGTAGGAGAACCCTTGTTTTTAAAAATTGGCTTTATTGTCCATACATTAGCCATACATCCGGGGGAAAACCAGTGTCAAGAATTATATTGAAAAGTGTACAGAAGGTTGGGACCATATTGGCGCGCGAGGCTTTAAAGTATTCATTGATAATATTATCAAACTGCGACGATGTTTTACCATTTTTACTTTTCAGTATCATTTTGTTAATTTCGTCATGTTCTATTGGCCTATTTAACAGATCGGTTTCGGCGCTAGAGAAGCTCGGGTGGTTATTATCCGATATATGATCATTCGCGTCAACGACGTCATTGATTTTTTTGAAATAATGATAAAATTCGTCTATAGGGGGTGACTTATGTTTAGATACGTTGGTAACCTTGTTCAAGTGGTTCCAGTAATCTTTAGGATGTTTTGAATAGAGTTCTCGAAGTTTGTATTCTGCTGTATGCTTGTGTTTTGCGACATACGTATTCATTGTAACTTTATAATGCTTACTCGCAGTATGTAATTTTTCTTTGTTCGGAGTCGATTTATTCATATTATAAGCTTTCCGTGCTTTATTGTATAGCGACCGCGCCTTCTTGCACTGTAGGCCAAACCACGGCCTTTTCGTGCTATATGTATATTTTGTTGGATAGGTGTTATTACTTATGTTTTGAGAGAATGTTTTAAAAGCCGATTCTTTGAACATATTAGCAATATCTTCAGTAATTGTATTGAGGAATAATCGCGTGTTTGACCGTGGGGGATTACGCAACCGGTTATCAATAGATTCTTTGTCGGTACTGTTCAGGTTGACCACGAATTCCTCGTGTTTTTCCTGCTGCCATTTAGGATGACGGGTTGGATTTCGCGAGCTAGAGGTAATGTTTACATTTGTTTGTGTATTGGAAATATCGATAGTGACAATTGTTGACAGTAAGCTATGACCATCCAAAAAAGTGGATCGACTTCAATTATTTCGAAGTCATTCACAGAACAGAGTAAATGAGATGATGCAATACTATAGTCGATAACAGAACTATTACGAAATGTGTAATTTCCAGAGTTGGCATCGTTACCAAGACGTCCATTTAATAAAAAAAAGATTGTTGGACTTACATATATTTAACAACTTATATCCATGGTTGTTAATTTTACGACATTGTGAATTGCGTGACAATGGCAGATTCAGGTCAGTTTAAACTCGTGATGTATTAAGAGAACTTTATGTTTCTTCGTCTAATCTGAAGTGCTTTGATAGAAAATCATCAAAATCTTCAAAATCGGGAATATTAGATGTGTATGCATTACAGTCTCCTGTCAGAAAAATCTTTTTCTATGTTATACACTTGTCAGAGACATCATTTTGGAATTCTAAAAATTCGTCTTCATTAAAAAATCTAGACTGATCGGGTGGGACATAGATGTTGCCTATTATTATACAATCGTTATTTGATAAGCTTAACTTTAGCCAATGAACATATTCATTATTAGATTGGATAATTTCCACTTTATGATTTAAACTATTGTGAACAAAGAAACCGAGACCCCCGGATTTCCGGAGATACTTTTGTGACCTTGGTTTAGAATAAAAGTGATAATTATCCAAACTTATGATATCAAAATTGTCAATTTTAGTGTCCTGGACACAGAAAATATGACAATTCTTAATTAGATCAACAAATTCTGGATAGTTAAGCCTTGTCTTTAAGCCACACACGTTGAGTGAACCAATATTTAAATCTAAAGCATCCAATCGAAACTCCTCGGCTAGTATCAAGATATGGCCTCGGATATAATACGGGTCGTAAGAAAATAGTCCATCATGGCCGACCAAGAAGATGTTTAAACAACCTGAGATATGTTAGTCCAAAGACAGAATGAGGAGCGAACTTTTACCACTTATTTGTGTGTAAGTGTTATTTTTATACTTATTGTATTTTAATAAAATATAAAAAATAGTTTTAAAAGAGCCCTAATGAGAAACTAATTGGAAATGTCATTAATTCTTAGTGGGTGGGGTAAAGTCTTCTTTCATTTGACATATTCTAATATAGTAAATAACAATTTTGAAGCTCCAGTGATCAGTGGCAAAAATTAAGAAAACAAATTCTCTATTGGATTTTTTTTAATAACAAATAAGTCTGAACCTGACTTAGATCGATAATAGGTTAGACTTTCTTTCTCAGTGTATTTATCTCATACATTTCATAGGGTCACGGACACTACGGACCATGGACATTACGGACCTGACATTACGGACCAGATTTAGGGACACTACGGACCAGATTTAGGGACATTACGGACCATCTTCAGAAACTTACGGACCATCATTTATAATGTTTTTAAACATTTGTTGTTGTTTTTAATTTATTCACTCATTGGTCTTAAAATTGTTAATAAATACTTGAATATTAGTGCCCAGTATGAAAATTATCTTTAATGTAACTGAACAATCCCAGGAAGTTCCAATGTTAAACATCAATGTATTTTTAATAAAATATTATAATACATGTAATTTGAATAATAATGAACGAAATATGTGTTTATCCTATAATTGTAAATGTGAATATTAATGTTTTCATATGTGATCGATTGCTTTCTGAAATAAACTTAAAATCGTCATATTTGTTTGTTTTCCGTTTTGTCTGTTTTAATTGAAAGGTTCAGTCAGTGACCAAATGGTTGGTTTCAGTGCAAGATGGCGTCACCAAAACGCTCGACTCGACCCAAAAATCAACGTAATACCTATAATTATGATAGTTTCTTGGAATTTAAACATAGCCTATCATATGCCTACCTACCTAGTGTGTATTTACATATCCATATTTTCCTTGAAACTGATACCGTTTTCGAGAACACTTCTGCAATGTTTCCAACATGTACACAATCCGACTGCATGGTAGGTTACAGTTCCATTTATCATTTTGGCTCAGATTTAGTAGAAAATGAGATAAAAGTTCGGGAAAACCGCATAAAACACTTAAGTTTTGTTTAAATATAACAGGTACGGGTATTTGTGAACAATTATATAATGATTTTAAAAGATATGAGGACGAAAAGAAAATGATAGGTTGCAGCTCCGATTTTTACAAAGATAGGTTTGCAGTTGCATATACTGGACAGTTGCCTAATTCCGAATCAATTTTGAAGTTTTATTAAAATACTGTCGGAATTACTGAAGTATAGGCTTCCGTCTTGACTGCCAATTCTTTGACTTTTTTTAAGTGTCCAAACCAAAAGTATAACCTTTAACTTTTTTACTTACGTTTGAACAAGATCAACGAATTACACTCGACTGGTTTTTAATGTCAACATGCCATAACCTCATTTTCCGCTAAATCTGAGCCGAAATGATAAATGGCACTGTAACCTACCAGTCGGATTATATATTGAGCCGTGGGTTCAGTGAAAGTGCGCCGTTACAATGGGTTTTCACACTTTTATGATTGCCAATTAAAGGTTGTCAGTATAATGTTTGTTTCTTTTGTAATATACCGCCGATAATTACGGGTACAATTATAACTAATAAACACTAATTAAGGCAACAGAAATTGCCAGTTTTAAACATCAGTTTGCAAGAATTGCAACAAACACACATCGTTTTTTTAATATATGCTCGATTTATTTTGGTAAATAAACTGTTTTGGAAAATATTTCTGCTCGATTTATTTTGGGAAATAAACTGTTTTGGAAAATATTTCTTCTGTTGCTTTTTACTGCCGATCTTTCAAATTGCGTTCATTATTGTTATAAATGCATAGGTCTTTAACACCTTTTGGAATTTCACAAGATTTTATATAACATAACATAACATAACATAAGTTTTATTAGCATTAATGTTGTGGCAACATCATAGCCATACAAAAGATAACATACAATGAAATACAGTGGTACAAGTACACAAGAACACAAACTTTTACACAGAAGAAGAGTGAACATTTAATTTCCACCTCTATTGCAAAATGAAAAATAAACAAACTTTGATAACTTTAGGAGTAATTTTGGCGATTTAGTTGTCATAAGGTTTTCGAATTTTGTTAATGTTGGCCATCTGCAGTAAAAATTGCTTAAATACTTTTTTCGCAGTTCTCTGTGTTTAGGGCAAACTAGATGGAAATGGTATTCATCCTCAATAGTTCTCATGTTACAATTATTACATAATCTTTCGTGCCGACGAGTATTAGTATATCTGCCTATTTCTATTTGTAGATCGTGAGATGAAGTTCTTAGTTTGGTTAAAGCAATTCTAAATTTATTTTCAGTGATATCACTAAGGTACGTTTCCTGCTCAAACTCGTGTTTAATTAATGAATATGAGCAAAGTTTAGGTAGGTTGTTTATTTGTCCATACCATGTCTGTTTATAATTGTCGATTATTCTTATCCTTATAGGTATTATATCAATAGATAACGTATCTTGATTAAGCCAAATGTTAGTCATCCCAAGGCGATTCAATAAGATTTGTATATGATAAGCCCAATTATTACCGTTATACGTAGTATCATTGCTAATGTCATCACGTAGCATATTATATACTATTTTGATCAGGCTATTATTCGGGGAGTTAAGAATTTTTATCCAGTATCTGATCATTATAATCGTTCTATTAATTTTCATTGGGACCCTTCCTAATTCACCATACAAACATTCTAAATTTGTTGATCGTTTAACACATAATAATTTTCTGCAAAATTTAGTATGTATCATTTCAACATCTTTGGCATCGTGAAAACCCCATACTTCTGCCGAATAGTTAAGAACTGGTGTCACTAGACTATCAAATAATTTATTTTTTTCTTTTATAGGTAGGTGCAGTTGGCTGAATACAATAAACAAATTATGCATAGAATATGAGGCGTGCTGTGCTAATCGCTTTTGTGTTCTGTTCCAGTTATTGTTCTTATATAAATGCGTCCCAAGATATTTAAAGGAAGTAACCATTTCTATCTCGGCGCCGTAGAGATAAAATTGGTAGGCTGTGTGGCGGCCCTTTTCAAAAATCATAGCTTTCGTTTTTTTAGCATTAATTTTTAACCCCCAGGTGTTACAATAATCTTGGAGATCATTTAACATGCATTGTAGAGAGTTTGGGTTATGTGAAAATAAAGCTGCGTCATCCGCAAACATTAGGAGAAATACCTTTATGTCGTTTATAGTAAATATTCCTTCCTGGTTACTGTTAATATAAGACGTGACGTCATTCACGAAGAATAAAAATAATAAACTTGAACTCGGGCAGCCTTGCTTCAGGCCAGTGCCAGATTCGAACCAGTCTGATCTTGACTGTTTGTATCTAACACAACATTTGACCGCAGAATATATCGCCTTAAGCGAAAGTACTATTTTAGAGCTTACATTTTCTTGTATGAGCTTTGTCCAAAGCTTAATTCTATCGATTTTGTCATATGCCTTTTCATAATCAACAAAAATGCAATACAGTTTTTTACCACCATTAAGGGTTTTAGCAATGATAGAGAATAACACGAATATACAATCAATAGTCGATTTTCCTTTCTGGAAACCAAATTGTGAATCGCTTATTTTTTCATTGTTAATTGCCCATTTAGTCAGCCTATTTAATAATATCTGAGAATACACCTTACTTAATATATTGCTTAACGTAATGCCTCTATAATTTTTAGATTCACTAGCGTTACCACCTTTAAATATTGGTGTTATTATACCTTCTCCCCATGACTGCGGGTATTCTGCGCTATTAAACATTCTGTTATACAATTTGAGCAAATATGGGGAAGTAATTTCAAATGAATTCTTAAAAATTTCCGCAATTAACATATCATTGCCGGGACTTTTCCCGCTTTTTTGAGAAAATATAGCATTCTTGAGTTCCGATTCCGAGATAATCCCATCCAGCGATTCATCCGCCAAAAAGGGCACATTAAAATCTTGTTCATTATTTGTAGCACCAAAAAGGTTATTAAAATGATCATACAAATCATCAATAGATAAACCTTCAGAGCTGGGTATATTTTTCTTGTACTGGTTTTTGATATTTTTCCAAAACTGTTTTGGTTTTGTTTTTGCCAGCTTAGCAATTCTAACACCCTCATTTTTAAGGAAGAGTTTCTTTTCTTTTCGTTTAATCCTATTATATGTTTTTTTTAACATTAAAGTATTCCTGACGTAACTGGATATTGTGTTTATTTTTTACGAATCTATTTCGAGCCTCCTTAAATGCTTTTCTAGCATTGTAACACTCTGAGTTAAACCATTTCTTTTTGTTTGCTATATTCTTATTATTATTATTATTAGTAGCAGTAGTAGCAGTATTACAATCATTAACCGTATTTCGGTTTTTACCCATAGTGTTTTTTTGCACAATTTAGCAGTATTTCAGTAAATGAATTAACTGAGTCATCAATGTTTGTATTGTCGATATTGTCACACAATGAGACTAATCCGTTACTGTGCGACTGTAGTAAATTTATGAATGAATCGCTTATCGTCCTCCCACGCGATGTGTATACTGGGGATATCCGATAGATCACGTGATTTAGCTTCCGTTTGAAAACAAATACCCTGCAAACATACTTTAATTGCCGAGTGGTCAGAAAATTCTGTAGGGAGGAGTATTTCAAAATCGCTCAAATGAGAGAAATATCGATAATTTATGATAAAATAGTCTACCAAGCTATTTCCGTTAGTATTATGGAAAGTAAAGTCGCCTACTTTACTATCCTTATGTAATCGACCGTTTACTATATGAAGGTTTGATGCCTTACATAAGTCTAGTAACCTTTTGCCGTGATTGTCCAAACATGTATCCTTACTTATTCTGTTTGGAACTTTTGTCAACATTTGTTCAAATTCCTCATTGTCTATGTAATAGTCAAAATTTAAGAAGTCAATTTCATCCGCAGTGCGGCTGTTAAAATCGCCATTTAGTGCAACTATTCCATCAGTGCTATATTTTTCGATTCCCTGTTCAATTAGATCGAAAAAATCTATATCAAATTGTTTTAAAATAATAGAATTACTTGGTGGTAAATATACACTGCATATATATAAATCTTCGTTTCCTGAAAGGATACTTCTACATATCTTAATCCACAGAATACCATTTTTATGCCTTTCAATAATTCAAATCTTATCTCTTAAACTTTCCTTAAAATAAATGGAGATACCCCCACTATAACGACCTTTTCTTGTATTTTTAGACTTAGTACCAAATAAATGCTCATGATAAAAATTTCCTATGTCTAGATTTATAGTGTGCTTTTCTGATAACCATGTTTCTGTTAAAATAACTATATCATATTCACAAATAATGTCCAAAAAGTCAGTATCACCAAGTTTTCTACCAAGTCCATTTATATTCCATGATATAATGTTAATATCTTTCCTACGACGCCCCTAGTGTGTAGTCGTCTGGGCTCTCCCTCTCGTCTGCTGTCCCCCGGCGCGCGCGTCCGTGGCTCGTGGCACCGGTCCGTTGTACGGCTCCCCGTTTACGAATAACTTTTTACCAACGAAATATGTCCGTTTTCCCTTCCGTTCTTCCTCCTTTTGTATATGATACAATGCTTTTCTGGCATCCCGGATTTCCTTGGGCTGTTGTATCCCCACTCCGTAACCGGCTTTTTTAATGTCGTCCCTTTTCTCGTACGCCATTTTTCTAACGTCCTCTCTCTGCCTATAATAATGGAATTTTACTACTATTGGCCGTGGTTTTCGTGTTGAATCCTTTCCTACCCTATATGCATTGCCAACTACAATCTCCCGGACCCTTTCTTCTTCCATATATTTATTAAGAAAATCTTTAACTAAGTGCTCGCAGTTGAGACCTTCGTCTTTCTTTGCCAACGCTGGGTCCTCTTCAAACCCATAGAACATTAAACTGTCCCTCATTGCTCGTGCCTAGTTTTCAAGTGATTTATTTGCGTAGTCGTCCATTTGTTCTTGCACAGATTTAAGACCATTTTCTATATGGCTAATGTTCTTTTTTGTTTCTTTTAGATCAGTTTTTGCCTCTGTAAAAATAGTTTTATTTTGTTCTACTATGTCGCTCATGGTTTGGCAGGACGCTTCTATTATGTCTACCCGCTTATCCATCTTATCTTATAACTGTCTTGTCGATGTTGTCGATTTTTGGCAACGCTTGTTTAAGACACTGAATTTCTTCTAATATCGTCATCGCCCATGGTGGCGGCTGATTGGGTGTGGCACTCGCTCCTGCCGGTTGGTACATTTGTGGACCCGGTGTCATGTACGGGAAATTCTGTGCCATATTCATAATAGGTGAAGTCATTAAGTTGTTCATTGTGCTCAGATTTTCATTCCATGAGGGACCTATGTACTGACCGCTATGACCATTATATTGGCCTAGATTAACTCTCTTGTTTATCTCCGGGGTGCTCGGTACATGTATATTGCTATAACCGGTTTGACCACTATTGTCCAAAGGAGAATTTGCTTTCCGTTTATTTTTCTTATTTTTCTTTGAATTTTCGGTCTTCAAATTATCAGACATGAATGCATACTATAAAACACTATTAACTAATGCAAAAAACACACTTTGTAATCCTTTTTAACCACTTTATGTCCATTTTGTTTCGGAGCTAAATTTCCATGTGCACTCGCGACTTGACCACGTGACTATATTTCTACAAGTAACCGTTTTGGGGATTATTTGCTTGATATTTGCAAATCAAATAATATATGTATAATGAATGGCAGGTCGGGAGATAATGGCTGTTACACTTGTTTTACGCACAACGGTGAAAGTCAGATAGATTATGTTTTAACTAGATACAGTAATTTCACCTATGTTAAAGACTTTTGCGTTCACCCATACAATGAACATTCGAACCATACCCCTATTACGTTTACTCTCACTGTTGGGAAAACAGGTACAACCGGACAGCAAGAATATAGAGAGTTCTTTAAATGGAATGATGAGACAAAACACTTGTTTTTGCAAGATGTACAAAGTAGCATACTAGATTTGACGGATAATCTTCATAATGGCGAACAAACGTCGGAAGGTGTAGAACAATCAGTGACATTTTTTACGCAATACATTGACGCGCGTGCAGAGAAATACTTCAAAAAAGTAGTGAGAAGTAAACCAGGGACATTTCAAGATAGTTCATGTTCAGAGAAGAAGACATGGTTTAACGCAGAATGTCGCGATAAATTGACACAATATAAAGACGCACTTTCGCGCTTTAATTGTAACCGATCACCGGTAAACTTTGAATCTATGAAACGTTGCAAAAAGGATTACAAATATACAATTCGGAGAACAAAGCGTAGTTATGAAATAGCTAAAGGGAAACAAATGCATGACTTAAGACGAGAAAAGCCACGGGACTTTTGGAAACGTTTTAAAAAGTCGAAAAAGCAAAGTGACCCTACCATTACCTTAAATGACTTTTACGAACATTTCAAAGATTTAGCGGATGATTCTGAAAATCTACCAGATGTTGAGATTGAGACATTCTTAACCGAGTTTGACAACGTGCAAGATAGGAATGTTATGTTTGATGAACTTGATAACAGAATAACAGAAAGTGAAATCACACGCGCAATTAAAAAGCTAAAACGAAATAAGTCTTGTGGGAAAGACAATATTATTAATGAATATTTTATCGAAGCGGCGGACTTATTATTAGAGCCATTGTGTATATTATTTAACAGCATTATGGACACGGGTGTGTTCCCACAGTGTTGTTCGCAAGGTATTATTGTACCTGTACTTAAAAAAGAACCCAGAGACGAAGTAAACAACTACAGGGGAATTACTCTTATTAGCTGTTTCGGGAAGCTTTTTACTAACGTTATTAACGAAAGACTGAAAACGTGGTCGGCAAAATATGACAAAATCACAGATGCTCAATTCGGGTTTAAAGGAGGTCATAGCACAACGGACGCCATATTTATACTTCAAAATATCGTAGAGATGTACCTTAACGAACGGAAAAACGTGTATGCTGCGTACGTCGACTACTCCAAGTGTTTCGACAGGATATATAGGGATGGACTCTGGTTTAAGTTGATTAAGGAGGGAATAGACGGTAAAATATTAAAGATTGTCCGGTCTATGTACAGCACGGTCAAATCGTGCATAAAACACACAAATAACCTCTCGGAATTCTTTGACAGTGGAGTAGGCCTTTTCCAGGGGGAGATAACCTCGCCGATAATGTTTTGCCTATTCGTAAATGACATCGAGACACAGATGCAACAGAATATTAACGCAGGACTTACGCTAGATGAACTGACAATTTTTCTCATTATGTTTGCAGACGATTGTGTCTTATTAAGTGAAACTGCAGAAGGATTACAATGCCATTTAGACTGCTTAAGGGATTACTGCGATAAATGGAGGCTTAAAGTAAATGTTGACAAAACAAAGATCATGATCTTTAAACGAGGTGGTCAAGGTCGAAATAATACTGACTTTGTGTATAACGGTGAACTGATTGAGATTGTTGACACTTTTTGCTACCTAGGATTTAATATTAGCTCAAACGGTAAATTTCGAAAAGGAATAGACGCTATAGCTAATAAAGCGATACAATCGGTGATGTCACTTAAAAGCATTACGGCTGGAGGTTATATACCAGTCAATATACATTTTGATTTATTTGATGCATATGTATTGCCTGTACTTGAATACTGCTCTGAATTGTGGGGGTTTGCCACGGCTGACAATCTTGAACGTATTCACAGGAAATATTTAAAGCAGATACTTAATGTTAAAATTACAACCAATAATCTTTCATTGTATGGAGAAACTGGTCGTTTCCCTTTGATGATACATAGGAAATTGAGAATTGTTAAATATTGGTTTAAACTGATGAATAGTTACAACACTAATTGTATATTATATGCAACATATTGTAAATTAATGAATGATTGTGTTAAAGGGCGAACGAACTGGTTGAGTAATGTGACACGGCTGTTACAATCAACGGGTTTCAATGAGATATGGCTATATAGAGATTCTGTTGTTAATATACCATGTTTTATAAACCAATTCAAATTGAGACTAAATGATATTTATGTTTCGCAGTGGTTAGAAGGTTTAAATAAATCATCAAGTCTTGTGTTATTTAGTGTTATGAAAACAACATTTGCAATGTCTCCATATTTATGTTTAGTTGACAATGTAAAACACAGACATGCTTTAAGCAAACTAAGACTTTCATCACACAGACTCAGGATCGAGGACGGACGTTACCGAAATATACCAAGAAATGAGAGGAAATGTGAACTCTGTACCTCTAATGACATTGAGGACGAATACCACTTTGTGTTAATATGTGACAAATATGTACACTTACGGTAACAAGATATACCGCGCTTTTATTTTAATAGACCAAGTGTATATAAACTTGTGCAACTATTGAACACTACCAAGAAGACTTTGCTACACAGATTAGCGATATTTATTCTTAAAGCAAATGAACATAGAGATGCTTATTTAAACGTTCCGGTATAAGAAATTTACTCTCATGAAAATTATGTTAAAATATGTACTCTAACTTTGCTAATATTTGCTCAATTGCTTTTTGTTTACTCCATTTATGTTATCATATGTATTGTATGTGCATGCATTACTAAATATTCCTAATGTTTATGATCATAAGCTGTATATGCTTGTATCTAAATAAATATTCTGTTCTGTTCTGATAAAAAGCTTTTGGTAAAATCAAGGCGTAGCACCAACTAACACGTGCTGCAATTGGTGTCAATGAGAAAACCGGTGTTTTTGAGAAAACGAGCGATTTCCGAAAATTTTATGGCGTAATAAATGCTTCTTCACCTTGCATTGAAATCGTCCAAATCCTTTGTATATGATCTTTTATAGAACAAAATGTGTGTTTGTCTTAATTCGATGCCACCGAAAGCTCCGTGTGTACAGATAGCTCGGTGGTTAAGCTTGCCGGACCAGTGGTTGTACGTGCGGACCGTTCTGTGTAAGTTCAAACCCTCTCAGCAACACCATTTTTTTCGTATACATTTTCTGTCTTATTAATGTTTAATTACATTTGTTGACATTTTCGTAGTTTCTTTAGCCTTACCAAATTTAAAAAGACGTCCACACAAACAAGATCCGTCATATGCGTGTGTTGGAAATGTACACCATGTGACGTAATACCGTAATACGTTAATTAACGTTATATTTAAGATATAATTAAGATTTCATTAAATGGATATGTGTCTACATACTGTATGTTTAGTAATGTAGGGCATATTTGATTGTCATTTGAATATGGAGGTGGTTGACAGCCGACCTGGTACAAATGTACAAAATGGTCATGTTAATTACAAAAACGTGTATTCCTTGGGTTGTAAAGCTGTCATATTTATACAAAAAGTAGTACTTAAGAGAGCGATTTTCGATGTGAAAACAGAGGGGTTAGGCAAGGTAAGGAAAGCGGCCTTGGGTCCTTAATGGACGGCAGTTAGGATGCAGGATTACCTTAAATGTCATGCTGTATTTAGAACTTATTATTATACTTAGAAAGAACGTGGAACAATAAAGAACTAACATTCGAACGGTTGTTGTTTAATAGCTTAAAGACTTCCGACAAGTTAAGTGAAAAGAAGCATTACGTGGCAACCATCGACAAGGCCAACGCAACAGTGTCGACTCAGACATATGACGTAAGGTCCTTGCCACTTTGTTGGCATGATTTCCGTTTAACTACAGGACGTGAACATCATATGCCTCAATAGGTGACAATATATTGAAAAACTTTTACTATTTATTGCATAGAAAATATGGTCATGTTCAAGCTCGTTTTAGGTGCATTTATGAAATTTCACGTATCCAGAAATCATAATATTTCCAGATAGTTCAGTGAATATAGTAAACGTGCTTCATACTAATCTAAATCACTCTGTACTGAACTTGAATATGAGTATTATTTCAAATGTTGCCAATCGGTAATCTATCGCTACTAATGCATTAAGGTCATGCGCTACTAATTGATTTGCATATACGTTTGAATGCAATCGGAGAACACTCCAGATTGGAAAACAATGCCATTTCTAGCGTTTCGCGAATATGACAAGCATTCATTTCCTTAAAATCCAGTTCAAAACCAATTGATTAAAAAAAAATTATATCGCTTTTATCTTACGAAAATTCACTCACTTTGATGTTTTCCACCGTTTATTGTTCAATGAATTCATGTTGCATCAGGTCGAAAGACAGCCATGTTTTGGTGTAGTAAATCTAATCTCTGAGATATTTATCATTTCTTTCTCTCTAAGTGTAGGTATTGGAATTATTTTAATGATAGTAACTATAACGTGTGTGCATCACTCAGACGTATACAATATGATAACATATCAATATGAACTATCTATATCTCAAACTTAAATATAGATAGGGAATCAGGCCTAAGACGTCAGTTATTTCTACTATATGCCTCGTATAGACATTTACCTGGCTGTTTCCGACAGGCATTGATTTTTTCCTTTATTTTCACTGAGAGCTATCATTATTTTGCAATACATTGTCAATTTGTCATTTTGTCCCCATGCATGTTCACCAATTTGTGAAGTACAGATGCAAGCAAATGCAAACATTTTAAATAACAGGTAGCCCGTTGTCTCTCTTGAAGTAAGCGAACGACACGTGTTTTGCTGCGCTTATTCGTGCATTAAGTAATGATGCAGCTTTTGAAAAGAGGATTAAACATTACATATTTGTTACAAGTTTTGACTGTAAGGAGATCTTTATAGTATTGTATAAATGATTTATCAATATCAGTGTATTTAAATTTACTTTATTTACAAACTATGTTTTGACAGATACTATTATTTAATCCATCCTCACTAATTTGCACAAGTAGTTTTCATGTATGTATAGTGTGATGTTTGCATGGGCTGGTGGCCTTCTAGCAAATACATTGTTTGTCTTTGTCTTGTCAGATATAATAATGCACAAATGATACTGTTCGGGTGTTCACCCTACACGTGTAAATTATGTAAAGTTCATGTCTCTAAAATGGCCAGACACATTATCGTAAACTGTAATAACACAGGTTAGTTGGTGGAAAAACTGTTTATTGGGCTATGCTCTTTATTAGACTCTTATTTTGTTAACTTTCATAGAAGAGCTAAACATGAAAAAAAAATACTTTTGTTGGCAGAGACTCTAAATGTGTTCCATTTTTACCAATATGACGCTTCTATTAATATTTGAAACGGTAAACATGGACTACCGATTTTAATGTGCAATAAGTCCAATATGCATCATGTTTAACATGTTAAACAGAAAAATGTTTAAATGATTCTGACTCTATCTAGCTTCTGCCATTTTCCAAAGATTACATTTTATTATTTCTATTAAATAATTTCCCAATTTTGAGCCATTTAACATTTGCTTACTGTTGATTATTCATTATATATATATTCTCTTTATTTTCACTTTTCACTGATTATATATGTAGCAAATTTGGGCCGAGCGATACATTGTTAAACTGTTGTCTTCTGCTTTTACAGTAAGGTATATATTTTTGCAATTGTAAACTTTCACTTTCGTTTTGAATAGTTGGAAACCCGCTATTTTTTCAATCATCTTAGAAGTTATTATTTCATTGGCGAATACTTTTCGAAAGAATAGGAGGCTAAAGGAAATAGTAATTAGTCATAAACAAATAGTATTTGGAATACTAATATATTTGATATGCACTTAATGCTTAACTTTTAATATGGGGTATGGAATTAGTGAAGAGAGTGAATTTCTCAATAAAAACAACAGTTAATGATACAACATGATTGTAAATTGAAATAAGATGGATAAATAATAATAATCATGACGCGAACAGCGATTTATAACAATGATGTTGTTTTCTGAATATATGAAAATATAAGGCGAAACCCCTACGAAAAAGACTTAACGTTGAAAATGGACTATTCCAACTGGTTAGGACCGTCCAATGTGGTCACGTGATATTGTGAGTATAAATACAGCAAACCTGCGGGGTTTTCTTTATTCTTGTGCTGGCTTCTGCGAAAGAAACAACTTGATAAGACAACGTGTAATATATTTATTATCTCTAATAGTGGTTAAACACTATTTGTCCTAGCGGCAAATATACATGGTAATTTCCTAGGGGTTTAAACCGAACTATCTATATTTAATATAGATATAAGTATGGTATAAACTGTGAACCAGAGAGTATTAAATAGAAAAGCGCCTCTTTAATAATAGAAGTAATGAAAGCAAACTCAAAAGTCCTAACCGTACATTGACATAATACTATTAGAACAGTTTTTAAGTGGAAAGCTAGGGATATCGAAAAAGTAAGATAATTTAATATGTGTATCTATGAAAACTGTGAATATTCCAATCTTTGTTGATTTATCATTGATTGAAGGATAACTGTTTTCACTATCCAATCATTTTAAATAATCATTAGTGCAAATTATTTGGCATTTGCCAAAGAGGAAAATCTTATATATAAAATTTGAAAGTTAGCCCCGGCACGTTACACATAAAATTAATAGCAAGAATAACATAAATTCATATTTAAGTTACAGAACCCCTTATTCACCCATAGTCAAGGCTTATCGAAGTTCAAAATAAAATCCTTATACCAGGCTACATTTGTTTGGGTATTTTAGAGGCAACTCATTGAGCTTATGTCTTGTTTTATAGAATAACATTACTGAGGACAATTGATAAACCTTTAACTGCTTACTAAATAATGCATTTATGGAAACTACCAATTACTGATAACAAGATCGTAAACGTGTATGTAATAAAAGAAATCGCAAAAATATTAAATGATTTGTGAATGCTAAAAGATTTACTGTGATCTACTAAAGTCTCCCAGGTATAAATACCGTGTGTTTATGCACATTTCTTTCAAATTAAACTTGGTATCCTTCATAAGAACCATTGTTGTCAACATGTATATATCCTTATTTGGAATATTAAAACAATATTATTAAATGTGGTAAATTTTATTTGGGAGTAAGAGTGCAACTTTAAGTATGAACTTTTCTATGACAAAGAACTAGTATTTTCAGACAATCCTAGAGTGTTAAAGTGTTCTGATTGTTATAAAAATGGCCTCTGGAAAGTTCCGTTATGTCTAATTCTGTATAATTGAGATGTAATGATTATAATGACTTTAATTTGGAGTCTTTGTCCTGTCATTTCCAGATTCAACACACCAAAACTGATGTTATTATAATACTATATGTGTAAATACAGGCTGTTTCTAAAACATTTACAAGTCCTACTTTTTTATCAGTTCATAACACTAATGAGTATATGAATACTAAGAAATGCATTTTAAAATTTAAAAAAAATTACTCATTAAAACCTGTTCAATGGTTGTAAGTCGTGTGTCCGGCGTGTATTTGAATAAAAGTTTTGTACTCAAAATCTGATTTTGTTTTTATTTAGCACTAAATTTTGAGTACAAAACAATGAATTACTTAAAACACACTTAGATAATTATTGCCTTCGACGCTGTGAAACTGCTGTTGTTTACTGAAGACTATAATCCATTGACTATCACACTGATTTACACTTAAAACGTGTATTTTACATTACGAAAACTGATTTAGTATACTGAAAATTGATACCTGAAATGAATAACAATGGTGTGACCTGCAAAATATGCAGAGCAAAAAAGACTGTCAACAAATATAAGCTGTTTTGCGGTTACCCGGACCTGATTTTGTCCAAAGACAGACTCGTGAAAAATGAAAAGCATGGAAATACCTTCATAAAAAGACGAAGCCGACATTGCAGGTTTACATTTAATTAAGTAAAAGTAATTCAGAAAATAGGGGAAATTCAGAAAAATAAAATAATATGTGCAGGCGCAAAAAAGGTTTTTATTTAATTTCTTTTTTTTCGAATTTTAGGTGCGGCAAATCCTGACGATCAAATGATCAATTTGTTGTGGCCTTATATTATATCCGGGTCCCGATACCTAAGAAGCCTGTCTAATCACAAGGTCTTAGCACTCTATCTTACTGACTAATACTTTAATGTCTATTTGATCAAAGAAACAAACAATTTAGGCGTTATTTATTTTATAATAACTGCAAATGGATGTTCTTAAAATTGAGTTTTAACCTCTAGAGTTTTCTACCAGCAAAACATGTTTTAAAATTAAAAAACAACACAAGCCATGTAATAGCTTTTACCGAAAGATAGTGTCTTTTGAATTTGATCATTTCATGGAAAATGTGAAATTATACTTATCTGAAAACTGACAAAACTAATCTGATTAAGATTTTCTTTATGCTGTTTTCTTCAAGTGGACCAATCTCTGATCAAACATTTGTCTATTTCAAAGAGTTAAAACAAAGGGATTATAAGCTATTTAATCTGGTGTTAAAGGAGTCTTTACATATTTTGTTGAAAATACAAATTTTATTCATTGAAGTATTATATAGATTATATCCTTTGTCATTATTTACGAAGAAGTTCCTAATTTTGTCCAAATTGATGAGAAATCTTGCGGGTATAGGTCATATTCCCAAAATGCCCCCTAAAAAACCTGCGGTCGCTTTTTGACCTACTTCATTATTTTTTAAGCTTCAGCAATGAAATTTAGATCATGTGTACAGTTTTGCAAACATACATCAATGTTGTGCTTGCAGGGTTTCCGCCAGGAATTTCATGTCATGCATGTCGGAAGGGGCGGGTTTGGGAGGGGTGTCCCCAGGGTTCGAATTTAACTTTGAGGAGCACTCGCAAAATTTTGCGAGTGCATTTTGAGGCAACTCGCAAAATGACAAATCAACTTGCAATTTTATTATTTGCTTTATTCCCTTATAATATTGTCTAATTAAAGTAGAAATTAACACCTAAGACATATTATGAATATTAAAAAGTATCAATCTTGAGTGACTCGACTACTCGAACTTGTTGATGGCTTATTCTATTTTGGGGGTATGGAAAGACTCGTCTGATGCTGGCAGCTTTTTGATAACAAAGCTGTCCAATAATTTGACATTGTTCATTTTGTATATTTACCCTCGCCATCGGGTAATTTAATACCCATTCGACAAGCACGCTACAGATTTCATTAAGTCTATAAGTATTAAAAACAATTAAATAATAAATTTAAAATAAAAAAGCAACAGTAAATGTAGCGTGGATACTTTGGACCATGAAATATATCGATCAACGAAGTCTTTTCATTTTGACAGTTGGGCGGAAATGTATTTAAAGGATGATGGGGTTTACATATAGTGCGCAAAAGCGCTAAATTTAGCCAATGATTTAGCTAGGTGATAAATACGTCATTCGTATTTACTTTGTATTATGCACGCCTCGGAGCATCCCGGAAAGATTCGAGATAAAACTCGGCCTTTTCCGTATTTGTTCTATTTTTGAAAACCTACTAGAGCGTGACTCCGTACTGTCTTCTTTATACCGGTAGTGTAAACATGCCACTTATAGGCTGTTTACACTCGACTACATAGCGGAATTAAGTTCATGTTTATTCTACTTTCCTTTTAACATTTTGTGGTCTAGAAAAAGCCACTCGCAGAATTTTGCGAGCTTGAATAAAAGTCACTCGCAATTTCCAAATGTCGCTCGCATTTTGCGAGTATGCGAGTCTAAATTCGAACCCTGGGTGTCCCCTCCCGACGTTGATTTTTTTTAAATTTTCGTATCCAAAATGGTGCAATTTCCTGCATTTTAAACAAGTTTATAGTTATGTTCCTATGATTTACAAGTACCAACTCAAGTCCGATTAACATTAAAAATATTTGTGAAATAGTTTAATGGTTTCTTTTCATTATTTATCGGTTTTTCTCAAGTTTTCCGACAATACAATATCGACGATATCAATCGACTCATGTTTCGTTTAGTGCGGGTATTATTTATATTGACACCGTTGACGTCACAGCAAAACGTGTAAAGCACGCTGCATGCTGGAACACAAAAGAGCCCGGAGCAAAGCGACTGCTCGTGGGTGTATTCGTATTTAAAGCTGCTACAGCTAATATTTTTAAAGCCGGGTCGGCTAAATAATAACTTAAAGGGAATGTAATGTGTATTTTCAGATTTATTTATCTTTTTTTCTAAATAAATTAAAAGAAAAATAATCAAAGTTTAATAATAAGCAACACAAAATATAACTTTACACTTTTAAACTAAAGACGGGAACGCGACTCAATTACATACGACGACATAGCATAACCCTTGTTTATAATAACACAGATATCTTCACACGGTTCTCAATAATAATTTAATAATTGGTTAACAAACGGACTCGGGATTAAGAAGCAAAATAAAACGACACATGATTTATGTTACCGAACTCAATTAAGACATATTGTTTACTTTGCATTCATAGATGATTATAGTGATGAAGGTCGCAATTACGACAGTGGTGTTTTTTACACATTCCCATTTTGATAAAGAATAGGAGGAGTTCGGTTAATTGCACTGTTGAACCTCACTGACATGCCTTCATGCTGTCGTCGATCCTGAATGGCTGATACAAATGCCGTATTAGTCCCGACACGCCTTCTGGCTGTCAGTCAACCGTTGCAACCATTGCAATCGCAACAAAATTGTGTATTGTCAGAACTGATGATTGTTTTGATAAGGGTTGTCGCTAAGCGGATTAAGCATGTCGGCATAATTAACGCATGTCGGTAATTAGCCTTGCCAGCGGAAGGCACGTTGGGCCCAACAAGCCATAAAGGGCTGGCGGAAACCCTGGCTTGGATGACATTAACCACTAAAACATTTAACAATACTGGATAATAGTTTAATCCCAAGTTGCATTGCCATTATTGAAAACTCATTCATTCTCAGAAAAAACTATGGTTTTAAACTTTCATTGAGGTGAGAGGATTAGGGCCATCATGCATGGCCCACTTGTTAGATCAAGGACTTTAAAGTTGCCTAGACTAAAATTCAGGAAAAAACTGAACAGCTTGATTATTTTATTGTACATTAACAGCTGACAATTTTCATTAAAAATGTAGTATTATTTTTTAACAGGTGGAAGACATCTAACAGAATGGCAGATACAGTGGCGAAGACTTTGTTGGAGCAGAACATTACTGTGAGTTTCTCTTTGCAGAGAGAGTGCCTCTTGGAGGAGTGAGTCTCTTTTTGTAATGAGTCTTTTTTGAAGCGAGCATTTGGAGAGATGTGGTGTCCTCTATTTAGGACTGATTCTTCGCAGCGTGAAGGTTACTCTGAAAGAGAATCTCATTTAGAGCGAGTATTGCCTGTGGAGAGATGTGGTGTCCTCTATTTAGGACTTATTCTTTGCAGCGTGAAGGTTACTCTGAAAGAGAATCTCATTTAGAGCGAGTATTGCCTGTGGAGAGATGTGGTGTCCTCTATTTAGGACTGATTCTTCGCAGCGTGAAGGTTACTCTGAAAGAGAATCTCATTTAGAGCGAGTATTGCCTGTGGAGAGATGTGGTGTCCTCTGTTAAGGACTTATTCTTTGCAGCGTGAAGGTTACTCTGAAAGAGAAATCTCATTTAGAGCGAGTATTGCCTGTGGAGAGATGTGGTGTCCTCTATTTAGGACTTATTCTTTGCAGCGTGAAGGTTACTCTGAAAGAGAATCTCATTTAGAGCGAGTATTGCCTGTGGAGAGATGTGGTGTCCTCTATTTAGGACTTATTCTTTGCAGCGTGAAGGTTACTCTGAAAGAGAATCTCATTTAGAGCGAGTATTGCCTGTGGAGAGATGTGGTGTCCTCTATTTAGGACTTATTCTTTGCAGCGTGAAGGTTACTCTGAAAGAGAATCTCATTTAGAGCGAGTATTGCCTGTGGAGAGATGTGGTGTCCTCTATTTAGGACTTATTCTTTGTAGCGTGAAGGTCACTCTGAAAGAGAATCTCATTTAGAGCGAGTATTGCCTGTGGAGAGATGTGGTGTCCTCTATTTAGGACTTATTCTTTGCAGCGTGAAGGTTACTCTGAAAGAGAATCTCATTTAGAGTGAGTATTGCCTGTGGAGAGATAGGACTGATTGTTTGCAGCGTGAAGGTTACTCTGAAAGAGAATCTCATTTAGAGCGAGTATTGCCTGTGGAGAGATGTGGTGTCCTCTATTTAGGACTTATTCTTTGCAGCGTGAAGGTCACTCTGAAAGAGAATCTCATTTAGAGCGAGTATTGCCTGTGGAGAGATGTGGTGTCCTCTATTTAGGACTTATTCTTTGCAGCGTGAAGGTTACTCTGAAAGAGAATCTCATTTAGAGCGAGCATTGCCTGTGGAGAGATGTGGTGTCCTCTATTTAGGACTGATTCTTTGCAGCGTGAAGGTTACTCTGAAAGAGAATCTCATTTAGAGTGAGCATTGCCTGTGGAGAGATGTGGTGTCCTCTATTTAGAGAATCTCATTTAGAGCGAGTATTGCCTGTGGAGAGATGTGGTGTCCTCTATTTAGGACTTATTCTTTGCAGCGTGAAGGTTACTCTGAAAGAGAATCTCATTTAGAGCGAGTATTGCCTGTGGAGAGATGTGGTGTCCTCTATTTAGGACTTATTCTTTGCAGCGTGAAGGTTACTCTGAAAGAGAATCTCATTTAGAGCGAGCATTGCCTGTGGAGAGATGTGGTGTCCTCTATTTAGGACTGATTGTTTGCAGCGTGAAGGTTACTCTGAAAGAGAATCTCATTTAGAGTGAGTATTGCCTGTGGAGAGATGTGGTGTCCTCTGTTTAGGACTTATTCTTTGCAGCGTGAAGGTTACTCTGAAAGAGAATCTCATTTAGAGTGAGTATTGCCTGTGGAGAGATAGGACTGATTGTTTGCAGCGTGAAGGTTACTCTGAAAGAGAATCTCATTTAGAGCGAGCATTGCCTGTGGAGAGATGTGGTGTCCTCTATTTAGGACTTATTCTTTGCAGCGTGAAGGTTACTCTGAAAGAGAATCTCATTTAGAGCGAGTATTGCCTGTGGAGAGATGTGGTGTCCTCTATTTAGGACTTATTCTTTGCAGCGTGAAGGTTACTCTGAAAGAGAATCTCATTTAGAGCGAGTATTGCCTGTGGAGAGATGTGGTGTCCTCTATTTAGGACTTATTCTTTGCAGCGTGAAGGTCACTCTGAAAGAGAATCTCATTTAGAGCGAGTATTGCCTGTGGAGAGATGTGGTGTCCTCTATTTAGGACTTATTCTTTGCAGCGTGAAGGTTACTCTGAAAGAGAATCTCATTTAGAGTGAGTATTGCCTGTGGAGAGATAGGACTGATTGTTTGCAGCGTGAAGGTTACTCTGAAAGAGAATCTCATTTAGAGCGAGTATTGCCCGTGGAGAGATGTGGTGTCCTCTATTTAGGACTTATTCTTTGCAGCGTGAAGGTTACTCTGAAATAGAATCTCATTTAGAGCGAGTATTGCCTGTGGAGAGATGTGATGTCCTCTATTTAGGACTTATTCTTTGCAGCGTGAAGGTTACTCTGAAAGAGAATCTCATTTAGAGCGAGTATTGCCTGTGGAGAGATGTGGTGTCCTCTGTTTAGGACTTATTCTTTGCAGCGTGAAGGTTACTCTGAAAGAGAATCTCATTTAGAGCGAGCATTGCCTGTGGAGAGATGTGGTGTCCTCTATTTAGGACTGATTCTTTGCAGCGTGAAGGTTACTCTGAAAGAGAATCTCATTTAGAGTGAGCATTGCCTGTGGAGAGATGTGGTGTCCTCTATTTAGAGAATCTCATTTAGAGCGAGTATTGCCTGTGGAGAGATGTGGTGTCCTCTATTTAGGACTTATTCTTTGCAGCGTGAAGGTTACTCTGAAAGAGAATCTCATTTAGAGCGAGTATTGCCTGTGGAGAGATGTGGTGTCCTCTATTTAGGACTTATTCTTTGCAGCGTGAAGGTTACTCTGAAAGAGAATCTCATTTAGAGCGAGCATTGCCTGTGGAGAGATGTGGTGTCCTCTATTTAGGACTGATTGTTTGCAGCGTGAAGGTTACTCTGAAAGAGAATCTCATTTAGAGTGAGTATTGCCTGTGGAGAGATGTGGTGTCCTCTATTTAGGACTTATTCTTTGCAGCGTGAAGGTTACTCTGAAAGAGAATCTCATTTAGAGTGAGTATTGCCTGTGGAGAGATAGGACTGATTGTTTGCAGCGTGAAGGTTACTCTGAAAGAGAATCTCATTTAGAGCGAGCATTGCCTGTGGAGAGATGTGGTGTCCTCTATTTAGGACTTATTCTTTGCAGCGTGAAGGTTACTCTGAAAGAGAATCTCATTTAGAGCAAGTATTGCCTGTGGAGAGATGTGGTGTCCTCTATTTAGGACTTATTCTTTGCAGCGTAAAGGTTACTCTGAAAGAGAATCTCATTTAGAGCGAGTATTGCCTGTGGAGAGATGTGGTGTCCTCTATTTAGGACTTATTCTTTGCAGCGTGAAGGTCACTCTGAAAGAGAATCTCATTTAGAGCGAGTATTGCCTGTGGAGAGATGTGGTGTCCTCTATTTAGGACTTATTCTTTGCAGCGTGAAGGTTACTCTGAAAGAGAATCTCATTTAGAGTGAGTATTGCCTGTGGAGAGATAGGACTGATTGTTTGCAGCGTGAAGGTTACTCTGAAAGAGAATCTCATTTAGAGCGAGTATTGCCCGTGGAGAGATGTGGTGTCCTCTATTTAGGACTTATTCTTTGCAGCGTGAAGGTTACTCTGAAATAGAATCTCATTTAGAGCGAGTATTGCCTGTGGAGAGATGTGATGTCCTCTATTTAGGACTTATTCTTTGCAGCGTGAAGGTTACTCTGAAAGAGAATCTCATTTAGAGCGAGTATTGCCTGTGGAGAGATGTGGTGTCCTCTGTTTAGGACTTATTCTTTGCAGCGTGAAGGTTACTCTGAAAGAGAATCTCATTTAGAGCGAGCATTGCCTGTGGAGAGATGTGGTGTCCTCTATTTAGGACTGATTCTTTGCAGCGTGAAGGTTACTCTGAAAGAGAATCTCATTTAGAGTGAGCATTGCCTGTGGAGAGATGTGGTGTCCTCTATTTAGAGAATCTCATTTAGAGCGAGTATTGCCTGTGGAGAGATGTGGTGTCCTCTATTTAGGACTTATTCTTTGCAGCGTGAAGGTTACTCTGAAAGAGAATCTCATTTAGAGCGAGTATTGCCTGTGGAGAGATGTGGTGTCCTCTATTTAGGACTTATTCTTTGCAGCGTGAAGGTTACTCTGAAAGAGAATCTCATTTAGAGCGAGCATTGCCTGTGGAGAGATGTGGTGTCCTCTATTTAGGACTGATTGTTTGCAGCGTGAAGGTTACTCTGAAAGAGAATCTCATTTAGAGTGAGTATTGCCTGTGGAGAGATGTGGTGTCCTCTATTTAGGACTTATTCTTTGCAGCGTGAAGGTTACTCTGAAAGAGAATCTCATTTAGAGTGAGCATTGCCTGTGGAGAGATGTGGTGTCTTTTATTAGGACTTTTCTTTGCAGCGCGAAGGTTACTCTGAAAGAGAATCTCATTTAGAGCGAGCATTGCCTGTGGAGAGATGTGGTGTCCTCTATTTAGGACTTATTCTTTGCAGCGTGAAGGTTACTCTGAAAGAGAATCTCAATTAAAGTTTCAAACAAAATCTTATTTTAAACGAGCATTACCTGTGGGGAGATGGTGTCTATTATAAGGATTGAATTAAGTGTTACCTGTGGTTATATGGTGTCTGTTATTAGGGACTATTGTGTCTGTTACTCAGGGACTGTTTCTTTGCAGCACAAGGGTTACTCTAAAAGAGTATCCCTTTTTGTAGATTGTCATTTCATGGAGAATTTGTCTGTTCACAGAGAGACAGTCTCTTTGCAGAGAGATTCTCATTGAGGAGAGAGGGTCTCTTTTCAGTGCTACTTTTTTCAGGTATACCTGTATGTGTCAAGAGAAATAGCTAGACATCTTCTTGACAGCCAATGATAGGAACTGCATGTGTACAGGTCAATGGCAAAGCTGACTGCTACCACACAGCCCACAGTATCTCTAAGGCAACACAATGCAATTGGGATGGAGCTGGGTAAGTCTTCAGGACCTATCCTTGTTATAGTTGGTAAATGCTACCTGATGAAGATTTTCTGATTATTTATTGCTGGTTAAAACCATACCCAGCCTTATGAAATCTGTATTAAATAAATCATGGTCATAACATTAATTGTTCATCAATAAAAGATGTGTATGCTAGCTATGTATATATTTCAAAAGGACTGCTGTGGTATTCATAATAAACATAAATGATTCTTTATGCCAATTTTAAGCTCACCTGTGCTCAAAGTGCTCAGCGTGAGCTATTGAGGTAAATTGTCCTCCGTCTGTCGTCAACTCTGGTTGCCATTGCAATTAAAAGGTAAAAAATTAAAAATCTTTTTCTCAGAAACCACTGACTGGATTTGACTCTTTGTCAAATTCCCCATGTTGATTCATAAAAAATGACAGGGTTGCCAGGGCAGAGCTAGTTTTCACTATTTGTCTATTATGGAAGTCTTTGAAAATCTTCACTTGGGAAGCCATTGACTCAGTTTCAAAATATTTTTACAGAAATGTTCCTTATGTGGGCATATTTATCAAAATTATTTTTCACGTTTTTTAAAATTATTTCTATTTCTATTTTTAGCTCACTAGAGCACGAAGTGCTCAAGGTGAGCTATTGTGATTGCCCTGTGTCCGTCGTCAACAATGTGACTGTTTACACTCTAGAGGACACAATTTTGGCAAAATCTTAATGAAACTTGGTCAGAATGTTACCCTCAATAAAATCTTGGACGAGTTTGACGTTGGGTCATCTGGGGTTAAAAACTAGGTCACCAGGTCAAATTAAAGGAAAAGCTGGTTAACACTATAGAGGTCACATTTATGACTGTATCTTCAGGAAACTTGGGTCAGAATGTTAATATTAATAATCTCTAGGTCAAGTTTTGAATCTGGGTCATGTGCAAATTTAAGGAAAAGCTTGTTAACACTCTAGAGGTCACATTTATAACTGTATCTTCATGAAAGTTGGTCATAATGTTTATATTAATAATCTCTAAGTCAAGTTTGAATCCAGATCATTTGTGGTCAAAAACTAGGGCATTAGGTCAAATCATAGGAAAAGCTTGTTAGCACTCTAAGAGGTCACATTTATGACTTTATGTTCATGAAACTTAGTCAGAATGTTTATATTGATTAGCTCTAGGGCAAGGTCGAAGCATTACTTTTAGTCAACTACGACATCGCTGGTGCCAGAGAAGATGATGTATGATGGAGACGATAGTGACGGAGAAAGCGACTGCGAGATGTCAGAAGACCTTGTGTTTTCATTGTTGATGGAATACAGTAGAGAAAAATGAGAAAACAGTTTACTGGTGTTATAGCTTTATTACCTTACACATATATTGAAATATCTCTGTTAAAATGTTATTTTGGTTCGGGCTAGTGAAACTTGATTCGGGCTAGTGCTTTTTCCAGGCTGCTAGCCCAACTGGGCTAGTGCTTGAAAAAATTAGTGCGAAGACTGCCATATGATCTACTTTATCTATATAAAACCTGGTCAGAATGTACTTATTACAGCAAGTGGGTTATTCGTGATACTAAAAAATCATCCATGATTTAAAAAAAACACTTGGTCACTAGAAAGGATCTAAGTAATATATTTTTTAATTCCAGCAGGTATAAATGTTTTGATTCCATACCTCATGATTATATTTGGATGTGAATGAGATGTGAAACCCAAGTCTCTAGTCCTGTTTGGCACCATATAACCTGAATTGGTAGGCGGTAAAGCCCATATTACCAATTAAGCATCTTATTTTAACTTATATGATCAAAAGTAGCTGAAATGAAGATGATCCTTTATAATTGTGGTCTAAGGCTGATAGGGATGAGTTTTGTAACAATTGCCCTCGCCCTGAAAACACTTATTTTACACTTGAATTGGATCAGGTAAGCGATAAAGGGCCTTCAGGGCCCTCTTGTTTTTTTTATTATTTTATTGTTTTACAATCTTTAAAGATATCAAGTTCAAACTTCATTTACTTATTCACAGTAACATTGTGCTTTTTTGTGACAAGTTTTATAACTCAAACTTTTTAGTTTCTAAGAGTTTTTGCCCTTTGTGACTTTTTACACAAATGCAAATTTTTCATGTTTTTATATGCCTGTTTAAAAAAAACTGGACAAATTATAGTTTTACTTGTGGCATACGGGCAAGCGAGTCTAGTATGTTGTTCAATCAATAACTTAAGAACCATTTTTTCAATCAGGTGAGTGATAGAGGGCCGCCTTGCCCTCTTGTTTTCTGGTTGTTTTGACTGGTGTTCAAAACATGTAATGGGGCATTTGAGATAAAGCAGCAATGTTTGAATTTACAGATTTGTAGTCAAATTGATACTCATTACAATTTTCATAAGTATACCGCAGTTACTTTTAGAAAATTAACCTTTTTAGTTCTTCCAGTAGAGTAATATGTAGAAGAAAAAGGTTTTCATCAGATAATGATAGTATTTGTCTGCATGTTTTTGACAGGCAGAATTACTACCGTTAACGTATAGAATGTGTTTATTTAGTTCAGTGCATGTATAAAATGGTGTTTTAATTAACTTCATGAAGGATTTACACTTATAGGCGTAATAAATAAGTTTATGACCATTGATTACTACGGATAAATTAATAAGTGGTAAAAAGCAAACATGAAGAAAAAAGGCAGGTTAAACAAACATGTAAATAAAATGTAAAAATGATAATTTTCTATGTATTCGGAGAGCGAAAAAGATAATTAATTTATGGTGTCCGAACTCTTGTGAATTACGGTATTCAATATTATTTTGAATAATAAATTGAATTAAACAATAATCAAACTTACATATAAAAAAGCAAAGTTGGGCACTGTCAAAATATTTTTTGCTTAACATAACTTTTCATTCTCGACAGTATGGTTTTAAAGATAACCATCGCCATTTTCACGAAAAAATTTTTTTTGTCACTGTCAACAAACATGGTGGCTGAAAATGCCGGACGATTTTGACATTTTTTCTATGCGTCTTTTAACCAAAAACATAGATTAAAAGTTTTTTTCTCGGATTTTTCACAGATTTTTTTCCCTGCGTCTAATACCCCCTATCGTCTTATACCCAGTCATTTACGGTAGACTGGTTTATTCTATGTAATTGAGTAAGATCAGTTTTGGAGAATTATGTTTCAAATATCAGTACCAGTCCGTGCCAAGTATGTCCTTTTTGCTCTCGCTTATTATTAGGCCTAAAAAAAAGAATACATTTGGTTCGGGTTACCCGACCCTACCTACGGAATATGCGCTGACCCTACTGTTTTTATAGTCAGTTTGAATAAAAAGAAGGAAAAACTAAAAAAAAACATTTATTTTTTATTTTTATTGCTTTTCAATATGTAGTTTAAACCTTAAATGCTTATACAGAAGATAACTTGAACACCATTCTCCAATGATAAAAATGATATTCTGATATACTGGTTGAGAAGCAGTTTCCGACGGAAAGCAGTTTCCGACAAATCGCTTTTTCGCGTACCTTCCTTAGATCTTTATAAAGAATGTACTGCAATTCAGCTATATGGTAACTAGGCAATCAAAAGTTGAAATTCTTACCGAGACACGTAAGAAACTTTTATTATTATTTAATGTTTAATGTTTATTTTTCATTTTGTACACAAACTTGCACGTGGGGGATCTGCACGCGCAGCGTATTGCGCATGCGTGTGAACCTAATTTGCATATCTATGAATAGCTACAAGGTTTTCCTTAATTGACTTATACAAACGATGATCATTGTGTACATATTTGTGAACACTGGTGTCATGCTTGTTTCGCATCCACATTCACTTAAATGAATACAAACACAAGTTTCCATCAGAAATGAATAAAAAAATCATTGATATTCAGTCTCTGCCTGATTTCGATTATGAATTGAATGTCGTAAATTTTAAGGCTTAAATTTTTTGTAAATGCTGAAAAATTAAATAACATTTCTCTTATTACAGTCTTATATTTAGTTTATTAAATAAACGCATAATAAAAACACACAACAGGCACCTGAAATATGCCCCGCATTCAAATTGTCGGAAACTGCTTCTCATCACAAGCTAATCAGAACAACGTAAGTACCCTCTTTGCGCCCCTATTAGATACACTATATGTGACGTCACAAATGTTAGAAATATATCGACAATAGCAACTTGAGCTGTAGTTATATAAAATGTGAACACTTTTAGTAGATATTTAAACACGTATAAATAATTCAATAAAAACGTTTAAAAACTGTCGGAAACTGCTTCTCAACCAGTAAAGCCTAATAAAAAAAAAAAAGCCTACCTACCCTACCTATTTTTGACAAGGATGTAACCCTATGATGATGTCCGTTCTTTTGCTCTAGCTCGGAAGTGTCATTGAGTCTTTTTTTATATTCAGCTCCTTAAAGAGCTAGAGCCATTGTTTTGCAGCCGTGTTTAATGTAGACCAACTACTACAGTAAGTTCTATAATAGTTTTCCCTTAGGTCCCTGTATAAGGGCATACACGCAAAAAGTGAAATTCTCTTTCTACTGCTGTCATTGAACAAATTTTACATAGTCGTTTGTTTCTTGGTGTATTATCATACCTCCCAGTCTCTAAATTGCTAATGTAAGTGCAGATCACTCTAAATTAATATTTTAAGACAGAATCATTGTCTATGTATTATTTCAAAGGTGACAACCGCAACACTTTATTTGTATTGTGGCCACAACTTAGTAATAACTTGATGCCACAAATAAGTAACATGTGGTCAAAACTTAGTAACTTGAGGCCACAACTTAGTAACTTGAAGCTTAGCACACTAAAGTAACTTGTTGCCACTACTTCGTACCTTTAGGCCATTACTAAGTAACTTTAGGCCATTACTAAGTAACTTAAGGCCATTACTAAGTAACTTTAGGCCTCTGCTGATTAACTTGAGGCCACTTATTAGTAACTTGATGCCATAACTTAGTAACTTCAGGCCACAGCTTAGAGACTGGAGGCCACAACTTAGAACCTTGTGGCCACTACTTAGTAATTGGAGACAACTAATTGGAGACAACTACAATGTAACTTGAGGCTATAACTTAGTATCTTGAAGCCACAACGTAGTAACTTGAGGCCACTACCGTAAATGACTGGGTATTTATAGACACACTTTTTTCCCTCAGAATTTGATGTAAAAAAATGCCTGCGTATAATACCCAGTAATAATTTTTGGGACTTTTTTCTGAGGTCGATTTCAAGCCGAGAGTTTGTTTAGTTTTATGTAGAAAGTGATGTTACTCGCGTCATATTGATTGAGTACTGTATATACGGGTTAAAACGACAGTTGAAGATCAGTATACCGTATATCGTAAGACGTCAATAATTTAAACAAAAATATTTTTCGATTAAAGTTATTCAATATTATTTTGAATAATAAACTGAATTGAACAATAATTAAACATGCATATCAAAAGCAAAGTTTCGCACTGTCAAAATATTTTTTGTCAGTTGTATGATAAGGTGTGAAAAACTCGCATTGCCTTTTGTTTTGTTTAACATACCAATACCACAAATTGATGCGATAATGGTCTTGTTTTTTCACACATTTACGTGAACTTTATTCTTTTCTGTAGATGTTGACATTTTGAGAACAAACCCGTACAATATAAGGTTTATGCATAAATATTTACACCTCAACTTCCATTCCTTAAATGAACTGCCTTTCGGCAATTGCGTTCATCAATCGATGAACGCAACATCTTCGGATATGTTCGGATCGTAATTCATTGCATAACAATATACCTGAAAGCGATTGATCTTGTTATTGGTTGTATTGTGTCTGCAGGTCCCGTAAAATATAGATCAACAATTTTAAAAGTGTTCGTTTATTATATTTTAAATATATTGGTACCAGAAGTGTTTCAATTTTACGTTTTAAAGTGATTTCAAGTGGTTGAACTTTTCCCGCGTTATTGTGACGTCATTTGAAAAAAATGTTTCCAGTTATAGTCGGGTCGTTCTATTTACAGAATGGGTAAGAACGGATTACGGATGAAATGAAATGAAATGAAGTATTTTTTTAACGTTTCTTGAATAAAATAATGGACTATTGGTGTAAATATAAGGAATGATTTGCGGGGTTGATGTCAATATCGGGGATATGAACGCAATTGGGTTGGTCAAAGTACGCACACACATTGACCAACCCAATTGGGTTCATACCCCGATAATGACATCAACACCGCAATTCATTCCTTAACTTAATTCATTCTCGACAGGTTATCGTTTACGATATACTGTCAAAAAGAAATCTTACATATTTTCATAAAAGGCACCTTTCAGTGCTATCCAGAAACAAATGGTCACAATCAGTTCTTTTAAGTGCCTTTCCTAACATAAAACGAATTGAAATGAAACACATTTTGCATTATCATTGTATGGTTTTTAAGATAACCATCGCCATTTTCACGAAAAAAATATTTGTCATCACTGTCAACAAACATGGTGGCCGAAATTGACAGACGTTATTGACATAATTTCTATGCGATCTTTAACCCCAAACAAACATTTTTTTTGTCAGATTTTTCATGGATTTTTTTGTCTGCGTCTAATACTCCTTAATCGTCTTATACCCAGTCATTTACGGTACTTAGTACCTTGAGGCCACTACTTAGTAACTTTAGGCCACAACATAGTACCTTGAGGCCACAACATAGCACCTTGAGGCAACAACATTGTACCTTGAGGTCACAACATAGTACCTTGAGGTCACAACATAGTACCTTGAGGCAACAACATTGTACCTTGAGGTCACAACATAGTACCTTGAGGTCACAACATAGTACCTTGAGGTCACAACATAGTACCTTGAGGTCACAACATAGTACCTTAAGGCCCCAATTTAGTAACTTAAGGCCACTAATAAGTACTTTGAGGCCACAACTTAGTAACTTAAGGACACTACTTAGTTACTTAAGGCCCCAACTTAGTAACTTAAGGCCCCTACATAGTTACTTAAGGCTACTTAAAGGCCCCAACTTAGTAACTTAAGGCCCCTACTTAGTAACTTAAGGCCCCTACTTAGTAACTTGAGGCCACAACCTAGTTTATTCATGGTGGCATGTAAATAGTGTATGTATAGGTGTAGGCGAGCGGCGTCGAGTATGTTGTCTGATTAACAACTAAAACATTTGTCCAATCATCACCAAATTTGGTTACGATGGGTAAAGGCGTGATATATTTGAAAATGAAACAAATGGCTATGATGTTGTTTCCCATTAACCTTTTGTCTGTATTCTTTGTACTATGAGAACAATTTTCAACTTTTTTTTCAGAAGCTGTTCAATTTGGTGACCAACATCATCATTGAAAATGGCAATGCCTCCGTCTTTTCTCCAATGATTCCAGCGGTGGCCAGATCTTTTGCAGGATGAACAGCGACATTGACAGCGCAGCACAGTGCAGAGTGAGTACACGGTAGGTGATTACTGGTGACACAAGTGCACTATTAATCGAGGTTATATAAACCAGTGTATTGACTATTGTGTATCAGTATATAACTACATATTGATGATAAATGCTCAGGACATCTAATCTGCCAAAATCTGGTTGAAGGGAGGTTAATGCCTTGGCATACGCAATTATGCCTGCTGTTGGCTAGCGATCGTAAATCATGGCACACCCTAATGCCTTAAATTTCACTTTCAAAGCTGTCTGGCAGTTCACGTTTAGCGGTGTTGCATGTGATACTTTTACATCCATAACTTGCCATTAGAATGCAATCCTGGATTTAGTCTATGTTTTGTCGGTTGGTCGGTTCTTCCGTCCATCCATCGTTAGACCAAAGCTTATCCGAGTGATAACTCAACAATTCCTAGACCTATGGTAATTAAACTTGACATAAAGATATGGCCTGACCAGTAGATGACTCCTATTGAGTTTAGGGCTAATGGGGTCAAGTCCAAGGAATTTACTAAACTTCTTACAATGGTAAAGCAAAATGATAAGAAGTGCAGTGTACAAGAACCATAACTTCTTTTCAGCTCATCACAGAGTTATTGCCCTTTGTTATTTTTCCTTGCCCAAAGCATAACTTGAAAATAAAAGGATGGAATTTGATTAAGCACAATGAGAGAAAGTGCAGTGTACAAGAACCAAAACTCTATTTCCAGCGAACTTCTTACCCTTTGTTACATTTTCTTGTCAGCAGCTTAACTTCTAATTGACTCAATGAGATTCAATTAAACATCACAGTTTGGTTAAGCATGATGGGTGGGAATGCTGTGTACAATTACCTCAGAGTTATGGCCTCTTCTCAAAGAAATAGATGGGCATTCCAGTGTCCAGGCAGCATTCGGTGATATTCGTCACTCCTCTGACAGCTCTGGTATAAAACAGTTAATCAGTATGCACAGTGTGTAATGTCAATTTAAGTCAATAAATATACATGTACCAATATAAGTGTGCATGTTTTCTTAATTGTGAAAAAAAAATCACATTTTAAGAGCAATGGATTCCCCCTGCAAATCTTATGGATGCTTAAATTCATTGATTGTTGTGATAATTTGTTTAACAGGACTTTGTCCAGTGTGACATAGAAAGGATATCGGCATCAAACATTGTCCAGCCTCCAACCAATCAGGAGAACTACTTTTTTCTGAATCCCTACACCTGTCTGCTCACAGTGCAAATATAGGTTAGCTGCATTTACTATTTTCAATGTACATCCTGCTAAAGAGATTGGCAATAGGAAAATCTTACGTAAATTCAGATCCGCATTAACCCCTGCTGTTAGCAATATCTCATGCTTAACCACTTCGACAATTTCGATGAAACTTCACAGAAATGTTCTTTTGGTGGTGCTCTGTCAAAATTTATCAGAGAAATGAATTCCATGCAGAGCTCATATTGCTCAGAAAATCTTCTTGACAAAACCCAAAAGGCCTATAAATTAGATCTACGTTGCAATTTTATTATTTGGTTTATTCCTTATAATATTGTCTAATTAAAGTAGAAATTTACACTTGAGACATATTATGAATATTAAAAAGTTTCAATCTTGAGTAACTCTGCTACTAGAACTTGTTGATGGCATATTCTTTTTAGGGGGTACGGAAAGACTCATCAGATGCTGGCCGCTTTTTGATAACAAAGCTGTCCGATAATTTGACATTGTTCACTTTGTATATTTACCCTCGCCATCGAGTAATACCCATTCGGCAAGCTACAGATTTCATTAAGTCTATAAGTATTAAAAACAATAACATTATAAATTTAAAATAAATAAAAGCAACAGTGAATGAAGTGTGAATGCTTTGGACCGTGAAATATATCGATCAACGAAGTCTATTCACTTTGACAGTAGGGCGGAAGAAATATATTCAAAGGTTGATGGGGTTTACATATAGTGCGCGAAAGCGCTAAATTTAGCCAATGATTGAGCTAGGTGATTACATCATTTGTATTCACTTTGTATTATGCAGGCCTCGGAGCATCCCAGAAAGATTCGAGATCAAACTCGGCCTTCGTATTTGTTCTATGTTTGAAAACTTGCTAGAACTTACTAGAGCGTGACTCCGTACTGTCTTCTTTATACTGGTAGTGTAAACATGCCAGGCTGTTTACACTTGACGTAACGTAGCGGAGTTAAGTTCATGTTTATTCTACTCTCCTTTTAACATTTTGTGGTCTAGAAAAAGCCACTCACAGAATTTTGCGAGCTTGAATAAAAGTCACTTGCAATTTGCAAATGTTGCTCGCATTTTGCGAGTATGCGAGTCTAAATTCGAACCCTGCGTTGTGTAACATGATCTGAAAGTGGTCCTCTACAAAAAACATTAAGCTCTGTGGTCAAAATTTACCATGCCCGTGGTGTTGCTTGTATAAAACTGTATAGAAAACTCTTTTAAATCTCTTGTCTGAAACAGCTAGGCCCGACCCTTGATAATTTGTATGTAGCAACATATAGTGGTCCTTGACCAAGATTGTTTGAAATATTTTCCCAAGACCAAAACATTAGCCATGAGCCTGAGGCCACACATTTGCTACATTATGCCCCAGGGGTCAAAACTTGCCCTGACCTGTGTGTCACCAGTTTTATTATGTACTTATATAGGGAAATCTTTGCCCACCCTAACACTTTCTTTAAATCAATAATCTTGTTATTTGGTATACATTATATAATGGCTCTCTTCCATGTTTTATTATATTTTTAAATGGCCCTTGTGTCAAAACTGGCCCTTGCCTTGGAGGTTACAAGTTTCCTATAAAAAATATATACTGTACAATGTATAAAAAGAACATGGAAAATCTTCAAATTTCAAACCATAGCCCTCAGACCTTTGATAATGTGTATGTAGCATCATAAAGTGGTTTTCTCACAAGTATGAAAGAACAATGCTCTGGGGTTCACAAGTAACATACATACTTAAGGAATCTTGAAAATATTCTGGTATGAAACCGCTACCCCAAGACCCTTGATATGTGTTATGTAGAATCTTGATATTATGATGGCTCTTTAAAACATATTCTCTTCAATCTCATGGGCTAGATCAATGATATTTGGTACTCAGCACCATCCTTTACCAATTGCGCAACTAATGTCCCTGGGATTAAAGGTGGCACAGCCCGAGAGACCATAAGTTTTAAATAAAGTTAACATGCTATTAAAAATAATATCCCTGTTCCCATCTTTGGAATCCCAGGATTTCTATATATTTCTATAGTTATATCTCTGTACATCATTTTCTTTGGACCTGCATGGTCAAGACCCTCATATTTGGTATGTAGTCTCTTGTCGTGGCGCTTTACTTAGATTGTAAAAATATTTCCATGGAGGCCAACCACTTGGCTGTTAAATCACCCGTTCAACATACCCCCTCATTTTGCGAGTTCATGTTCCAGCCTGCAAGACCTTCCTCTCAGACCATTTGTACATCACGGCGCAAGTCACACGTATCCTCTTCAAGAATACACAATCATCTTAGTCTGTTCCAGCCTGCAAGATCTTCCTCCCATACCATTTGTACATCACGGCGCAAGTCACACGCGTGCTCTTCAAGAATAGGCAATCACCTTAGTCTGTTCCAGCCTGCAAGATCTTCCACTAGACCACCTTTACATTATCATTGCAGAACGGAGGTTATACATTTTGCAATAAATGTTATTATATTAGAGTGTCTGTTATGCCTGCATGGCATTACAGACATGTAGGGGTTGCATGGTACGGCGCCGTCGTCTGCGGGATAACACTCGTTTTTGAACAATACCTTTCAAAGGACATGATGTAGTGTCTTGCACATTGGCCTTTTCTAGTAACAGATACCGTTCTAAATTTTGGGTCATTTGGTCATGGTTAAGGTCATTGTGTCAATAAAAGTATTGGCGTTCTGATCAATAACTTTTAACAACTTGGTGAATAGCCTTTTATGTTGGTATTCACATTAATCATGTTCAATATCTCACCCATAAAGACATTTGAGGCAGCTGTCAAATGGCAAGGTCATGGTCATTTTACTGGAACAATTATGATCGTTTCTAATCGTGTACTTATTTATGATTTGGTTAACAGTCGAAAACCCTGCTGTGCCCACTTTTATCATCAGTAGATGATCTAACTTATTTTGGGGTCAACTGATAAAGCCTCAAGGTCCTGATGATCTTTACTATTAAGTATTTTGCCGGTCCTGACAGGCGACAAACTCGATTAGCAGAAGTTAAACTTTGATAAAAAGCGAAAAGCTAGTTTATTTTAACTTTAATTTACAATGATTTTGAAGAAAGTTAAATAAACTGATGCCCGTTTACACGATGTAGCACAAGAGTGTGGTCTTGTGTCATTGTTGGGGAACCAGCGAACTGATGGAAACCCAGTTGCCCGGCTTGGTAATAACAAATAAAACTCTCATGCACCGAGGCCCGGAATCAAATCCAGGTTGAGACAAACAGACTTGTACAAACTACAACAGCCGAATATGTTGCAAACTGCAACTAACAACCTTTAATATTTTACTTGCAGCCTGGTGGGTGCTGTCCAATTTCGGAGAGCAGTGCTGAGAGCAGACATGAGACCAGCACCCGTCGGCTGAAATCCCCCGCCAATCCCAAAAGATGGCCAAGAAAGACCTTCTACTGGTGAGTTGTTGGAAATGATGATAATACCCCTTTTCTGAATATTTTTTTGTCTTTGGTCTGAATAGAATTTAAGAGTATAATATAAGTTTAGATCAAGGTCAATGGTAGTTGATACTTTCATGCAAGTTGTTTTGGTGATTTTCATGTTATTGAATACAAAGTATAGGATGCATGGTTTGATATCCATCAGGGTTCTTTACATAATTACTTAAATGACATCTCCAGCTCCTGTTTTTATTCACTTGAGACTCGAGAATACTTCTAAATGCAGTCAGCTTTCGTCACCAACAAGCTTAAACAAAAAACGGTCCATAATTTGCTGTGAACAAGAACAGTCATTGTTAATCAATACAATACAATGCATAGCTCAGTGATATACAAATAAGGATGCTTGTTGGCTCAAGCTATACTATTTCGGTATGCCGAAGGCTCGGATATTGTCTGTGCGACTGCGCATTCATTCGCCAGTATGTCCATCCGAACAGTCCTGTCTCAGCAACAGTCTGTTATTAACGCCCTCGGGTGAAACCTAGGTTCAACCTTTGTCTTGGCTGTCTATCTGGGAAAACTGGATGATACAATTTCTCAAGAAATGTAGTAATATCTTTAAAAATTGGAAACCTTAAATCAAAGACCTTTGAAAATTAGTCCCATGTAGTGCCAATTACAAGAAATGTTCAAATTGTCCCTTGGGTCAAAGCCCACCATTCTTCTAGGGTCCAAGTATGTATATATTCTATATACTTATATTGCGAAGTTTTGAAAATCTACTTCTTTTTAAAATCATGGCCCAAATGTCAGGCGCATATAATTTGATCAATATAGGAGTAAAAAAGTAATAAAATACGATCGGATTGTACCATATCTGACTCAAAATGGTTAAATGTTTCTTGAGAGGGTAACCCCAAATCCCCATGCAATCAGTTTGTCAAATACTTTTTGTTCTAAGAAAGGGGCCCATGTCAAAAGGTTTGCGCCCCTTAGTTACATTCCTTTAACGTCAATTCCTGGATCTGCCACTGAATAATACTACAACCGTTTACTTACTAACAGCACATTGTATACAAATTTCTGCCTTTTCCAGCGATAGTGTTGTCCATATTCTTATTTCTTCCATAGCAACTACCTACATCAACATCAACCAATGACTTCATAAGCGACCAGTTTCAAAGCAGTAGTCCGCTTCCATTGCCATCACATCCCTTGTCCATGGGAACAACCGGCTTACAATGTCTTGACTAGGAACACTATTAATTTTCCTTTACAATGACATGCCTCCTTATCAACCATCATATATCTTGGCAACCACTTACTTTCTAGACAAACAGCAACATCCATACTTACCATTGTTTATTTTAATAAGATTAGCCTTAGAGGCTATTTTTGCCCTCTTGTTGAAAACTTTTTGTATCATACATTTCCAGCATCAACAGGGAAAAGGCCAGGATTACGATACAAGTGCAGAGACTAGAGATGTGCCTACCACTCCCCCGCCATCGAATATGAAATGTATAAATGAATTATACATGCAGCCTGATTATTATGCATTTGAACTTAAAACAACATTATAACCAGTCACAAAGCAAACCCAATGCTTGTTCTGACTGCTGCAGCCATTCTACTACAAGACAGTGAACATTTTGTGGTTATTCCAGTGTAAATGATTCCTTCACTTCAAGAACTAGCCACCCTTATTTATTGGGAAAAGCATGTTATCCATCATTCAGAACTCCTTGGCCATTTTCTATCAAAAAAAGCCTCAGATATGTGCCGGTACATCATACAGACGTAGGTCGTAAACTCTTAGATAATATTATTAAGTTTAACTGCATAATTGAAATAACTACACGATCTACGTGAAGCGTAGTTAAAGTGTACATATTTCTGACATTGTAAACTGGCCATTTACATCCAAGGTGGTTGTCAATGGAAAATTGCCAAGGAGTTCCGAATGGTTATCCATACCCACGCATGTGATTGTTAATACATTTGGAGGTCATATCACTAATCTAAAGTCTTATTGAGAGGAAACTGTATCATAACCTGACCTTTATTAAAATCTCAAAAAGGAGTTTAAGTTTAACTATATATAGTTACAAACTTGACCTAGACTTGTATGGTTTACCTGCAACCCTAATCCACCTTTTACCTTAGCATATTTGCATTAAGGTCCTGTCCATAGCATAACCCTTTTATTTGTCAGACATAGATATGCAAATAGATTTGTACTGATAAGTTATATAGTTAGATAGGAAATGGACATTTTGTCTTGGTAAATTGTTTTACATATGTTTGGAATTAAAACACTTGAATTATATAGTTATTAGGGAATGGACATTTTGTCTTGGTAAATTGTTTTACATAATTATGTTTGGAATTATGACCCTTGAATTTTGAGAGACTTTGACTTGTGCTTTAAATACAAGAATAACCAAAACACTGACAGAGAGGCAAACAAAGACATACATGGGGCGTACTGTTACGAAGTTTGTTAAAGTTAAC
The DNA here is from genome assembly GCF_026914265.1 of Mya arenaria. NCBI lineage: Eukaryota > Metazoa > Mollusca > Bivalvia > Myida > Myidae > Mya > Mya arenaria. Next base: position 68,142,336 of record NC_069133.1, on the reverse strand, counting down.
AACGTTGTTAACGTCATCATTGTTAACTTTGATATCCTTATTGCTGTAGAAGTATTATTGATACATTTGTGAGCTGCAGTATTTCTAACAAGAGTTGGGACATCTGATAAAAGGAGACCCATTCCAGTTAGATATATGAGCACATCTCCAAATAATATACAATTAAAAGTTAACAACGAAGTCGTTCATAACATTTTTGTGTCGCCTTAAAAGACGACATATAGGGGTTACTTTTGGCGGCGTCGGTGCCGGCGGCGGCATCCGCGTCCCATTTTCGCTTGTCCGGGGTATATCTCCTAAACTGTTAGTGGTATCAACTTGAAATTTCATATGTAAATAGATCTAATTGAGGGCAAGTGCAGTGCACAAGAACTGTTACTCTTGCTTCCATATTTTTATCAACTTGAAACTTCATAGCTAGATAGATCTCATTGAGGGCAAGTGCAGTGCATAAGAACCGTTACTCTTGCTGCCATATTTTTAGAGTTATTGCCCTTTGTTAATTTTCTTGCTTAGGTTTTGTCCGTGGCACATCTCGTAAACTATAGGAGGTATCAACTTGAAACTTATTCCGTAGGTATATTTGATTGAGGGAAAGTGTAGTGCACAAAAACCGTAACTCTTGCATCTATATGTTTAGAGTTATTGCCCTTTGTTAATTTTCATGCTTAAAGTTTTGTCGGGGGCATGTCTTGAAGAATATAAGAGGTATCAACTTGAAACTTCATAGCTAGATAGATCTCATTAAGGGCAAGTGCAGTGCACAAGAACCGTAACTCTTGCTGCCATATTTTTAGAGTTATTGCCCTTTGTTAATTTTCATGCTTAGGTTTTGTCCGTGGCATATCTCGTAAACTATAGGAAGTATCAACCTGAAACTTATTCCGTAGGTATATCTGATTGAGGGAAAGTGCAGTGCACAAAAACCGTAACTCTTGCATCTATATGTTTAGAGTTATTGCCCTTTGTTAATTTTCAAGCTTAAATTTTGTCCGGGCATTTCTCGAAAACTATAAGAGTTATCAACTTGAAACTTTATAGATAGATAGATCTTATTGAAGAGGATCGCAGTGCACAAAAACTGTATCTCTTGATTCCATATTAGAGTTATTGCCCTTTGTTAATTATCATGTTTAACTTTACCTTGCACACTTTTTAAGCTCACCAGAGCACGAAGTGCTCAAGGTGAGCTATTGTGATCGGTCTTTGTCCGTCCGTCAACAATTGCTTAAAGAACATCTCCTCTGAAACTACCGGTCTGGATAGCAGTTTAGACAGAAGCAATACAGAGATGCTCATTTCACACCTGAAAACGTATTAATCCATTATCTTCAAATTATTTCTTGGAAGGCGGGGCTCCGTAAGCGGCGTAGACTGCGCTATGTTTCATTTAAAATGGTGTAGAAATAGTGAAGTTATCTTTGTTTATAGTCTTCATTCGAAGCAAAATATTGCCTCCCGACGTAGGATTTATGACGCAATTTATCACGTGGTACACACACACTGAATATTGTACTAGTCAAATAAATATCCAAATGTATGAAAAAGAGAAGACATATTAGACATCGTTTGTGTAAGTAGTACCTGTGTATTCGATCCCCTATTTGACAGTGCGCATATTTCACAAATTGTGAAACATGAGATATGTGAATGTTGCTGTCTAACAGAGCTATAATGAAAATTACTTCTTAATTTTGTAAGAAAAGTTAGTCAAGCAAAATGAGTCATAAAACGTCATTTTCTCGTTTCATTTCATTTCGTCGAGTCAAATAACGTTAAACCTATTTGGATTTTATTAAAGAACTTAATTTATTCTTTGTAAAAGCGAATACATAGTATAACGTTATTTTGCAAATATTTATGAGTAGATAAATGGTTTGTAAAAAAAATATTGACAATCCCACTGCGTACCGAACACTCCATTAATATATACTCTTTCGTACACGGATTACAGATTCTACATACCAAATATTTCCAAGATAATTTTCATACCGGGTACTGCGTAACGCAGTCTTGAATAATAACTGTTCTTTTTAAGCTATTGAACACTGCATATTTAAAGCTGTACTCTCACGGATTCATTTGACAATTTTGTTTTGTTTTATTTTGTCTCGGATTGAGCCATTTTTGCATAAATGTCTGATAGCTAGTGAAATGAGACTGCTGACAAGAGCAGATTGCAGTTTTCATATTTGCGTTTGAAAATTGATGTTTTATTGCTAAAAGCGTTACTAACGCAAAATATAGAAAATTAGATTTTCGGCAGTTTACCAAACAATTGAGATCAGTTTTATTGCGAGTTATCTTATATGACAGAATGGAAGGCACTAATGCCAAAATGAGCTGATTCTGAGACAAAAATAAAATAAAAAGATCAAAGCTGTCAAATTGTGAGTGCATCTTTAAGGTGGAATTAAGTTGCAGAGATCCTAAAAGATTCTGATTGAGAAACAGTTTGATATTTCACTCTATTTTGTAGTGAACATATCATTTCTCCCACATCAGATTAGTAGATCGAATAATTTAACCGTGCTCGAAATTCTTATCTCGCCCACGTGCGAAGATAAAATGCCCGTATGGAACTCCTTTTGAATGGCCGCCTTATTGTAATTACCTCCCTTGTTGACGACTGTCGTCTGTAGCATCAGGGAAACCGTGTCTTCTGGCAATATTTAGAACGCTAATTAATTATTTCTCGCTTTAAATGTCACCATAAAACAGTTTTCACGCACCTTTCAAGAAATAATGCTTCACTCTAGACTACTAAGAACCATTTAAAGACCGATTTCACTATTAACATAATCTGAATCACTGCGCGCATATCCTTGACAACCACGACTTATTGCATATCCATACGCAATTATTTTCACTAAGCACAAAAGAGTTGTAACAAAATATACATTTTTACTTAATTTTGTTTAACTGAAGTGAGAGAAAAAGCATCCACCATAGCCGCTCGTGTAAGATAGGTTTATCCCGACCCTCGCGCATGTTGTTTTGCGGAAATTCAGTAAACCTCGTTTCCGCAAAACACCCTACGCTCGGGTCGGAATGAACTTATCTTACACTCTCGGCATTGGAAGATACTTATAATCTTTTCACTGTTATTTCACTAATAAAACGTTATATTTCTTCGAAAGGCATGAATGAAAAAAGGGTGTCATTATAACTTAGGGAGGTAAGAATGTGAAGAAATTTGCAGCGTTACGCCAAAGGATCACGTTTTGCACTTGGACAATTTTACACCAACTATTTAAGGAAAGCGTTTACGCATTTCTGTAACAAATAACAAAACCGTTTGCCGGGGCAAGATATGCGATAGTTTATTGCTTGAAACTGGGCGACAGAAGCAAGTCAAATATACAAACACATTCAACAATTAAAAAATTAGCTTTTATCAACATTCATGGAACATGTTATACTATTGTCTGTTGTACCCAAATACTAACAAGAGTGACACTCACAAAATACGCCCATCAATAATTTCTTGGATTCTAAGACAACTTACTGTCACATTGGCCCTTTGAGAAGCAAGCTTTTCAAGAAGCAAATGATTTGGCACAATATGGCATTAACATTTGGCTGATTATCATACTTGACCGATTTATTGTACCAACAAATATTTTCAGCAAGTTTGGTGAAGATCAGATGATAACTGTTCAAATTAGACAGTGGACAAAGCAAAAATGGCAAATTTTGACCAATTCAAGGGCCATAATCCTGAAGATTTTGGCTGGTTATAGAACTTTGCCAAGAATATATACCAACAAACATTTATAGTAGCAAGTTTGGTGAAATTCGGATAAAAACTGTTCAAGTTTGAGAGTAGACAAAGCTAAAATGGCCAATTTTGATAAATTCAGGGGGCCATAACTCTGGAGTGCCTAAAGCGATTTGGCTGGTTATCGAACTTGACCTAGATATTTCACCAACAAACACTTTCATGAAGTTTGGTGGAAATTGGATGAGAAATGTTCAAGTTAGAGAGCGGACATTATTGTGGAGCCGATGGGTGTTCCCATAATACGGCCATCGTAAGATGGGCGTATAAAAAGGTACAAAGATATTTACACATATACGCTGGGTCAGAGTAAAAACCTGAGATAAAACATCATTGCCCCAAATTGTAAAAAGCTTTGGAAAACTGTTCCCACCGTACCTGAGCAGACTTCATATATGATTTCCTACATACATTATTTTAACAACAACATGTTAAAGCAGAAATAAAATGATCTGTCAGGACAATTAACAACTAAAAATACATTTCATTTTAATGGCATATTAATAACTTGAACGATCGCTGTCGCGCCTAGAATTGACCAAATCCCACATTATCGGGGATATTCCCGCTCAAATAAAAGCCAATCTTAAGATGATATGAATAGTTTGTACAAGTAACGAATGAAAACTATGATATTTTCAGTCATTGATTCACTTACGTAAGTCAAGCAGCAGAGTTAGTGTAAGTAAGCGAGTGTAAGTAAGCGATAACAACAGCAAGTGGCAGTAATTCACTGACGGACTGTTTTAATGCAATTAACTTTCAAAAAGAAACATGCGCATTGTTTCTTCAATGAAAGCACATTTGTTTCTTATAGAATTTTATCAATTACAAACCATTTTAATTATTTTCTAAAAATAAATAAATTTTATTTTTAAAAAGTTGCAAGAAATTTTTGAAAGAAATTTAAAATTCTGTGGAGAAACCAGAAGTATTTGTAATGATAGATTAAGATCTACCTAAAACCCCGACATGTTAAACAGGACCAACACTTGCTGATGACGCAAAGGCCACTACAATGCAGACGATCTTAGAAATCAGACATAATGAGATAAGATAATGCTATATAAAGCATTGAAAGTTAAAATGTATTTACTTGACAGTTCACTTTCAAAAGGAATATGCAACTTATGTCACATCACCTTAAAAATGCCAAATTTAAAATGGAAAGTTACTAATAAAAACATAAGAATGTCACATCAAAAATAAGCAAAACAAGAGATGTTTGTCAAACATTATGCCCCCCCCCCCCCCCACCCTGAGCGCCATGATGTCAGGATTATATGGACAATTGAATGAAATATGCATGGTTTGAAATAACAGCTGATTTGTCACTGACATTGGATGCTGTTGAGGCATTTTTACGATTATGACCCTTCAAAGTGTGAGGATAGAGTGTGTTATGACCATGACCTTTGACCTCAAAATCCATAGGAGTTATCAGCTGGTCAAAAACCTAAATGTCAAGTTCGAGGGCCATGGGTGCAGGCATTGTCAAGATATCACACAGACAAGCTTTTTTCGTTCAAGGTCACCATGACCTTGACCTGATGACCCCTAAAATCATATGGGGTCATCTACAGGTCAGACGCAACTGCAAATCAAGTTTAAGGGGCCATGGGTGCAGGCATTGTCGAGTTATTACTCAAAACATTTTCGCATTCAAGGTTACTGTGAACTTGACCTTTGACCCGATGACTCCTAATATCAACTAGAACTATCACTGAAGGTGATAAATACCCCCAAACGCTGCCCTGATATGAAATTGCAGTCAACTATTTGGAAAGCCAACCTATAAATGACAACTTTATTTTAGGGACTATCGTCATTGTAATTTGCTAAAATAGTGTAATGATTTATATACACTGAACTCCTCATTGTCCTATATCATTGTATAAAGTTTTATTGCATACCATCCGGTAGTTTTCAAGTTATGCTTCGAACAAGTAAAAAGTAAAGGGCAATTACTCTGTAATTTGCTGTAATAGAATTGCGGTTCCTGTACATTGCACTTCCTCTCATTATGATCAATCACTGTATGAAGTTTTATTAAATTCCATCCAATAGTTTTCAAGTAGCACCAGGTTATCACCAAAAGGTAGATGACACGAATGGCTAGAATGAAATGCATTTTGCTTTTGGTGTTCATGAGGTAAAATATACTGCGATCTTAAAATGAGACAAAAATAACATTAAAGGATTAAATGGAAATATAGGATTTAAAATGACAGTTATGGTCGTTTTTACAAATTGTATGCAAATAATACATCATTTCGCTAGTGACCTTGTTGATGTTTTCCAGCCTTGTGTGTGCTTATGTTTGATCTGAAAGTGAGAGCCGGATTAAATGTGAAATGTTTACTGTTTGAAAAATTGGAAAAAACAACTAAAAACTAAATTGATGAATTTACAAGACTTGTCTAACATTACATTCAGGATTAATTTCGTACCACATATTAACCCGCTCACCGGAAACGTGCTTTGTACCCATAATAGATTGCGCAGTTATTTCAGCTTCTGGTCGGTGCATTTTGTTTGAATATGCCGTAAAGGTCAATCATACTAGCATAAAAATATTTTGTTCTTACCTTCTTACATCAGAACCGTAAACATTATAAGATTATCTCCATTATTTTAGGAACTATGCTCTATTGATTAGGTCCGTTTGGAATTGATGAATTTTTGCACATGTTCACCTTATATTTATTTATATATACTAATTTTCTTTCATGAATTTTTTTTAAATTACATATATTCACTATTTTGACCAAAATAATAATTAAAATAAAAAAAATACAGAAATATAAAAAATGTGTTACTGTATCCAGGCAATGTGACTATCGCCTTTAGTTCCATGTTATGTTAGGGAAGTAATGTAAATTTATGAAGTTAGTATTTGAATATATATTTTTTAAAGCTTACTTCATACAATCTTACCTTACATAACATTCAGAATTAATTCTGATTTACAAGCTTTACTCTTGGAAGTGAGTTATCAACACAGTTGACCAAAACCAATTTAATCTTGGCACCATACTCTTCCTAAACCTGAATAAGGAGACGCTTTCTTAACTTTATTTCCATGTAACACATTAGATATCTTAAACGAAGAAAAACAACTTAGCTGTCCATTTCATTATATTTATGTTAGTTCATTTACATTTAAACGGTTTGGAATGTTTGACGAGACTCCCCTTTCACACATATAAATATCTGGGCCAAATTGACCCCAACACAAATTTAGGCCCAAATGGCCATAGCGCAAAAAATAATTTTGGGCCCACTTGACCCAAAATGAATTTTGAAAAAAATGGTCAGAAAATGTTGACCCGATTAAAGGTCAACTGGTCACCTGCCAAACTTTGGCGTCTTCCATGGCGACCTACCCCAAAGCCTCGGGGTTGAAAATAAGCAATTAATTATTGCACTGCAATCACTTATTGCAGCAGTTAATTAAACAATACAATTTAGTTCAGCTCAGCAAATATGCAAATCAGTATCAAATATCAATTACAAGTATTCATTCTTTAGCAACTGTAAGTGAATTCCGTCACGGAAAAGCACTTAAAATGGTTAATGATAAAATTGCTTAAGAGTTGGATAGTAAGGTGCAGACGAGCGCCAATGTGAAGCGAAGATAGATAATCTGAGCTGAACTCCCCAAAGAACAAATTTGGGCAGCATAAGGGGAACCCCGCCTTCTTGATACGAGATGGTAGCTTTCAATATGGTCAGCATTATTCTAAGCAGAAGTTCGTATATGACTATTATATTTAAGGCAAAGTGAGTTTAGCTAAGCGTGTTTCTGATACAAATTGCCAAATTCTGGGTGAATAAATCGTTGCCATCGTCTGTTCAATGGACGCCATCTTGCAATAGATACTCGATTGAAATCTTGTGGGCCTTTGAAATGTAATTTTTGCAGAAGCTGTTCAGGCGCCTTATACATAGCAATGTGATATTTGAGATAGTGCCATGTTAATCTAGGTAAAAAGTTGCGAGAACACAACTAGGGTACCAGGTAAGATGTTGCCAATATTATCTACCAGCATCTTAAAATGCTTTATAAACTCAGAAATTTTTACCCTCCCAATATCATTCCCGCCGCAATGCACAATGATCATGGCTTTTGGCAGACACGTGTTGACTGACTCCGAGTGTTTTGGCTGTGACCTTAAGTTCTTCAAATATTTTACGTTTTCAAATCATTTGGAAGGAGAGAATAGCATATACTAGTCGCTTTTATTTTTAACAATGTTTTTCTTTATTTGTTCCCAGTTTTAGTACAATGATGCTTTTTATTATGAAACTCTATGATCACACAGTTTTAAACCCTTTAAGGCAGACTGTGTGTGAAGCTTTTGGTTTCTAACGATGACTGCATCGTATCTTTGAAAAGCATTTGCATTAGGTGCTCTGAATTGTTTCCCTCCGTCTGCAGATAGAGTTGGGATCTCTAATCATTGAAGTACTTGGGGTTTACCTTTTCGTTTTTTATTATTATTTGTTTTATTGATAAGTTTCCTCAAGTTAATGCATACTTTGATAAGATTTATCTTTTGCGTTTTATCTTTATTAAGAATTGTTGGGATAAGAGTGAGGTTTGTGCACATAAACTGGTTTAAACCCCCAGTAAATTTACATTTTACTGACCGTTCCAAGGCGGTACCTAACAATTCTTGATAAACATTCCAATTATATATATATATATATATATATATATATATATATATATATATATATATATATATATATATATATATATATATATCCCACCAACAATTGATTTCCATTTCTTGACTAAGCCCAATCAGGCGGAGGATATCAATGCCAAGAATTTGCCTTGTTGCAGCTGACTTAGTATTGCAATCATACCTTTAAATTTAGATAGCACGAATTAAAAACAAAATGAGAAAAGTTACCACACTGACTGCCTTAGCAATTGACGTATTATACATTGCAGTGGCATATCTAGCTGGGCTCAAGTGTCTGCCCCCTTCCGTTGGCCGGCAAATGATGTTTAATTTAAACTTTTTTTCCCTTCAAGTATGTCCTATTTTGAAGATTTAAAAAAAGTAGTCTTGAAAGAAAGGTGTTAATTCATCAAAGACTTTTTTACTTGTCATTTTAATACCTACAGTTGGAAAAAGGTTTTTTATTGGGACTGAAGCAATGTGTCATCACTCCAGTTTTGAATTCCTGGATCCACCACTGCATTGTGTGCAAAACATGTGTTACATACATGTATAATATCAACCATGAGTTTTGGGTTTTGTTACTGTTTTGCTAAGCATATTGTCAAGCTAACCATACAGTAAGGCCATTTTTTTACTTAAGATTTGAGCCTTTTTCCCTTCATGCATTTGAAATAGGAATGCAAACGAATATTTGATCAAACATTTGGTATAAGAATGTCAAAATCAATATTCGATGGTAACTGTGATGTCATTGGTAAATATTATCAAAAATACTTTTCATTAATTTCATGTTAAAGCTGCACTCTCACATATTTACTGTTTTGGCAACTTTTTAATTTTTTTTGTCTTGGAATGAGCCAATGTTTGCGTAAATATCTGCAAACCACTCATATAACACTGCTGACAAAAGATCAGATCGCAGATTTTCATATTTCCGTTCGAAAGTTAATGTTTTATGGCTTAAACCGCTACTAACGGTTTAAGAAAAATGCATAAAACATCAATTTTTGAACTTAAATATAAAAATTAGCGATCTAATTTTTTGTCAGCACTTTTATATAAGTGGTTTCCATGGATTTTCGCAAAAATTGGCTGGTTCCAAGACAAAAACTAAAAAAGTTGTCAAAACATTCAATATGCAGCTTTAAACACATACTTTTATGTTTTAACACTTTTCTTTTATTTTACTATGAACATTTTTTAATCAAGTTAAGGAACAACTCAAGTTAAGGAATGACTTAAGCATGTAATGAATACCCAATGAAAACAGTAATAGAGTTAGGAATTAATATTATTCATGTGTGTTATTAGGCGAATAAAGATAGCCTTATGTTTTTTTCGTCTTTAGTACAGACGTAAAACTGATTCCTAAGAAATTCTTGATGTTAAAGTTTCAAATTAATTTTACCCCTTCATTTCCTCCTTTCAGCTCCAATGGCGAGCCTTTATGGTGGTGGGTTGAACCATGTGCGTGAGCAGTCAAGGGTATGCAGGCTCTGTTTATGACTTAAGTAGTGGGAGTCCAAGGCAGCTGATAATATCTGCCGACAGATCAATTCTCACTTCACACAGGGGGAGGTCTTCGAGTATAAGTACATGAATTTTTAATGCAATGAACTAGCATAAAAGTCTTATTGTGAAAATTGAAGAAAAATTAGAATTTCAAATAAAACTTTAATATTGCCCATAAATTATGCATTACATTAAAAAACATGGATAATTTCAAGGTAATTAAGGTTTTTTTATCTATAAAGCAAATTTCTAAAATGTAGAAAATCTTAAAAAGACAAAAGCACAATTATTCCTAATTTCCATGGCTTAAATAGTAATCATTTAAAAATGTTATTTGGGTATGTTTGTGAATCCCAAAGCAAAAGTTCAAGAGAAAAAAGGCTCCAAGTCCAATTACTAATATTCCAGTAGTATTAGTATTCTTAACATGATCAAAATTTATATTTTATAGTGCGTGCAGTATCTCGTACGAAGACACACTGGGTGGTAACAGGTGCGACCCCCACCTGACAACTGGGACGGGACAGGCTGGTTGCCCTGGCGGGGAAGGTTACGACCAGCCGGATGCGTAGAGTTACAACCCCCACCTGACAGTTGGGATGAGACAGGGTTGATTTCCGTGGCGGGAAGGGTACTGACCAGCCGGATGCGTAGAGTTACGACCCCCACCTGACAGTTGGAACAAGACAGCCTGGATTGCCATTGCGGGGAGGGTTACAACCAGCCGGATGCACAGAGTTAAGACCCACACCCGACAGTTGGGATGAGACAGGCTGGATTTCTGTGGCAGGGAGGGTTACGACCAGCCCAATGCATAGAGTTACGACCCCCGCCTGACAGTGGGGACAGAACAGACTGGATTGCTGTGTGCAAGAGGGCTACGACCAGCAGGATGCGTAGAGTTACGACCCCGCCCTGACAGTTGGAATGAGACAGGCTGGATTTCTGTTGCGGGGAGGGCTACGACCAGCAGGACGTGTAGAGTTACAACCCCCACCTAACAGTTGGGACAGAACAGGCTGGATTGCCGTGTGCTAGAGGGCTACGACCAGCAGGATGCATAGAGTTACAACCCCCACCTGACAGTTGGGACGAGACAGGGTGGATTTCTGTGGCGGGGAGGGCTACGACCAGCAGGACGCATAGAGTTACGACCCCCGCCTGACAGTTGGGACAGAACAGGCTAGATTGCCATGTGCGAGAGGGCTACGACCAGCAGGATGCGTAGAGTTACGACACCCACCTGACAGTTGGAACGAGACAATGTTAATATGATATTTTTTACTGTTTTCAAATTTTATTCCGCTGTCATTTCCAAAACATGCATCAGTGTAAACATAGTTGTGACACAAATACGGCAACATAATTTCTGAAATGACATTACAATTGTTTTCAATATGGCACTCTTTTCTGAACAACTACAATTAAATGTCATTTGATATCTTTTACAGAAAATTTGCTTTAGTGTAAGATCACAATATATTTCACCTCAATAAATCATTAAATGTCTCACTCGTGGCTAACTGGCAGGCAAGAAATATAGCTTTTTGTAGTCACTTGTCAAATTTATATAAAAAATAATGCAAAACATTTTATGAAATTAAATTGAGAGAATTTATCCAATGGTTATAAAACTTGGTCAGACTATTTGTTGGCATGTTATCTTGAATTTATATGAACAAGGGTCATCTTGGGTCAAAATCTAGGTCACTAGGTCAAATCTTTAGAAGAAATATTCCACAGTGATAAAATCAAGCATTTTTATCAAATCTTGATGAAACATGGTCAGAATGCTTGCCTGCATTATATCTTGCATATTTTTTATATGGGTCAACCCAGGTCAAAATCTAGGTTGCTAGGTCAGATCTTAGGAAAAATATTTCCACTTCATAAATTCAACATTTGTTGATATCTTGATCAGAATAATTGTCTGCATAATACTTTGCTTTTTTATATCGGTCATATCCCGGGTCAAATTTAAGGTTACTGTACTTAAGATAATCTTTCCACGTCATAACTTCAACAATTTTTGTCAAATTTTATAAAACTTAGTCGGAATATTATCGTTGTAATCTTTCATACAAACACAAACCCTACGGCAAGCTAGATTCAGACATGTGTAATTTCTAGGGATAATTTTTTCGAATGTGGAGAATTTTCTTGAGAAAGTTTGATGTAATTTCTTTAATTTTCTATACAACTTTAATTTGGAGCTCAGCAAATGGTGTTTTGGAACAGCTCCTCCATTAATCGACAAGGTATATATCCCTCTTATTCAGCATTACTCGGAAATTAAAATCTAGGAATTCTGTAATTCTATCCTTCCAAGCGGCTCTATATGCTTGTGGTTTTGATATTCTTTTCAGCTGAACATTCTTCCTCTTTATGTACCTGTTCAAGTTCCACTTCACTTTGCCTTTTACAGTTTTATTTAGTGCCAGAAAATGCCAACTTTCGTTTAACCTTTACATTGTCTTTTCTTGGTCGCCCTATTTTGTTAATCCCAAGTACTTCTTCAACATTTTCTGTTAGCTTCGTTGTAACCATGTTCATATGTGACAGCCTTCGTGGTGAAGCATTCTTAACTACTGTATATGATCCAACGTATTTGCCCAAGCTCTAGGACTTTCTAGTAGATGCCTCTGTGCTCTTTCAGCAGATTTTCGAATGCTAACATTTTTCTGCATTCTTGTTCTTCTTGATTTTGTCTGGGAGCTTATACTTTTCTGTTCTCTTCCAGCTTTGGCAGATTTGCGCTTACTACTTTTCTTGTTATATTCTCTCTGTTTAGCTTTCATTCTTTCATCTACAAACATTGGCGTTTAATGTCTCTGCATTCATTTTGTTTATTTTTTTAATGATGTTCTGATGGCTGGAAAGCTAACAATAAGCTACTCATCTTGGCTGCTTTGTTTTTACTCTATAAAATGAATGTAGGCAATTTTACCATTTTAATGTCAGGAGTGAACCATTTTTACCGATGCAAAAAACCATGCTCAAAAGAAAAGATATATGCTGCAAATTGTTATTTGCAGTATTATGCAGTAACATCTGGGAAAACATAAGCATGAAAAACATAAAATTCATACAAAGAAAAATGTTCTTCTTTTTAGACATATACATTTTCAACAAATAAATTATTATTATAACAATTTGACATATACATTTTCAACAAATAAATTATTATTATAGCAATTTTATTTAAAAGCATTAAAGCGTTTTGTTAAACTGTTAGAAATGGTTTAAGCCATAAAACCTTAATTTTGGAATGGGGACATGAGATCTGTGATCTGATATTTTGTCAGTAGTCTTTTATCACTTCCAAGACAAAACATTAAAAAGTGAGAGTGCTGCTTTGATAGAAAGTGTTGTAGTTAGGGAATAACTCATATTTTCTCAGTGCAGTAGTTCACAACCTATCATTCTTAATATTTCACTTTTTGATACTGAAAATGCATGAAAGAATGAAATGAATTTATAAAATAATTCTATTTTATTTGGGAGGAACCTTAAGCTGGTACATTCAAAAATAATGTTCACCAACATGTCTGTTTCATCTCCTTTTTATATGCTATCTTGAGGATTTTTTGCTGGGATTCAACCTCTTAATGTAAAAAAAAAAATATTTAACTGAAAGAGCATTTCCAGTGTTTTCCAAACATTCCAAAGATAATCATGTTTCTACATTTTCAGGTGCTTTGAATGGATATATTTTGGGTGTCACCTTGTAACCTGGCAACCAGAAGCCAAAAACAGGTGCGGTAATTTTTACTTGAATCAAATGTCACATCCTATTGTTGATTTATGATCTCAACTTGACAGATATCAATCTAGTTTAGACAAGAACCCTTGAATTAAATTAAGACCTACTCTCCAAACATGTATGTTAGTGGTATGCTCTTTCACATTATGACATTTTTCATAAGAAATTAAATATTTTCAGAGCTGATTTTTGCAACAGTGCCTCCAATTCAGTCATACAAGACATGAGATGGTAGTAAAATATGGATTGTCTTGAAAACTTATATTTATTTTACATTATGTGAAATCATTTTGCTCATGATATGGAAATTTCAAGTTTTGAAAATGTGTGTGAACAATTGCAATGTAATAATCAACTAAATGCTTAAAATTGTTCATTTCAGTTTGTATTCATGTTTTGAAAACGGCTTATTATATTTACTTTATAATTACTTTTTAACATGTATCCTTTAAAGGTACAACAGAGCACAAGTACGAACGCGTGTGGTGATTGAGCAGTCCTTTGGGATCCTGAAGAGGAGGTTTCCTTGTTTGTCGTATGGACTTAGAGTGGAGCCCGATTTCTGTTGTACAATCATTGTGGCATGTGTGTTTCTGCACAATTTCGAGTGAGTAATGGGGACACCTTGGACCCAAATGATAACTTTAATGATGACCAGCCAGAAGTCCAATTGAAATTTGAAGGAACAAGGAATGGTCTGCTGTACAGACACATTCTTGCAGAACAGTACTTTTGAATTTGGGATACGCTTACCTAAAAGATGAACTCTTGACTTTCACGTTAGATGTACTGTAAATATTATATTTCTTAAAGATACACTATAACTCCCAAAAAAGATGTACCATACCACAATTAATACAAGTGCTTAAATATACCCAAAAAGAAGAAAGTATGTCTAAAACAATGGTTCTAACAGAGGATTAGTTTAATTTGAAAGAATTATTCAGAATGAACAGAACATCTACCTTATGAGACTATAGAAGATCTCTGAAATCTTTCAGTGTTTACCAATCAATTGATTTTCTCTATGGTTTTCAATGACACTATACACTGTTACAATCTTGTTATCAGTAAACTAATTAATATTTTCAAAAAATGCATTATCTGGTAAGTTGTTAAAGATGTGTCACTCATGATGTTATGTTTGATTTACATGTGTATGTATTGACTTTGAATTAGAGGTTAACAAAAGAATGAATGAATGTCTAAACCATTGGTTCTTATGAAGGATATCATGTTTTGAGTGGAAGAAAAAGAAAAAAATCTGCATATTTCTACCTTTTTGGGCATTGGTTAATCACTAAATATTTTGGGACTCACCAGTGCATTGATAATTGAAGGTCATTAGCTATATAATACTTGGTTTCAATCTTGATATCAGTAATTATTGTTTTCCATAAAAGCATTATTAAGTAAGAAGTTAAAGGATTCTAAATTCTTAAAGCTGCATTCTCCCATAGTAGCTGTAGTGTCATATTTCTTTTTTGTTGTTATAAATGATTCTCTAGATACTCCGGAAACCAGTTATTTTTGTAATATTTATATTATGTAATATTTGATGATTTTTTCTTATATTTATAATTGATGTTTTTACATATGTTTCTTTCAAATCTGAAGTAATTCTTTAATTACCGGCATTAAACTATGATCCGCTTTAAATTGAACTGGTGTGCAAGTAAATGTCTTTACTTTATGTAAAATTTTATTTAAAAATCACACACTCTTTTGTTCTCTATTTGTGCCATGAATGTTGTTTCATGTTGAAGGCCTTTCATGTTCAAAAAGTATGACACATTTTTCAGAAATTGTGTAAATCAGCAACAGGCCATATACTTGTGTAGCTTGGCGTGGTTTGTTAATGTTTGATATAATGAGTCATTTACAGTGTTGACATGAGGTAATGATATAAACATCTGAACACTAATTGTCTGATTATAATAGTCTATATTTATACTATTTTGGGACATTAAGCATGCCATCATGATGATGTTTTTTAAAGAAATGTATTTCTTCTTTTGTACCAAATATGGCTTTTGGTTATGAAAAACAAGATATTTATACCATTTAAACAAAATACATTTTATTTGTATTTGTGTATTCACATATAAGATAATTATGATAACCAGATGGAACAGAACAATTCAATTAAATCTGAAGTGTTTCTATTCAAGCAATTAAGCAACGTTTTTTTAAAGCATTCAAATAAAGACCTTCACCTTATTCTCTTATATTATTATTACAGGCAAATCAGGCCATTTAAGTTTAATCTATGAATTTGATTAACAACTTAGTGTATTTAAGATGCAATAATTTGCCCAAAAAGCCTATGTGATACTTATTTCAAGGAGTAGTGTTTACCACTGAGAAAAAAAGTGATAAAAAGGTAATGAACGTTTTGAGGAAGTGCTACTCAAAAATAACTATTGTCAAAAAGTAAATTTACAAAAGATTAAGTTTGATATAATTGAGAAGTATCAAAGTCTCAAAAAGTAAGGTTTATTCATAAGATCTAAGATGATTAAATTGGTTATAATTAAGAAGAAGACGAAAAAAAAAGCAAAACACTCCATCAAAATTAGAATGACTGACGAAAGTCTGTGCACAAAATTGAATATGAAAGTAGAAAGGAAAAGTAAATTACTTTTAAAAAAAGACATTAAATTTTTCCAACATTATTTGAAAATGAAAGCCACACACTGAAAATGACCTTTTTAATGTGTATTTTTTTACATTACATTGTTTTGTATATATCATTAAAAATCAGCTTTTCCAACTTTAAAAATTTGCTGTCGCCAGTCCTGTCCGGCATTTTATACTAACCATATACTACTTATCGGTGTTAATTTATTAACTTTAGTGTAAAGCTCTCTCGGGAAGTGTTTGCGTTTTGAGTTTTCTTGTTTGGCGTGTTGCCATTGTATAGTCCTGTTATTCAAGTAACGTTAGTATTGACAAAATGTATGAAAAATGCTATTTCTGTGGTGTATTTTATACGTACCGGTAACTGTTTTAATTTACCAAATCTCAAGCCCTCGTATATGACACATTACCAATGCATTCAAGATTGCACAAAGTTGCGTGTTGCCTATAATGTACATCAGATATATGTTAACTTTTTTTACAATACAAAATTTATTGCACAATATAAACATAGAATAGCATGATATGGCGTATTATAGTGCTGATGGTATGAACTAACATAATAAAAGTTAAAATACATGACATGATTTATGTTTTGTTCATACGATGATGCCAAATCCATAAAAGTGCCAGGCAGACAGTCAAAACGCATCAGATACATTAACCTGTTAATGCTATTTGCGACAACAAATTGACTATCACCGATCCTAAATGCCGGAAATTTGTAAGTATATAATTATGTATATATATATTGACAACATATAAGAAATAAAAATGATATTTTTTTTTAGAAAAATAAAGCATTATACAAATTATGTGCATCAGATACATTTTTAACAAATAGGTTAACAACAAATCACAGATCATCTTATCTCATCGATTTTCTGTTTAATTGGCATTCCTGAATTATTTCAACTGTTTTTTAAACGTCATAAGTATCCCAAATGATGACGTAATCATCAAGATGTCTGAATAATAAAACATATACGCTGAACAGGTTATTTTGGTGAATTCGTCATTATACAGGGGTAAGTGAAACAAGCTTTTATTGAATTTCACATACTTTGACATTATTATTTATTGTGAAACTATAATTTACTACATCTTGTCGGTTATTGAAAAATAAACACTGTTGTTCCTATGAAAAAGCCTCTCTATCTAATAATAATAATGTATTTGATTGCACTTTATTTCATTTTTGAAAATGAACGTATAGCAGTGCCCAACAATTTTCGTGTTAAAACACATGTACTTGTGACCTATTATCATTGGAAGTGCAGTAAATAATAGTTTTCGTCCTCTGTGTCCATACATTTTGTTAATGTATTTGATGGTTGTTCTTGTTCGAGCTCAAACTGAGGAAAAAAAGGGATGTATTGTCTCCAAATTATTACAATGTCGTTTAAATTCCTAGTGTTGTATGTCCCAAGTACAATTTTATTCTTTAACCTTTACTTTTGACATTTGTCTTGGTCAAAGATGACCAGAAGTTGAGCCGAGTATCAGAGAGCATACAGAGAAAGAAAAATAAGGAAGAATCCTAACTATCTTAATTCAGAGTGTATAAGAGCTAAAGGAAACAGAGTGTCGATATCCAAAAAGAGTAAGAGAGAGCAATCAGCAACTAGGCAAAGAAATAAAGAGTACAGTAAAAGATATAGAGCCAAATTAAAGATTAAATCCACATTGAATAAACCAATCAAGCCAGGAATTGTTCTCAGAACAAGTTCCATCAATGTCAAGTTCGACTAAACTTGTATTACTGTAGAACAATGCCATAAAAATTGAAGCCAGACAACACACCTACACATCTGTGACACTTCATCCAGACTAGTCGTATATTACAAATACGACTCCGATGAACTTAAGCACAAGAATTACATCTTTATTTCCGATGTTGGCAACCATAATGCTACAGCTGTGTACACTATTCTGAAAGGTCTCGTTCCCTGCATTAAAGATATGTTACCCTCCACAACAATGGTCCACTACTGGACTGATAGTCCATCGTCACAGTAACGAAATAGGTATATATTCTACCTCGTGACAAAGCACAAAGAACTATTTGGCACTGAAGCTCGATGGAACTATTACAAATGCAGATATGGCAAAAGGCCTTGTAATGGACTAGGGGGTGTTGCAAAGAGACAAGCTGGCAGTGCCTGCAAACAAGGAAGAGCGACAATACAAAATGCTTAAGACTTTTTTAACTGGGCAAAGGCAATTCAAAAAAGCATTGAGTACAAATTCTACTCACAAACTATTAAAGTACGATAACAGTGCAGCTGAACTTTAAGAAGACAAATCGAAAGCATTTCCTGGAACAATGAAGCTTCATGATTATTCATGTAAGACATCAGTTTTACACACCTACTACATCTTGCTATTGCGCTTGGTGTTTGGCATATAATCCATGCATACACTGGGAAACAGTTCAAAACAACGAACCTGAAAATGAAACATTTAATGGGCAGAAGCATGTCCCTGCAGTTGGAACGTTTGTTCTGGCCAATTATGACTGGGAAAAGTCTTAGAGGTTGACTGCAATTCTAAGGATGCGCATGTTTCATTTATGGAAAAGACCCGAGGCAAAGGTCCAATGCCGCTTTTCAGATGGCTTTTAAGAGCTGATGACTTTTGGGTTAACTTCGAAGAATAGAAGAACCTTCCCCCTATGGCAAGACCAAGAGGCAATACCGATAGAACAATGATGATGTCGCCTTAATTGCTGATGATTAATAATTGTTGTTCCGACGTTTAAAGTAACAGTGTTTCTTTTATATGACAGCTAAGAGTTACATGATGTGTTAACGTATCTGATGTGTTTTGGTTGTCACGACTTAATTATTAGAATTGCATTAACAAAAGTGTTTTAATGCGCTATTCATATGATTTGTGGTGTATTAGAACATATCACTAACAAACAATACTATGGAAATACCAATGATCCTATTATATTCACAATTATACGAGAATTATCACTATATTCAAATATTCTCATATATTATAGTTATATGCACCTTAAACTGCTAAAAAAAATTGACTTTATATTGTGTGGATATATGAGGAACGACAGATATGTTATATAAATTAAAATTTTAAAGTTGTCGAAATATAAGTTATGTTATGAATTGAAAGCATAATGACATGCCTTAAACCTAAACAAAACATATCTGATTTTGATTATAATAAATAAATGTTTCTAATTTCAATTAAAGTTTGGTATTAAATAACAAAAGTCCACTTTTGACTAAACAATTATCATTATTTAACGTTTCTGATGCATTAAAACTACACCTTCCTAAACTTGACCTGTTCAGACATTGTGTATGTGATTACGAATGACCCACTTTCAGTTTTCTGTTGCTTAAGTGTTCTAGTTTCAATAAATGTGATGCACCATGAGAATATGGGCCCAAATGAGGTATCTGGGCGAAATTGAGTTATTATCATATTCACAAAGCTTATTCTTTTTCCAACACAAATCAATTTATTTTTTGGAGAAATTCCAATTATTGAGCGAGAAATTGAAGTTTCCGTATAACAGGTATAACAAGAAAAGAGTGAGTTTCTTGATAATGTTTACATCTTAAGGATTATCAACATGTAAACAGAAAACATAAACATTTGTACATGTAAACCAATTATTGCTCCATTATAGACACACAATTAAAACCTTAATAACAAACCTTATAATTGTAACCCTCTGGTGACAATAAAATACAAATATGGTTGACATGGCAACGGTTTTCTAAAATTTCAAATGAAAACTACTTTTTTCTTTAAACTAAGTTTGAAGTCATTATTCATTTAAAATATATAGGGCAAAATGAACATAATTCATGTTCCTGAAGCAAAAATTGTGTTTCAGACATCAAAATAACATACAAGTAATTAAAGAGATGAAGGAAACTTCAAACATGTTAAAGCTGCACTCTCACAGATATACTGTTTTAACAACTTGTTTATTTTTTGTCTTGGAAAGAGCAAATTTTTGCATTAATATCTGTAAACCAATGATATAAGGTTCAGCTGACAAAAATCAGATTGTAGATTTTTAATATTTCCTTTCGAAAATTTATGTTTTATGGCTTAAACCGTTATTAACGGTTTAAGGAAAATACAAAAAACATCAATTTTTGAACTTAAATATAAAAATCTGCGATCTTATTTTTTGTCAGCAGTCTTATATAACTGGTTTCCATGAAATTTCGCAAAAATTGCCAAGTTGTCAAAACGTTCAATCTGTGAGAGTGCAGAGCATATTGATAAACTGTATGATTTATGGTACCAATACTCAAATAGTGGAGTTTGTGTGTTTCTGGGTGATTTTAATGCCAAGTACATACCAAATTTTAGTATTAGTAACCGTGACAAATTGTTAATTCGATTTCTCGATGATTGTAATACTGTACCTGTTAACTGTTTACACATGTGTACGGGTTCACCATATTCTTTTGTGTCATATGATGAGAAATATCGAACACTGATCGACTTCATATGCATTCCAAGGGAGCTCATTGACTGTATATCAAAATGTTTCGTTTTTGATGATAGTTGTCTTAATGTGTCAAGGCATGTGCCTGTCTTTTTACAATTGCATGTTCCGAATATTGTTTTCACTGATAACGAAGCCCATGTACCAAATGTATGTCCTAACTGGCCTAAAGCAAACAATTGTGACATTGATATGTACAATAATTGCATTGAAAGAGACAGAGATATTTTGCATATAGGAGCTTGTGATCTTGATATTGACGGTATTGATAATGCATGTAATATGTTAGCTGATAAACTGTCATATTATGCTGATACTTGTATCCCAAAGAAAAGATTTATGAAATTCCTTAAGCCATACTGGAACACTAATTTGAAAAATGCTCATAAACATATGCGTGCGCTGAAGATCGTTTGCAGACAATGCGAATGTCCGTCGGACAGTCGGACATGTCCGGTATATTTCAATTTTGACCGACGAAACTTTTGTGTTGGTCGGTCACAATGTCCGGTGAAAAATTAAAGTCAGCAGCGTTTAATTTTCGGAAAATTTACTTTCAGTTTCTAAATAAATGTTCAGAGTTATTTTTATATCATGATTATTCAGCGTGTTAATCCGTGTTTCACTATTTGTAAACCCCGTTTCAACATGTTTCCGTAAAAGCCGATAAAACGCGTAAGGTTCCGATTTCAGCTAGTACTCTAATACTTTTATTTTACGGAAATGTTCGGGAATTACAAAATTCCGTTATGTAGTGGTTCCCGGCAATCGTGTTAATTTAAATATGATGATTAATAAACCGAGCTGACTTTCTTTCCGCTCTGTTTGTTAACATTGCCAATAACAAGAACTCTACTTTCGTTTTTGCATAAATGTTGGCCTGAGTTTGACTTGTAGTACAATTCGTAACATTTTATAACCCTATTGTATCTTTAATTTAAAGATGAATTAAGTGTAAGATCTAGCTGTTTCATGGGTAGACGAACCAGATATGAGTTTTTATTGGGGAGGCAAGGGAAGAAAAAAAATATGACATTTATAAGATTTTGTTTACATTATGTTTGGCTTTTTTTTGTAATTTATTATAGTACTGTAGGACAAATCTAACCAAAAGGATCTAAACCTGTTATAATGGGGAATTACAAAACTTATTTAAAAAAGAGGCTTATTAAATCAAGGTTTAGGCTGATGTTACTGAATACTGTTTGTAACATTGCGACAGGTAAAAATTTGGTGCGACAGGTAAACTTTCAGTGTTTACCTGTCGCAATGTCCTGTGAAGAAGGAAAAGTTTTCGCGTTGTCTGCGTTTGGTGTGCTGACGGACGCCCACGAGGTGGCACCAACAAAAGTTATACTGACTATAAAACGGCAAAGACCGACTTTCGTCGTCTGCATAGGTACTGTGTGACGCAATATTTACAGAAACTCGATCATGATATTGACAAAATGGCTGAAGTAGATGCCAACGGTTTCTGGAAACTTGTGAATAAAAGGCGACATTGTGGTAAAAGTAAACTGTGTTCCGGTATAAACTTTAAAGGGACAGTGGTACGAGATCCCAAAGTGATAACGGATGGTTGGACTGACTATTTCCGGGATCTATACACGCCGTCGGACATAGCAGACGACTACATCGACTGGGAACGGTCGGTGACAGCTGAGGTTCAGGATACTATCGCTTCACTGGAACCAGATCGTAACGCTACAGTACTTCCGGATACGGTTTATGACGTCATTTCCGCTCTTCCGCGTGGTAAAGCTGCTGGGATGGATGGCATACAATACGAACATCTTATTCATGCGACGAAACCGTTATCCCACGCTATTGCTAACGTTTTTACGTGGATGCTTAGAAACGGGCACATTCCCAATTCACTGAAAAGAGGGGTCATCATAACACTACATAAAGGTGGGAAGAAACCGAAGGATAATCCTGACAATTATCGAGCAATTACCCTTTCTCCGGTTCTATTTAAGTTGTATGAACAGATACTCTTAGTGCGAAGTAAAGAGTGTATTATGGAAAACATCAATAAACAACAAGGTGGTTTTCAGGAAGGTCTTGGGTGTTTCATGACGTCATTTGTCCTTCGTGAAAGCGTACATTTCGCACGTGAACATGGGTCTAGGGTGTACGCAGCGTTTATGGACTGTAGGAAAGCATTCGATACCGTGTGGCACACCGGAATCCTTTACAAACTATTAAAGGAGTGTAAGATGGACCCCACTTCCATATTAAGTTATGCAGCGATGTACCGAGATATGACTAGCTGTGTTCGCTACCTGGGCAATATTTCCGAGTGGTTTCCGGTCCGGCAGGGTACCAGGCAGGGGGGCAAGGCCTCGCCGTTGATCTACCTCCTATACATCAACGAACTAATTAACACTCTACAAAATAGCGGTCATGGTTTTTGTATGTTTGACATGAAACTCGGATCACCAACAGTGGCAGATGACATGGTGCTTATCTCTTTTTCTGTCAGTGGACTTAATTCCATGTTAAACATTTGCGAGTTGTATTCAAAACAGTGGAGATATACATATAATGCTAACAAATGTTCAATATTGGTATTTAATGAATGTAAGAACATACAGAGTAGACGAACATTCAAACTTGGTGATAAACTTCTAAATGAAGCAAAGGACTATACTCATTTGGGAATTAAATGTGACGCGCATCTAAATACTTCGGATATTATTCGTGACGCATGTACCAAACTGAAGGGAACGTTCATCAGCATTTGTAATAGTGGTTTACATCCTGAAACTCTTAACCCGCTGACGTCAAAGACAATATATACATCTATTGTCATACCGAAGTCTTTATATGGGTGTGAATTATGGTCATTCATATCGCCATCGGACTTACTGAAACTAGAAAGAGCGCACCGATTTTGCATTAAATATATGCAATCACTCCATAAGAGCAGCAATACAGACTGGTCACTCTGTGCTTTAGCTATTCCACCCATTGAAACATATGTGGATTTGCGAAAACTTCAATTTTTCGGGCAATTATGTCGGCTCCGAAATACATATATCGCTAAACAGGTGTTCAACATACGACTGTGTACGTACCTTGGATATGATAACCAATCTCGTGGCGGTATACCAGATTTTTACAGACTGTTATCGAAATACGGACTTCTAGATATATTGCTAAACTACATGCATAGCGGGACCTTTCCGTCACAATATACGTGGAAAGCAATCATTGATACTTACGTCAAAAATCCAATTCTCGTAAGTCAGTACAGAAGACTAAATCGGTCCAGTTTCAGCCCATTCGTTTGCACTGTACTAAGGGAGAAGACTGGAGCAACCTTATGGGAAGTGTCAAGAAATAGTCCTAGATTATCTCCCCTGTGTTGCACAATACTTCGCACAATGTGTCAACTCGTTTCGAACAACTTTACGAGACGTTGCGTCAAATGTGATATGCTGACAGATAATATGGTTGTTCACAGAATTTGCTTTTGTCTCAAGTTGCAAAATTTTAGACTGAAAATGTGGGATTATTTAATGCTCAACTTTATGAACTTCAATAACTTGCGCACGATGAGCCCATTGATACAATCTGTTCATATTCTATCTCAGGCAGGAACAGTGAATAGTACAATGTCAATGAGTGATTTGTACCTTGCTAAAATCATATGTAGCTTGTGTCAATAACTTGTTGAATTAAGTTGATCCAGAGTTAGGTATATTGTAAAATCACACTTTGCTTTCCTAGTTATTTCGTTTTTCGTACTAGCTTTGCATTTATGTGTGTAATTATACCTAGGAATAGAGGGCTGCTCTTAATCTAAATATTTCTTACCAATGCTTAATTTTGTTATCTTTCGAGAGTACTTGATATTTTATTCTGTTTGTCTACTTGTGTACATAATATGCATGTTTGGTTTACTCGTATTGTTTGAATATTATTGTGTTAAATGTAATTCATAATATGTGTCATTATTTGTATATATATCAATGTTTTGCTCTTCATTTCATGGAGGAATAAAAAGTGTCTATCTATCTATCTTTAAACAAGTACTTATGATGAAATTGATCATTTAACATTTTATCTTCAAGATTGGAACAAGGCAACATTTTGATGAAAGGCAAACTTTTACTGCAACTATATGTTTGTATATTAAACTTAAAATGTTACAATTGTAACCCTCTGGTGACAATGGAATACAAGCATGGTTGCCATGGCAATGGTTTTTTTTCTTACAATAATTTATTGAAAGAAAACAATGTTGCTTTTTTCTATAAAAATCAGTTTGTAGCCATTAATCATTTAAGATATACAGGGCAAAATGCATGTCACTAAAGTAACAAGTGTTTCAAGCATCTCAATAATATTCTAGTTAATAAAGAAATGAAGGAGATTTCAAACATGATAAACAAAATCTGCACTTAATAAAAATTATTATTTAACATTTCAATTCTCAAGTTCGGAACAAGGGCATCAGTTCGGTGAAAGGCAAACTGTTACTACAATGCGAAGCACGTTTATTTCACTAAAATAATTAGTTGACGACTATCACAATATCTATGAAGTTTAGATAAAAATATAGATAAAATAGTCTCCATAACTTCAATTAACTGTTAAATAATAATCTGACAAGTCCAACATTTACAATCAATGTATAAACATGTCACAACACTATAGCCTAACACCACTGGATGGTTTTGGAACTGTTGGTTTGGAACATGCTGAGCTGTTGTTGCAAAGAGGAGCAATCTCCTCAAACAGGTACCAAGACCTTTTGGCATCAAGTTCCTGATTATCAATCCGTTCTGGCATGTCACTGCTGGGGATAGGCTGTCTTTGTGGTCTTGTAATTTCTATGGCAACCTCTTGATTGTCAGCATACTCTCTCAGAAACACTGTCCCAGGGTGGCTACTAGTGATCCTGAAAAACAAGATAGGCAAAATAGTAATGAGTGTTATTTTGAACAAATGCACAGTTTGTATAAATGGTACTTGAATATTCATGTAACTTTTATAATGAATACACAGCAATTTAAAAAAAATGTAACCAAATAAATTTCTAATACTTTCTATCATCTATTACCTTAAATGATCAAAAACATTTTAAACTCAGGAACTGATTTTGTATCTTCAAAGCTGAAGATCATGAAGGTGTTTTTACCTAAAATGGTGATATTTGGTTAGCCCTGGAATAGGCTTGAACAAAGTCCTAAAGAATTCGGTCCAATTGTAAAAGGTCACCGGCTTAGCTGGGTTATTGACATACTGGGGAATATTGTATCCAACCCGGGATGACTTTCGAACAGTGTCCGCCACTTCTTCCAATGTTTCAGCATTCGATGCTCGCCATTTGACCTGCAAACAGTTGACGTAGGTTTAAAAATAAATTCAAACTGTATATATGCTTATAACCTTATATGCATCTATTATTTAAGTCTATATTTTGCATTCATTCCTTGTGTTTATAATTAAGTTTAAACCAAACAGGCTAAAATATTTCTATCATAATTAGTTACCAGTTAATTATTGTCAAAAAACAAGCTGATGACAAACCATTCAATTTTGTTGGTAAAAGGCTCTGCCAAGTTTAGTTGTAATTTATATGTAACCAGAATTAAATAAATTGTCTGTTCACTTATAATGATTGTAATTATATTTTCAAAGAATCCGGAATTACTAATCAGGTGCTCAGAAAAAACAACTGAAAAAGGCAAGGCATATAACCTTCCATAAGCCGAAGTGCCAGTCAGGACTGAATTTGGTGTGGCCTGCCTCCATCAAGCTGAATTCTATCTCCTTGTGCAGCCCTCTCATGACCCTCCACATACCATATCTGAAATATATCAGTAATTCATACTTTATTCTATATATGTAACTCCCATTTAAGTCCTAAAGGTCTGTAACCTTATATCAATAAAGAAGTAAAATTTATCAGCATATAAAACTTGGTTCAAAAATGTCCTTTTCTTAAAATCTATTCAAAGCATAAAAAATGCAACATAATAAAAAATACACATGGAGACATTCAAATCGGATATAATGCAGTTGATTATCTGCAGTCTCTGACAGGCTTTTTGACAACACTTGATCATCGTTATATCTTTACTTAGAAGTATGATAATGGAGATAAAACAATGATCAAATATTGTAAACCATAGATGAAATAAATAACTACCCAATCACAGTGTTGTTTTTATTTTGCCCTACGCAGTTGTCCATATGGAGCATTGCTCTCTTCTCCCCATAGGCCAGATGGGTGAAATGATGATGTACCATGGATACAACACTGTTTGCCCCTTTGCCAACACTTTTCCCGACAGCCTCATCCAGAAGATAAACAATCTGAGTTCCTAAATAAAGTAACAGTAAATATGTTTAACCAATGTGGACCTTCGTTTACAACTTAGGTTAAACAACTTACAATTGTGCAACATCAAATGAAAGAAAATTAATGTTTTGCTTGTTTTAATATGATAAATTTCAGTGAAAATGTTCACCCAGAAGAAACCTTTTATTTTTTATCAAACGTAATACGATCATTTGCCTTCCTAGCATTATGGTAGCACAATGGACTTAAGGTGTCTAACCTTTTTTCAGTTTATTATTTTTATTTTATTTTTTATACCAATATAAATTTGTTGTATCATTTTCCTGTATTTACTGCAAAAATGTCATAAAAGTTTTAAATTGAATGTATTAAAACAGCAGCTAATGACCATTTAAACAGTTAAACATTACAAAAATATCTCACTTGAAGATTCACAGCAGACTCCAAAGCATCCACATTTTCTAGGTGTTTTGAAGAAAAGTTTTCCGACCTGTTGGGCATAGTGCGGATACAACACCTGCTGGGAATAATCAAAACTGTAATGCACCATGGTGTCACCAGTAGCCGGTTCTGCTTGTCCTGAAATATTGGCAGATTTATAAACACAGATATAACACAATATTGATGAATTAACATTTTTTTTACACTTGTACAGGATATTATATATACACAAATAACAATGTAAGTGACCTATGTGGTACTAGCTAACACTAAATTAATCAAGTATTGTGAATTTCTCATATTTTTAAAAGAAATATTGTCTTTAAGTCATTATCATGCATTGAGGTTGTTTCTGTACACCAATGCAAAATACCTCTAACTTTGTGATCTTGAGGTCTTTTCATAGTATCTTTATTCACCACTGTGATATTGTTTTTCTCTGACACAAGAGAAATAAAATACAATCTTAAACTGAATTTAACCAATATTCTCTATTTCTTTCACAAAAGACAGCACATCAAATTATGATATTCCAGTCTGAATTTAAAGTTGTAGTCTCACCAATGTACTGATTAGTCAACTGTTTAATTCTTGCATCAGACTAATTATTACCAATTTTTGCTTGTACGTTTATAAATCAGTGACAGGACCATTTTAACAAAAAATCAAATAGTAATTTGAAGAAATATAAAATTGGCAGTTTCTTAATATTTGCGATACGTAATATTGCGAGTTAAATTTTAAAATTGACTTGTATGCATAAATGGCCAAACCAACTTTTTCTTATATTTTGAAGGGGATTCTTTGTCTCATACTATGATGGATCTAGTTTATATGTTAATTAATGTAAATTTAAAGCATAATCAAGATTCAAATGTAACTCACATGTAACTTGAGGAATCATAGACAAAACTGTTGTCAAGAGCCTCTGCAGGATCACAGGCGACACTGGTACCAGGACAAGAAACTGGTGGCTGTGGCTGGTCAGGTGATTCTGTTTCATGTACAGCTGATACAGAGAATACTGCAACAGAAATAGAAGTTGAGTTTTGTGGGTTTTATACTTGGTCATCATGTGCAAAAGTGGAATATCATGTTGTTCATTTGCTGCATATATTATTTGTGTACACGTTGTCAGTGAAATATTTATAATTAAATTCAGAACTAGGTACCAATACAACAAGAGTAAAAAATGGCAGATTGTACAGTTTAAACAAGCATGCATTATAAGATGTAAAATTAATTTAATGTTGAAATCGATTGTAAATGTTAAAGCATGTTCTGCGTGGATAAGATGTGATAAGGTGTATGTTGAACCAAGGAATAAAGTACAATATCACCCAATGGCATAACAGTTACATCCTCGGTTGGAGTAGAGGGCATGTTCACTTCTAGCTCTGATGATACTGCAATTCATGTTTTTATAAAAAAAATATATAAATAGGATAAAAAGTTGTACAGTACAAAAACATGACTTATAATGCTAACATATACATTTTGTATTTCTCATTTAAACCCTGAAAAGGTGATTGATATAACAGTTTAATCGCTGCAGTTATGGTTGAAGATATGTTCTGCAGCTTTAAATGTTTTGTTAAATTATTTTCATAATGAGGGGTGTTCTATACCTGTAACATATGTTTTAACACCCCCAGGGATGCCGCGGGTTAGCACCTCTTAGATGGTTCGCCAAGATCTCTTTGTTAGTTATAGCAATCAATTTGAATGTGAATATAAACTGAGGTGTGTGGTATGGCATCGTTTTTGTATCAGGTGTTATAAAAAGTATCACTTCTCCCTAAAGTCTCCCCACTTCTCCCTAAATTGACTGAAGGGAGAAGTCACTTCTCCCAAAATTTTCAGCCTAGTGAGAGCCCTGATTTTAAACATCAAAAGATGTAGCATTGGTTGTTTACAAGAGTATTAAGCCAATTTCAACATGGAAAAACTAGTCATTAAAAGGTGCATACATGTACGTACACAAATTGTGAACAAATTGTACAAATGGTGATCATTAAATGTTAACAATTCGCGAATATTAAATGGTAACAACTTGCGAATATTAATGTAAACAATTTGCCTGTTCTCCCACATTTGTTTTTTCTCGTGTGCACCTTCAGAGGCACCACGGAACGTTGAGAACAGCCCTTTGCCCTCCTCTTCCACAATCAGACCAATAGCCGTTGCCTTCTCCTTGTCTGTCCAGTTTGCACACCTTTTTTTCGCCATTTTATTACAGAACGCCATCGTTGTTGTAAACAGACAGGTATATGATGTTTGGTCGAGCCTTACCTCTATTTGAAGAGTATCCATGCTTTTAACCCAAACTACCAAAAAGATCATTCGGAACTCCTCGGCCATTTTATCGAAAACAATGTTTTCGATCAAACTCCGCGCAGTGTTACTTCCCTTGCAGTACAGTAATCACTGCCTTCACAAATATCACGTGATGATAGAAACGGCACGTGATTGCAATTTACAAAATGGACGGAACACCTTTAAAAGAAATTCCAGCAACATGTTTCATTTGTTTAGAAAATAAACGATTTTATTCCATAAAAGGAAAAAATGCAAAACGTTCGATACATGTCTGAATAGCTAACAACACATCCATGTTGATATTGTAATTTGTAAATCCTACTTTCAATTTGAAAAAAGACCGAACATTTCCGAATGTTTTTTTTTAATTGTTATTTTTTTATAAAACATATTATGCCTATCAACTGGCGTAAAGTAATTATTTAAGAAAGGATATAAGAATAAATATATATGATTAAAAAAAATGCCATTAAAAGTTTTCATCCAATTTTGGATGAAAATCTTGTGGTGGCGGTGTTACTGTACTGTTTACAAAGGGAAGTAACCCTGCGCGGAGTTTGGTTTTCGATAAAATGGCCGAGGAGCTCCGAATGCCAAAAAGATATTTGTGTTATACTCGATTTGTTAAACGCTTTCGTGAAATTCGGTTTAACAAAGCGGTAAAGTTAAACCGAATAACAGGTCTCGTTGCTAATCTAAGAAGTTTCGAGACATCGGGACCAGTAGATTATTTGAACCGTACTCTCAGTTTTTACTAATTAAAGGGTTTCATTTGAGAATTGTACAGTACCCGATTAATTCTGAAACTGCTAAACACTGCATAGGAGTCATAAAAAGTTTCATACAAAATACTCAGAAAAAATGTAGATTTATGGAAAAGGGAAAACAGAGAAAAAAATAGTTTTCAATTAGATAAGACAATTTTTAGATTTAAAATTAGAAAATGGTGACGGTGTTGCAATCAACAAAAGCTTTTCACAAGAAATAGGATGTACTAATATGTGTGCATCCCAATGCAGTGTCACGGGGCCTTTCTTTTATCAGACATTTAACATTGACCTGACAGCGGGCATTAGAGGGCTTGAAATAAAAACACAAACGGTAAAATAGTCTTAAATATAGACTAAGAGTCAATCATCGAAGACGACATATTTCATAGTGAATACAAAGACGAGTGGCAATCGATGTCAATATAGAACAGAACAGAACAACATACTTTTATTAGACGTATACCATCACAGTACGTAGTCAAATAATATCAAGCACATTTACAAATATGAATTCAACAAGTCACATAATACAGAACCGATGTAGGTTGAATACAAATAGAAATAAAAAAGTTGTCATGAGCAAATGCAAATGAATGCATACATACATAATGTGAGGATGAACATATGATACTAATGATCTTAAGTAAGGGAAATTTTATGTTTTACAGATTCTTTAATATATTTTGACAGTTTAAATATTGTATTTTTGTTTCCAGATTTTAACAATTCTATAAACTTTAACATGCTTTGTATAATGTAAATATATTTCTTAATATACTTTCTTCTAATATCAATAACAGGGACAAATTAATACAAAGTGATATTCATCTTCGCTGTCACGAGTGTTACAAAAAATACAGTAACGTTCATTTCTGTGAATATTATTAGTTGCATATCTACCAATATGTATTCTTAGAGAATGTGCCGAAACTCTTAGTCTACTCACATATAATCGTAAATCCTGTGGAAGAATGTTTAAGTATTGTTCGTAGCCTAATGTATCTTTAATACTATCATACAATATTAACACATCATGCACTTGTTGCTTTGTCATTACACCATCTTTGCTTAAAAGTATCAATTATTGTTTGTTTAAATATGCAAACAAATGTGTTAACATCATATAACAATGGATTAATGAAAATATATGTACAGTATAACCATATTTGCTAAGCAGATCTTTAACATCAGCAACCCAATTGCGTTTTCAGTTTTCGCAATCATTAACGGACATGTCGTATAACATTGTCAGTACTTGCGACTTTATACCAATATTTTATAATTCTTATATAACGTGACACAAACAATGGATAAACGTCGTAATTCTCCATATACTGCACTGTTACATGTATGTATACGTACATTTAGAATTCTTTCACAAAATGTTAAATGGATTCTTTCAATTTCTTCAGATTTTCCAAATCCCCAAATCTCAGACCCATAACTTAAAGTTGATCCAACAAAAGTATCAAATAATTGACATAGAATGCTAGGCTTTATACCATATTTACTACAATTAGATAGTAACACTTTAAGCGCATTAAGGGCTTCCCCAACGAGGTATTCTTGGCTCAGTGCGAATTTGCCTGTGTAATTAAAAGCAGTACCCAAATAATTGAAGTCATTAACAACATCCTGGTTATTATTTTTGTATGTAAATGTTTCATGTCTGTTTGTAAAAACAATTCTAAATCCTCCAAAAACAGAGAAAACAAAACAGGGGACATCATCTTGTCTCAAACCAATAGAATATTCAAAGAAATCAGAGTAATTATTTAACACTTTAACAGCTGATTTAATTTTTTCATACATATATTTTACTATCCTGGATACCAGATCTGTACAGTTTAAGCCACAGTGCATTTTTATACACACAATCAAATGCTTTTTTAAAATCTACAAATACACAATAAAGACGTTTATTTTTATTTAGAAATTTTTGTATAAGATTTAGCAAAACAAACTGAGCATCAATTGTTGATCTTCCCTTCCGGAATCCAAACTGCGCATCCGACATAACATTTGATTCCTCACAGAATGAAATAATTATTTTGTTAAGTATGGATGTGAACAGTTTTGGCATACAACTCACTAGGGTTATGCCTCTGTAGTTATTAACATCAGTTTATCCCCGTTTTTATGTAAAGGTATAATTATCCCCTTAGTCCAATTCTCAGGGGAATAGCCACTACTTAAAAAAGCATTAAAATATCACATAGATGTGACGACAAAATGTCGACAGATTCTATAAAATATTCGTTTAACAACGTATCTGGACCGCTAGATTTAATTCTTTTTAACAACTTGAAAGCGGCCTTTATTTCATTTACTGAAATATCAGCATCAAATAATGGATCCAAACCGCATGCGTTGTTAAAATTGTTATTTCTAGCAATCGTATATATATAAACGAGTAAAATCAATCTGTAAAGAAAACCACGAATCAAAACAATACTACTTGAAACACTTGAAAGGAAATTGAAATTTCAACGTTAGAAAAAGAAATCGACCTTGGCGTCATCTTTGACCAAAAAGACTAGCTCACCATTGAAAATGTACAATGTTAAGCCGCTAATTTAGTCAAAGCTCTAGCTTGTCTTAATTATGTCATCTCAAAAGGAACACAACAATAGGACGCGGGTCTCCCAACTGTAGATGATACTATGAAATATTAGGACTCCCAACCGAAAAGTATACTATGGAACATTAGGACTCCCAACCATATAGTATACTATGGAACATTAGCACTCCCAACCATAGAGTAATCTATGGAACATTAGGACTCCCAACTAAAAAGAGTACTATGAAACATTAGGACTCCCAACCATAGAGTAAACTATAGAACATTAGGACTCCAAACTATAGAGAGTACTATGAAACATTAGAACTCCCAACCATAGCGTATACTATGCAACATTAGGACTTCCCAACAATAAAGTATATGGTACGTTAGGACTTTTAAACTATAGAGTTAAATATGGAACATTAGAAATCCCTAACCATAGGGTATACAATGAAACATAATGACTCCCAACCATAGAGTATATTATGAAACATTAGGTCATCCCAACCATATAGTAAACTATGGTAGATTAGGACTTCCAAACTATAGAGTAAACAATGAAACATTAGGACTCCCAACTATAAAGTAAACTATGGAACAGAAAGACTTCCCAACCATAGATTAAACCATGGAACATTAGGACTACCAACTATAGAGAGTACTATGAAACATCAGGACTTCGCAACCATATAGTATACTATGGTACATTAGGACTTCTAAACTATAGAGTAAACTATAAACATTAGGACTACCAACTATAAAGTAAACTATGGAACATAAGGACTTCCTAACCATAGATTAAACTATGAAACATTAGGACGCCCAACTATAGAGTAAACTATGGAATATTAGGACTCCTAATTGTAGATAGTACTACGAAACATTAGGACTTCCCCCACTTAAGAGTAAACTATGAAACATTAGGACTACCAACTATAGAGAGTACACCAAAACATAAGGATTTCCCTACTAAAGAGTAAACTATGGAACATTAGGACTCCGAACCATGTAGTATACTATGGAACATTAGGACTCCCAACCATAGAATAATCTATGGAACATTAGGACTCCCAACTACAAATAGTAATATGAAACATTAGGACTCCCAACCATAGAGTAAACTATAGAACATTATGACTCCAAACTACAGAGAGTACTATTAAACATTAGGACTATCAACCATAGAGTATACTATGAAACATTAGGACTTCCCAACAATATAGTATAATATGGTACGTAAGGACTTACAAACTAGTTAAATATGGAACATTTGAAATCCCCGACCATAGAGTATACTATGAAACAAAATGACTCACTACCATAGAGTATATTATGAAACATAATGTCTCCAAACCATAGAGTATACTATGGTAGATTAGGACTTCCAAACTATAGAGTAAACTATGAAACATTAGGACTCCCAACTATAAAGTAAACTATGGAACATAAGGACTTCCAAACCATTGATTAAACTATGAAACATTAGAACGCCCAACTATAGAGTAACCCATGGAACATTTGTACTCCCAACTATAGAGAGTGCTATAAAACATTAGGACTTCGCAACCATATAGTATACTATACTACATAAGGACTTCCAAACTATAGAGTAAACTATAAACATTAGGACTCCCAACTATAAAGTAAACTATGGAACATAAGGACTTCTAACTATAGAGAGTACTAAGAAGCATTTGGACTTCCCCACTAAAGAGTAAACTTCGAAACATTAGGACACCCAACTATAGGGAGTACTACGAAACATCAGGACTTCCCAAACATATAGTAAACTATGGTACATTAGGACTTCCAAACTATAGAGTAAACTATGAAACATTAGGACTTTCAATTATAAAGTAAACTATTGAGCATAAGGACTTCCCAAC
Source organism: Mya arenaria (assembly GCF_026914265.1). Taxonomy (NCBI): domain Eukaryota; kingdom Metazoa; phylum Mollusca; class Bivalvia; order Myida; family Myidae; genus Mya; species Mya arenaria. The sequence goes on along the minus strand of NC_069133.1, from coordinate 68,107,150 downwards.
CATAGAGTAAAATATGAAATATAAAGACTCCAAACTATAGAGTATACTAAAAAATTTTAGGACTTCCAACTATTGAGTATACTATGAACCATTCGGACTCCAAACTATAAAGTATACTATGAGTTATAAGGACTCCAAACTATAAAGTATCCTGTGAAATATTCGAACTTCAAACTATAGAGTATACTATGAAACTTCAGGACTACCAACTATAGATGATACTATGAATCATAAGGACTTCCAACTATATAGTTTAGTTTGAAACATTAGAACACCCAACTATAGAGTATACTATTAAAATTAGGACTTCCAACTATAGAATATACTATGAATCATTAGGACTCATAACTTAAGAGTATAATATTAATCATTTGAACCCCCAACCATAGAGTATACTATGGAACATTAGGAATTCTAACTATAGAGTATTGTATGAAACATAAAAACTTCCAACTATATAGTATACTTTTAAACATCAGGACTTCCCAATTCTATAGTATACAATGAAACATCAGAACTCCAAACTATAATTATGTGTACTATGAAACAATAGGATTTACAACTATAGAGTATACTATGAAGCATCAGGACTTCCAACATGCAGCCTACTATGAAACATTCCAAACTATAGAGTATACTATATAACATTTAGGACTTCCAACTTTACAGTATACTTTAAATCATTAGGACTCCAAACTAAAGGGTTAACTATAAAACATTAAAACTTTAAACTATAGACTATAGAGTTTAGTATGAAACAATAGAACTACCAACTATAAAGTATACTATGAATTATTAGCACTCCCGACTATAGAGTAAACTATGAAACATTAGGAGTTCCAATTCTAGAGTAAACAATGAAACAACAGGACTTCCAACTATAGAGTAAACTTTGAAGCATTAGGACTCCCAAATATAGAGTATACTATGAAATATAAAGACTTCAAACTAAAGAGTATACTATGGACCATTAGGACTCCCAAACTATAGAGTGTACTATGAACCATAAGGTCTCCCCAACTATAAAGTATACTATGAAACATAAGGATCCCAAAATATAAAATATACCGTCTAATATTAGGACTCTGCAACTAAAGAGTGAACTTTGAAACATTAATTAGGACTCCCCCAACTATAGAGAATAATATGGACCATTAGGAATCCCCATCTATAGAGTATACTATGGAACATTAGGACTCCGAACTATAGAGTATTATATGGATCATTAGGACTCCCCAACTTTAGAGTATACTATGGAACATTAGGACTCCCCAACTTTAGAGTATACTATGGAACATTAGGACTCCGAACTATAGAGTATTCTATGGATCATTAGGACTCCCCGACTTTAGAGTATACTATGGAACATTAGGAATCCCCAACTTTAGAGTATACTATGGAACATTAGGACTCCGAACTATAGAGTATTCTATGGATCATTAGGACTCCCCAACTTTAGAGTATACTATGGAACATTAGGACTCCCCAACTTTAGAGCATACTATGGAACATTAGGACTCCCCAACTTTTGAGTATACTATGGAACATTAGGACTCCCCAACTATAGAGTATACTATGGAACATTAGGACTCCCCAACTATAGAATATACTATGAAGCACTAGGACTTCCAACTTAAGTGTTTATAAATATGAAACATTAGAACTTAAGAGTATACTTTGAAAAAAATCGAAGTGTCACTGAGTGTTAAAGCCTTGAAAATTCGTAACAACCGGTTTCTGCATCTACATGAAGTCCATTTAATTTTCGTTCGTGATGGCAAACATCGGCGCTGCTTGTCAATGGTAAATTACGATCAAGGGCGGTTCCACGATTCACCGTTAGAGGGGGCGTAGCTTAAGGGCGTTCCCTTTTAACATTCCCCCATAAACGAAATTTATTTGGCTTAAAGTATTGGCAGGGGGATAACAATTTCTAGTCCGAAGTGGTGCATTTTTCGGCGTATTTTTTTACTTTTCTTCCCCTGTATTGAAATAAAAAGAAAACTTATGAGGGGCTAGGCGCCGGGTGCGCCCCCCTCCTCCCGAACTCTGTAAAACATATCTCACATTTTATACAATATACTCATCGAAATATGCAATACAAGTATTGAGAATGTGACGTTTAACCTTTTTCCGTTAGCCGTTTTGCCTATTAAAATTGCGCGCGAGAAATAAACATTCGGAGCTCCTCGGCCATTTTATCGAAAACAACCTCGGATTGAGTATGTAAACCGTCCTTGGAAATACATCCGAGGTTGTTTGGAAAAAAATGGCAGAAAAGCTCCGAATGAACGAATAACCCACAGACCTCTGAATCATTGTCACCAAATATTGATAAAAATCATTTTGGGTACATATAATGATATAAACAACACATTTGAATATATTTTGTGCCTTTGGTGAATTCTTTCTTGTATTTCACAGGCTGCACTAACTATCTTCAGATGTGTTGTTATCTCATTATATGAAGAATGGCATTTTCATTCAATTTAAAGCCGTTTAAGATTCAAGATCTGCCAGGCGCCTATACGTGCAGCACGTCCATGTGGTCCCCGGGAGACAGACTAGTACATGCAAGTGATATTAGTCGTTGGACATTAACGTGTTTAAGTCGCTATAGTAATGTTTAAATTGAAATTAGCGTTTTAAACTCTTTCTTTGTAATAGTACATATAAATTTTCTGCCCTCTGGATAGGACATAATAATAAAACAATGTGAGTGTGAATTGACGGTTTGTCATGATGATACGTACCATTGTAATGTTCCAGTATGTACTTGTTATTACTAGTATATCGTTTCTATTTATTGAACGCGATTCTGTAATAGTTAACGCAGTACGAAACGCAACACCACGTACACTCCGGTAGGAAGCGTCACATGGTGTCTGTTGCGATGCTGTCGCTGGAACCCCCGCAGCCCTGATTGATCCTGTACGTCGAGCTCTCACCACCGATTATTTGGACTATTAATGTACAGCTGATTTTATCGTTGTTCTGCGTGAAATAATAAGCCCGGACAACGATGACGCCCCCACCGCAATCTCATTAAAATCAGATCCCCAATACACGCTTCACGACGTTACGCTAACGTAATGAAATGAAGTGAACGTCACGATATGATTTTAATGAGATTGCCCCCACCGCGACCCACGAGTCGCTCAAAGTTAAGGAGTCACATTGACATATTCGGTCCAGAGATTGCACCAGTTGGCATACTTGCGCACCTATCGATGGATAAAATGTGGTCCCGCTGCTTAGGCCGCATAGGCCACCATGTCCAGTATCTAAGGTTGCTTGAAATGTTGGCAGATAATACCGTTCATGTAAAACGTTTGTTAATTGCAACGATATTTACTTGGCTTTTAATATACATGCACAGAACGTTTCATGAACTAACTACCTGAACCGGAGCTGCATGCCAGTCTAGGGGCCAATAACTCGAAAAATACTCAAGTTTAATTTCAATTCCCTTTACCGCATAACATCAAAGGTTATTCAAATCGTACATGTTTTAAGTCTTATACAAGCGCACTCTCCCACAGACTTAAACATTGATGAGCACCCTTTTTAAACCAATTTACTCGAATAATGTTTTTGCTCTAGTATTATTTTTTTTCAAATGTTAACTCAACACAATCTTTGAAACATACGTTCGACATATTAAAGTGCACATATTAAACATACACGATATTGAATCATACTAAGCTTTTGTATACATGGTAAAATGAGTTAAGATTAAGATTTGATTTGAGTATTTCTGTGATCAAAAATTGGGATCAGATGATCTCCCCTATGATATTGCCATGCTTCTCATTTGCTTCTCCTTATAAAATAAGTATCTGATATTTTAAACTTGGAACTATTAAGAATTGGGGAAAAAATAAAGTCATACGATAGTGTGATATCAATTATATTCGTGGGCATAAAATTTCGTGTTTTTTTTGTTTGTTTTAAGCTGCACTCTCACGGATTGAACGTTTTGACAGCTTTTTTTTATTTTTTTGTCTTGGAACGAGCCAATTTCGCAGATTTTTATATTTAAGTTCAAAAAGAGATGTTTTATGCATTTTTTTAAACCGTTAGTAACGGTTTAAGCCATAAAGCATTAATTTTCGAACGGGAATATGAAAATCTACGATCTGATTTTTTGTCAGCAATTTTATATCATTGGTTTGCAGATATGTACGCAAAAATTTGCTCTTTCCAAGACAAAAAATAAAAAAAAGTTGTAAAAATGGTATATCTGTGAGAGTGCCGATGGTACTTAAATTCTTAGATTTAATTCACATACTTATTCCCCAGGAGTATAAATGATTTCAAAGTAATGTTAACACGTCGGCATACAATATACGCCCCAAAAAGCATCCGAAAATAGCCCAAGGTAGCGGCAAGAAGAACCAATCTACACCACCATTCGCGCCATTCTCTTAACTTTGACCGTACAAAACCGTTGATTCACCTCATGATCTCCATCTTGTGCCCCAAACCCACCACCCACAATCAACACGTTGTCCATCTCCTCCTATACCGGTGATGGTGTTCTTGCCTCTTCTATTAACTTAATTGCTGCACCAGTTTCCTCCACCTTCTTACACTAGCCAGATGACAAGACCAATATCCAAAGCTCTAAAAGCAAACGAGAATTAGACAAAACAGTCAGGATTGACGGTAGTTCAGTCACACTTTGGCATCAGAAAATGATGTCAACACGTAGGCATACGAACATTGAACGTTTACAGTTCGTATGTTTATTACTTCGGCGTCTTAAAGACGTTGCGCATTTATTTCGAAGAATAAAAGTAGAATCAAGTCAAGTCAAGTAAAGGTATGTTCAGTATGAACATACTGAGGTATATTATACAAACATAGTAATGCAGAGGCGCTGATGAATTATGATATTACATGTATCCATATTTAAAATACAAAAGTAAAATCAAAATATATAAACTATATCAGAGTAAATAAACAATGTTGCACCATTGTTAGTTGAATTTCGTGTTTTTCACTTTTGTAATGAAATGGGAGATTTACACAGTTTATGCGTACGAGAAAATATAAATACATTTACCTTCAATTGATTGTTTTTATAAATATCAAGCTGTACAATATGCACCGTGTGTAACATGAAAAGAACAATAGCCAGTGCCAACCGTTCTCTCTGATAATAACTTTTGCCAGTGTAAACAGATTTCAAAATTATGTGTTATTGTTCGTATAAAATCATTTCTTTAGTTTGTAAATACATAAGTATTTGGATCTATTTACCAAATATAATTTAATTGTTCTCGGTAATTGTCAAAAAATAAAATATGAAATTCGCCACCTTTACATTGTATTTTACATATAATTTCATTGATTGATGTTCTGTTTCCATATCTATTTTTTATTGGTAGTGTAACGTTTCTTCCGTAGCTAGCTCAGACACGCTACCTTCCGTAGCTAGCTCAGACACGTTACCTTCCGTAGCTAGCTCAGACACGCTACCTTCCCTAGCTAGCTCAGACACGCTACCTTCCCTAGCTAGCTCAGACACGCTACCTTAAATGAAACTTCAAACCTATTCTCTAACTTCTCCCCAAAAAATAAATATGAAATCAGTAATATATACACGCGATTAACAATGATTAATCACAAAACCAAATGATAAGAAATTATTCATTCGATTATTGTTCAAGAATCAATGTTTTATTATCTCAAAACCAAGAACGCACAGACAGAAACACTACAACACCCGTGCTTTATCTTCAGACAGGACCAGCACACAAAACGTTCACTGATAAACCAATCTCACGATATGTCAGTGAAACTCACAGTCCCAAAGTGTATTGCTTATACGGGGAATCAAACCATTGACCCTAATCCGTCTTTATCGAATGGTCCAGGCTTACTAAGAGGCCAAGAAGAAACCCCACGAATGTCCGAACCTGGAAACTAGAAGCTGTAGCGCAATGTTTCACTATAATTCTCCTAGTCCCCAATAGTTCAGAACCCGCCTTAAACAGTACAAAAAGGAACTTCAGAGTTTCCCTACATATTTTTATTTTCCCCTACACATTAATGTGATATTCTCCAATCTGCGTCAATACATGAATATACCATTTCTATGTGTATTTGAGTTAATCAAGGTCTGGTTGCATTATGGCTTGACCCCGCCGTGACGCCATCACGACTTAAATTGTGATTTTTTAAATGCCATAAGTGACATGAGATAGAAGTGACAGCAATTCGCAGTCAAATCCAGACATTTGAAGACTTGAAGAAACAGAGTGAGATACAAGAGATCCGGGTGCGATACCCTAGCTCTTTGCGAAGAGACCTCTTGGTTCTTTTACGTGCTCGGTGTAAAGCACCGATACACGGGATACAACTTTCCTGGGTTGAACCAGTACTGAGTACACCACTTTTCCAAGCACTACCCTTTAAATGCCAAGCGCCAGGCAAGGGAGCTACTTGTACCAGCTTTTAACGTCTTTCGATATGACGCGACCCGGGATCGAACCCACGACCTCCCGCTCCGTAGGCGGACGCTTAACCACAAGGCCACGGACACGGTATACCATTTCTATGGTGGGTGGTGTTAGTAGTTTATACTCCGGGTCCCGGCGTGAGCACATTGAAGGCTCCCAGAGTGACAGTTCAACCACCGCACACCTATCCTGGGCGGTGAACCAGTACTAGGTGCCTTCACTTCTGCAAGGAACTGACAAATTCTGTACATGCCAGGGGCAGTGGTACAGTGCGAATGGTCGTAGAAAGGATTTCATAACCAATCACAACAGAAGTGACCTGGTCCGCCCGGGAATCGAACCCGGGTTGTCCGATTAACAGTCCAACGCTCTACCGACTGAGCTAACCGGGCGGACACCATTTCTATTTCTATGCCTTTCGCTTCTTATATATATATATACCCTAACATCACGTGACCAAAACGGAATGATCCATTTTAACAAACTCTATGGATGAAACGGTTATTTAAAAACTTACATTACCGACTAGGGGTGTCAAGTTCATTTATCTTTAAAAAAGGAAAAAAAACCATGACTTCAATATTGAATACACAAAACATCCTAAAGAAGTAATAAGAAAACAGCGGAACTCGTAAAAAAACCATATGCTTTATAAATGTCACTAAAACAGAAATGTTTATTTTGCGGGCTCCAGACTACATGATTCCAGGAATATTATAGTAGTCATGTTCAGAAGTTTATGAGTGTGATACAATAGTGGCGGTGGAGGTAAGTAGCCAATTGGCAAATGATATATAACACTTATAGAGAACTGTTCAATTTATTTTTATTATAATATTGAAAATCTTTCTTTACCTGTATCATGTCAACCATTTTTTAATTGGTCAGCAGTTTTGTTCGTACCGTAACGTGCGAAACCAACATACACCAGCAGATCCCTTCAAGGAAAAGCATGCTCGACCCTGAAGGGGTCCGCTGGTCTTTATATACAGTCAATTCTAAATGCACACAGAGCCCAAGCTTTGCTAATCTGCATATTACCAACCAAGTTATCATACGTACTATGAACGTACTTCCGTCTATAACGGAATGTTATATTATGAACGCACATCCGCCGCCTACAGCGGAACGTTACATAACTTTCCCCTCCGAAAAGACTCGTCTTGAAAACTCAATGGTAGGGCATCTGCTTTCAGGCAGTTGTCAATATCCTATCGCTGCCACCATTTGTTACGTGCGACGTCAAACAAAAACCCAACAGACAAAAGCATGCTCGACCCTGAAGGGGTTCGCTGGTCATTTTATACTGTAAATTCGCAATGCACACAAAGCCCAAGCTTTGCTTATTTGCATATTACCAACCAAGTTATCATTTGTTCAATAAACGTACTTCCGTCTCTAACGGAATGTTATATTATAAACGCACATCATCATCACCATCAGCAGCAGCAGCAGCAGCAGTAGCAGCAGTAGCAGCAGCATCAACATCATCACCATCATCAGCAGCATCATCATCAATACTAGTAAGGTTTATAATAAAATAAAACGCAGGAATAAACTCTTCAGTGGATTGCACACCTACGTGGCCCCACACCCAAGATCGTTCAAGGAAATAAAATAATGGGGAAAGAAATAGCACCACTTCGGACTAAAGAAATGTAAAAATGTTTATAGAGAAGCATCCCCCCAACCCCACGTCTATTTAAATTTCGGTTGTGAGGGAGACGCAAATGTCAAAAGAGTTGGCCCCTAAGTTACACCTCCTCTAACGGCAATACCTAGAATCGCCTCTGATAGAGCATATAAGGACTTTTTAACCGTTTGCATTTAGACGTTTTACCTTTTAATTCACGTTTCGCGGGCATTGCTTTGATAAAAAAAATGGCGAGAAATACATCTGCAACAGTCATGAAAGTGAATAAGCATCGTTATATTTTCTCTTTCGCACAAAATATGAGCAAGAATATTATATACGGTTTTATTTGACAAGTTTTGTCGTTAGTAATTTCTTCACGAGTTGTTGTTTTTCGTACTGTACTCATGTTTCTTCGAACTCATTGTACCCACAGGCCTTAGCCACACAATTCAATAGTTTACCTTATTATAGTATATAGCCCATATTTAACATTAAAAAAGTTTGTTTCAAGCACCTGTGTTAGTACCAGTAGTCGAGTAAAGACAATTTTGACGTTTTCACTATCTGATTCCGTGGGGAGGGGTGGATAGGGGTATGCACCCAGTGTTAAAGCGACAGTCCGCAAATCGGGCAAATTAGCCATGAAAAAAAAAAAAAATCATCTATGTGTTGATAAGCATTCCTGACTGACGAATCCAAAAAAAATTTGGTTCAAATCGACCTAGAAATGAGTTTTTCGTGTCATTTTCAATATCTCTTCTTAACTATCGGCCCCCGAGAGTTAACGGTTATATAAATAGAAAAAAAAGTGGGATTCCAAAGTTCTTGCGCATGCGCAGGGCGATACTATTTCCCGGTCTCTCCTCGTAAAATCCGGTCTCATCCGGTCTCATAATTCCCGGTTCATAACTTATGGCCCCAGGCAACGGATTGTGTTGCTGATGTTTATAACACGATTTTGACAATCTTATTTGTTTTTATATGTAACAAAATGGTATAAAATATATAAACATTATGTCTTAATTTATGCAATTTGTTATAGGTATACACTATTTATGCAATTCGTGTTAAAGGTGTAGAGAAAGATGCGATGCAGTACAAATGCTCATGTTTTTTGCATAAAAGATTGAGGACGGCTAGAGTATGAAGTAACTTAGAATTGCACCTTTTAAATTATGTTATGTTATGTTATTAACTTAGAATTGCACCTTTTAAATTATGTTATGTTATGTTATTGTTCTTCCTTTTATGTTTCCCCCCCCCCCCCCCCCCCCCCGACATAAAATTTTTTAAGCATAAATGATTACAATTGAAAAATTCCATGTTTGCATATCCGACTCATATCTGATTTACATGTAGTCAAGCATTGTTATTTTTTGTATTACTATTATCAATAGTATACTTATAACTGAATTTAATATGAAAAAAACACACACTCAATGTGTTTGTTATTCATGACATTAATTTCAGTACATGTGCATATTTCATGTTTTTATCTTTGCCTAAATTTATTTTATGTTTTATTGATATAAAATTTGAAATAAATAGTGACATAATTATCATCAAATATCTAATGTTTTAATCAACTGTAATCTTTTGTAATCCTATTACCCCCCGCGGTCATTAACACCTTTTTGATCACGCCCGATAGCTACTATATAACAGAGACCGGAGGAGACCGGGACCGGATGAGACCGGGACCGGGAAATAGTATCGCCCCCAAGAGTAGTCGGAAAAACCGTAGACCTACTTTCTCTTTTGCCGTCTAAAAATAGCAACTTTCGGCAATTTTCAATTTGTTAAATCTAAGTTATCAAAGCGATTTTTTAAAAAATAATTGCGGTTCAGTCGGTCTGAAACAATGTGGAACTTATTAAAAACTTTTGAAATACGGTTACTTTTGCGGACTGTCGCTTTAAGTTCTCGGGAGAGGATAATTGTGCTCAACCATGTCTTTCATCAATTTCTATCAGAAGAAACTTCCTGTGAAGTTCATCCAAAAATAAGCCTAACTTGGCTAATGCAAATGCTAAGCGCGCTTACATCCAGTCTTTCTTGGGTATGCATCTAGCCAGGGTTCTCGCTGGCGAACGTCATTGTCGCCATTTGCGACAAAATCACAAAAGTGCCGACAACTTTTTATGGCGAATTTATAGAGACAACAATTTTTTTTTGAAATATTTTTTTAAAATAACGTAAACAGTGCCCATACGGCCTGCATGTTAATCTATTCTGTCACTGTCATAAATCAAGTGCATCTACTGGTGCGAAAACAAATCCGATAATTACAGTCACGGCTCAGTCAACACCTCGCTAATTATTGCGGAATTTTATTAGTTTCACGGATTAACAATGACATTCTTTAACTTTTATGTCTCTTATTAGCAAACAATTTTAAGATTTAACTGAACAGCTTTGTGCAGTTGTTGCATAATTAACTTGTAGTCAGTGCCGTAGCCAGAGGCATATTTTAACCGAGGCAGAAAATATTCTAGGGGGTGGGGTTGGGTGGGGTCAGAAAATTTGTTGTCTCTTAGATCATCTGTGGATGTTTTGTGTTCAGTTTCAACCTATTATTTTACTTATGTATTGTGTCAAACATGCCATAACAATACACTCGGAGTTTTCCTTTGACCTTAAATAACATGACGCATCAGAAGCTTACTGGACAGATGCTTCCTCATCAATATCACTGAGCGCGTAGTATGTATGTTTATAATGAACCAAACAGGGTACTAATTGAATCTATTTTCATAACTGAAAGTGTGGGGGGAGTCTGTCTTTCTGAAGGGCATTGAAATATGGCAGTCTCGTTTTCCTCCTAACACACACTGGTGCATTGGCTAAAAGGGTCGGACACTGCATTTTTAACCGACATGTGTCCGTGGAGAATACTTTTTCTTTTGCGGAGTAGTGAAAAAATGGAGTAATATGTTGAAAAGTGCTCATTTAATTGCAAGTTGGTGGAGCCTGAGTGCATGAGATAACATCAGCTCTTACAATGCGTTAAATACTTTTGGGGCTTCGTCAACACTTCCTTTACATGTGGAAAATGTTAAGTTATCCGAGTTTGAATGCCACAAACTTTGCCACTCATTGTCGATGCACCAACAAACCCTTTTCCTCGCCACTTCGTTAGATTCCATATTTGTAGGCTTTCAGTAAGGTTGTTTGTAATGGTCTCTGCATTATTCCGTGGCATTTCTACAAAACCAATGATTTTCTTTCGAACAATATACCGCACACAAACACTTATCTGTCCTGTGACACTTATATCAATTGTTTCATGATGCTAAAAATGGGGGAATCCGAAACATCACATACAATCTTATCACCAATTCATGCAATTATTTCATTTTGGAATTGCGGCGATGTGTACTTCGCATAAGATTGGACTACTTTTCAGATGATTGAAAAGTGTTTCATCATATGTGTTTATCCAGTCCAAAAAGAAGTTAAAATATGCTATCCTCGCGGATTTGATCTTTTAACAACCGCCATCTAAGAGAAATTCCACGTGATGAAAAAGTTATAATAACTTCAATTATCCTGTTTTCGATTATTTTATCGGAATAAGCTGTGCTAAACGACGCATTTAATTTCGTTTTTCCTGTAAAAACACTTTATAAACATCACACTAGCGGTTACTGCACCAGTATGTGTTTTAGAACTGTGAGTTGTGACTTGGTAAGATACCCCTTTTAGCCACAACAAAAAAAATTCCAATCTTTAAATGGTGTAAATTTTGTGTGTCTGTATGTGCATTTGTAAGTGCAAACACAATACAAGGTGTACAATAAGCAACACCTTCGATCACTATCGGAATACCGTAGCCAGTGAAAGTGCGTCCTAAAGGAATGTTTAACTTGGATACTTGGACAGTTAATTAACATTGAAGTTAAGAATGTTAAATTTCTCTTCATCCAGCAACTGTCTTTGATGTGAAAACAATGTTGCCAATCCGGAAAAAAACCTGTAAAGAGTATCGATTAATGCATTGGAGTATTTTAGTGGAATTCCACTCGAATGCCAGCGGTAAACATTTCATGGAATACCACTAAAATTTACCGCTGGTATTTCAGTGGAGTCACTGCACATCATTTGAATGAGGACAACATTTGTACCAAGCAATATGGTAATCCATCAATGCATAAGTAAGTTATACCTCAGTAAAAATGTCGGTGAAATATCACTGGAATACCAGCGGTATGCCGGTGGTATACCAATGGTATTTCAGTGGTATACCAGCAGTAAACTTTGGTGGTATTCCACTAAAAGTTGACCGCTGGTATTTCAGTGGAATTATACCGCTGGTATTCCAGTGGTATTCCATTGACATTTTTACTGGGGTATAACTTACTTATGCATTGATGGATACCATATTACTTGGTACAAATGTTGTCCTCGTTCAAATGATGTGCAGTGACACCAGAGCAAGTAAGACAATACATAAATATTTGTAATATTTTTACTGTTTTATTAAACAGTAAATGAACAACATCCACTATGATTGCAATGCTTGTATCTATGTACAAAAGTTCTGTTAAATACTGTCATGACTTTCTTTCTTATTTTTGAAGCTACAGCAATGAAATTTGTAAACAAATATCAATACTGTCATTTAACCTTTAAACCATCTTTCTTATTTTTGAAGCTACAGAAATACATTTTAAAATCTACAAGGAAAACTTGACTTGGTCAGATTATTCCATGGCATAAGGAAATAATGGGAATTTAGGTTTTGCGGCTTATCATTTGATGGAAATGGCTATTTCTGCTTTTATGAAATTACCACAGGTGCTAATACTTGTGTCATTCTTAAGTGTTTAATGTATCATTGCCAAACTTTCAGTTTATGTTGCATATAGCCTGAAATGGAACTAAAGGAGTTTTTGAAGTAGGTTTCTGAACAGGTGGATGATATTTTTATTAACATTTTGACAGTTCATGGGCTATTGTAACCATCATTTATAATGACACATTCATTGTTAACAGGTCGAGGGCATCAAACTTAATGGCGAACAGAGGCAAAGACGTTGTTGGGGCAGAAAAGGTTTCCCAAGTGCAGAATGATAAATAGGCAACTAGAGAAAGATGATTTGATACTGGCATATTGGTGATGAAGATGGAGACAACCTGGACATGAAAGATAAGTGTTTGAGAGGAGTCCTGTAGAGAGGGTAACTTAAACAGTGGTTACATTTTGACCTAACCAGGATTGCCCCAGCCATCCCCAATTGGTTATGGCTGTTTGAATTTGCTATAAATGAGGCTGTGAATAGAACAGAGCCTTCCATTAGGCCTCAGTTCCTTTAGCAATACCCACCAACGAATAAATAGATTATGGCCCTTGAAATTGTCAACAGTTTAGTATGCATTAGAGCCTTCATAATTTCATTGCATGTTATATGTAACAAGACTGTAATGGCAGAGCCAATTAACTAACAGAAAGTGTTTCAAGTAAACTGTCAGTAGAAAATAACCTAAAAAGACAAGTCAGTAGAGCATCTTGTTTGAGAGAGTTGTTCTTTGAGGAGAATGTCATTTTAGCTCACCTGAGCACTATTGTGATTGTTTAATGTCTGGCGTCCGTTGTCAATATGTCTCGAAACCACATGGCCAAGAAACATTTTTGGTATGCAGTTTGGTATGCAGCCTCATGTAGAAGTCCTTAACCAAGATTGTTCAAATAATATCTCAATGGTTCAAAATTGGCCAGCCCTAGAGGTCCGAAGTTTTCAATATACTTATTTGTAAAAGCTTATAAAATCTTCTCTGACACCACAAATTGTGTGGGCTCAATATCTCATTAGCCTCTGGAAGGATTTTGAAATAATGTTTCTTGTGGAATGATTGTGTTGTTTTGGTCTGTTTTCAAAGAGTGTTTTTCTTTGAGGAGAGTTTCTCGATTTGAACCAAGTAGTCCTATGAGGAGAGATTGTTTTTTTGGTTAGCAAACGTCTAATTGCAGAGTATTGCTTGTGAAAAAGAAATCTCTTCTTAGAGAACAGGTTGTTTCGGGGAGAGAGTCTCTCTTTGGAGAGAATGTCTCTTTGTTCTCAGGCCAATACTATTAACATAATTAGCATTTTCTGTTTACGCCAAAATTTATCCAGGTATTGTCATATTGTCATGGACTTTCAGCAAATGTGTACTAAAAATAATTTTCACCATTGGTACAAAGCTATAAAAGATATCCAAACCAAAACATGGTGCACATGCTGCCAGCGACAATTTGCACTTGCACAGCAAAGCTCATAACTATGGCTTCTATAAATGTGATGTATGCCCCTTATTTGATTGGAAAAACAACCACAGACGAGTGTTTGCATTTGTTCTGCCTGGTCTTTGGCATAAAATACCACAGAAAATGTGTTGACTATCAATGAACCAATACTAAGCTTAATGTGTTCACATAAAAATCTATTTTCACCTTTTACATGCTTCAGAATGTTCTTAAAGTGAGCCTTTGAACCAAAGTGTAGTCGAAATGCTATTTGGACCTGTTGACTATCTTTCTTATTTTTGAAGCTACTGACCTGAAACTTGGACCATGTGTAAAGGTTTGCAAACCATTATCAATAGGTACTCTGACAGGTGACATTTAGACCTACTTTCTTATTTTTTTTAAGCTACAGCAATGAAATTTGGACCATGTGTACAGTTTTGTAAACAAATTTCAATATTACTTTTTGAACTACTTTCTTATTTTTGAAGCTACTGACCTGAAACTTGGACCATGTATAAAGTTTTGCAAACAATTATCAATAGGTACTCTGACAGGTGACATTTAGACCTACTTTCTTATTTTGTTTAAGCTACAGCAATGAAATTTGGACCATGTGTACAGTTTTGTAAACAAATTTCAATATTACTTTTTGAACTACTTTCTTATTTTTGAAGCTACTGACCTGAAACTTGGACCATGTATAAAGTTTTGCAAACAATTATCAATAGGTACTCTGACAGGTGACATTTAGACCTACTTTCTTATTTTTAAAGCTACAGCAATGAAATTTGGACCATGTTTACAGTTTTGTAAGCAAATTTCAATATTACTTTAATATGTAACAAGACTGTAATGGCAGAGCCAATTAACTAACAGAAAGTGTTTCAAGTGACCTATCAGTAGAAAATAACCTAAAAAGACAAGTCAGTAGAGCATCTTGTTTGAGAGAGTTGTTCTTTGAGGAGAATGTCATTTTAGCTCACCTGAGCACTATTGTGATTGTTTAATGTCTGGCGTCCGTTGTCAATATGTCTAGAAACCACATGGCCAAGAAACATTTTTGGTATGCAGTTTGGTATGCAGCCTCATGTAGAAGTCCTTAACCAAGATTGTTCAAATAATATCCCAATGGTTCAAAATTGGCCAGCCCTAGAGGTCCGAAGTTTTCAATATACTTATTTGTAAAAGCTTATAAAATCTTCTCTGACACCACAAATTGTGTGGGCTCAATATCTCATTAGCCTCTGGAAGGATTTTGAAATAATGTTTCTTGTGGAATGATTGTGTTGTTTTGGTCTGTTTTCAAAGAGTGTTTTTCTTTGAGGAGAGTTTCTCGATTTGAACCAAGTAGTCCTATGAGGAGAGATTGTTTTTTTGGTTAGCAAACGTCTAATTGCAGAGTATTGCTTGTGAAAAAGAAATCTCTTCTTAGAGAACAGGTTGTTTCGGGGAGAGAGTCTCTCTTTGGAGAGAATGTCTTTTTGTTCTCAGGCCAATACTATTAACATAATTAGCATTTTCTGTTTACGCCAAAATTTATCCAGGTATTGTCATATTGTCATGGACTTTCAGCAAATGTGTACTAAAAATAATTTTCACCATTGGGACAAAGCTATAAAAGATATCCAAACCAAAACATGGTGCACATGCTGCCAGCGACAATTTGCACTTGCACAGCAAAGCTCATAACTATGGCTTCTATAAATGTGATGTATGCCCCTTATTTGATTGGAAAAACAACCACAGACGAGTGTTTGCATTTGTTCTGCCTGGTCTTTGGCATAAAATACCACAGAAAATGTGTTGACTATCAATGAATCAATACTAAGCTGAATGTGTTCACATAAAAATCTATTTTCACCTTTTACATGCCTCAGAATGTTCCTATGGTGATTTTTTCAACCAAAGTGTAGTTGAAATGCTATAAGGACCTGTTGACTATCTTTTTTTTAGCTCACTAGAGCACGAAGAACTCAATTAAGCTATTGTGATCGTCTGTCAATCTGTCAACAATTGCTTAAAAAAACATCTCCTCTGAAATTACCTGGCCAAATGCAATCAACTTCACAGGAAGCTTCCTTGGGTGTCCCCTACAAAATACAACAAGGGGTCATGATTTATTAATAACAACATCAACAAAATGGCTGACTTCCTGTTTTGGTTTAAAAAACAATTCTCTTCTGAAACTATCAGTCCAAATTCAATGAAACTTTACAGGAAGCTTCCTTCGGTAACCTTCTACAAAAATACAAGGGGTCAAGATTGATCAACAACAACAATAATCTGCCAAACTTCCTGTCTGCTTTAAAAAAACATATCCTCTGAAACTACACTGCCAAATTCAATGTAACTTTACAGGTAGCTTCATTGCATGACCCTTTACAAATATGAAACAAGGTATTTTCATAAGTAAAGATATGTATTAATTGCAACATTGTTATTAATGCTTTATCAGAGTTGTGACCCTTTGCTTGGGTGAGCGCTTTATGGCCATCTGCGTGACCAAATTAGCATTGCATATATATCCCTTACAACCCCAGGTACTATTAAGTTTACAAAGTGTGCCATGTTCAAATGTATGTGTATGTGGAAGAGCATAGATGAGAATTGTTTCTTGAAATGATTTAAGGTAGTATTTGACAAAGTAAAATTTCGTAATTTGAAATATTGTATTTATGACATTGTCAATGTGGTCAAACAAGCTATATTTGTGTTGCATCACAGGAGGTTTTTCCTATCTTTTTTTTGGCAACACAGAATTTAATTATTTTTTTTAGTTTCTATTTCTTCAGAAACTTTTTAATTAAATCTAATTTTTCTAACTTTGCAAAAAGTCTTATATTGTGAAACACTTCACAAGGCAGGAGGTTCAATCCAATTCACCTCAAGTCAATTTAAGAATTAAGTATCACTTTGTTATTCTGTTTTTTTGCAGGAATAGATCCAGAAAATGAAGTGCTGTCAATTGTGTTGAGGGACAGCCTACATCAGCCCCAGTATGTGGAAAAGCTAGAGATAATCCTCCGCTTCATGATCACAGAGAAAGCCCTCTCTCTACAGAACCTGATAAACTCTGGGAGACTCAAGTACGTTGTTTTTAATGAGAACGACATAATTCGGGTTATTATAGCAACATCTATCTTTTTTTAAAAGTGCATTATATGACTGAAAATAGGACATACAGAAAGAGATTGAAAATACGTTTATAGAACTGTTTAAATTGTAAAAATATCTTATCTGTAAAGTCAAGTAATGAAATTTTGAAGTTCAGAATTATGGACATTTTGTTGGAATATTTTCATGTAAAAAGCATATATTCCGCTATTCAATCAATAATTCAATGAATTGCATTATAATAATTTATTATCATGATACCAAAATATTTCATTATAATATATCATAATCACATTTAAACTTGTTGCTCTCTGAAAACAATTTCATAGGTTAGTTCATTGACCTCTTTCAACGTAGCATCCCTGCTTGGTTTCTGGAAACACATTTAATGCATTGTTTACGAATGCGATTTTCTTTATTAAACAAAACAAAAACAGTATGTGTTTGTAGAGCTATGTCCATGTTAAATACACTGATCAAAATTGGTTACAATGATGATGCTGTGCTGGTGCTGATTTTGATGATGATGATGATGATGATGATGATGATGATGATGATGATGATGATGATGATGATGCACATCTAGCATATACCGGGGTATTGAATGTCAAATCACAAAAACAACAGCACTTAATTGCTTATTCCGCGAGTTGTTGACAACATCATGTGTATTCACTGTACAGGTGGGCTAGCAGCATGCCGTCAAGAAACAATGGGAGAAGTTACTGGAGCTGATCAGACGACTGGCCAAGGATGACAAGGAGGGAATAATGGCCCATAAGGTGGGTTATATATAATGGTTTTAATTAGTATGTTCTTGATAGGCTGAAAATATACCTTGGATTCTCAATGTACCTTTAAAGAGTGTCAAGTAGAGATAAAATGATGATCGAGTACAGTGGAAAATAGCCGTTACTTACTGTAGTTGCAAATAGTCGATTCCATAAAGAGCTTGGAATGGATTATCGCCATGTGACTGTGCAGAAAAACATTAGAATTAATTGAAAGATTTTTATCTGTTATGTTCAGGAAAATCCTCAAACTTCTAACTGAAAAGTAGCCAAACATGAAATATTATAAAGTTATTAATTAGGTGATTTCATATTGGCCCAGTTATTTGTCAGAGGTTAGCATTATTTTCCTAAGCCTGAAAGGGCAGGCGAAAACAGCTGACCGAGGTCAAATAACTCGGGTAATATGATACATTTTGGTTAAAAACATTAAAATAACTAACCTGAAGTTCACATTGAAGCAGTATTTATCCCTTATTCATTTACTGTGTCTGCTTTTCTAGACTTAACATTGCTGATTATGACATGCATCCTTAAAGTGACATTGCACATACATATGAATCAAGCACTGTGCAGTCTAAGGTAGCATATATATACGCCTTAATTTCGTAAGTGGTTTGCCAAAAAGTCAAATTGACACCTTTGTTGTTTATATTGTTGCTGTATAAAAACACAATTTTCATTAAACTCTACAACAGGGTAAATACAACTGTAATACCAAAATGCAACTCAGATATTCCAAGTTTTGTAACCAATCAAAACTCATATAGGCCAAGTTTGATTGATATTGGCCAAGGTTGTTAGATATAAGCCGTGTTTTGGCATATGTATGTCATCAATCGTTTGATATTGGATTCGCGATTGTCCGCGTATCGCATCAAATATGTAATAGTTGACTAATAATATATAATAGTCATGTATTCATGTAAAGTACAGCTGTTTATGTGTAATTGTGGTTCATTTATAATTCATTATTTTCTATGTCTGGTACAGTCATTATAACTGATTTTGAACCCGGCCATTTGGGAAAATTTACCATTAGAGAGTGAAGACAAGTAACAACCAAATTTAGCATTAAGTTATATAACATATTGAATCCAACATGTACAGGTGTTGGGGCTGTTTTATAATGGAACCTTGTACACAGTGTGGATATGCCCACCAAGATTATGGACAAGGCCTTAAATTGTTGGGACATGTCAAGATCCTGGACTACAGCTGCATTCAGGTAAGGGGGTTATTGTGCAGATATTTCTTTTAAATATGCTTCTGGCAAACTTAAATTAGTAATTTATCATTCTTCTAAAATGAAGCAGTAATTAACACTAATTTATGAAATCTTGAAATGCTTTGAAATGATCTATATGTTGAAAAAAAACAAATAAACAATTAAATATAAGTTTATATCAGAGTTTTATTAGAGCTTTTCAAGTGAAAACTGCATATAAGTCACCAGAGCATAGAGCTTGTCAACTATCAAATGTTTAACAACAAGTTTTTAACACCTTTCTTACTTGTTTAACCAACAGCAAGACTGTGATGCCCAGAAGATGAGCTGAATCTCCAAGTCTGTGGAGGAACTCGAGAACATTAA
Source organism: Mya arenaria (assembly GCF_026914265.1). Lineage (NCBI taxonomy): Eukaryota > Metazoa > Mollusca > Bivalvia > Myida > Myidae > Mya > Mya arenaria. Next base: position 68,087,319 of record NC_069133.1, on the reverse strand, counting down.
GTGGGTGTTGCCGTCCCTCAAACAGATACAGGGAATCGGTCAGCTATTTCCAGAGGTGGCTCAAGACCACAGTTATCCATCCAGATATGAATAAAGAAAAGAGTGCTTGTGTTCAAGTATCAATATTTTATAAAATTTGAATGAAAGAGAAGAAACAGGTGGCCGTTTTGCATAGAGCTTAACATAATTTGAAACTGTATTGCAAAAACTGATAGTTTTCAATGTAAAAAATGGAAAAATCATTGCCTGTGGAACTATGTTAATAGGTAGTTTGTAGCCTTATTCTGTCTTGACCTCAGGGTCATTGCTACTCAATTTTGTGAGAAAACGCATTGGTCAACCCTATGTTTTCTTGTGATTACATTTTTTGCCTTGGATTGTTCTACAGCAGTTAGTTACTTGTTAGCTCACCTTAGCCGTAGGCTGAGGGTGAGCTTTTAGGATCGATGAATGTCCGTCGTAGTCTATCGTCTGTTGTCCGTCCACACCTAGTTTGTTAACACTTTAGGGGTCACATTTTTGCCTCAATTGTCATGAAACTTGGTCAGGATGTTTGTCCCAGTAATAACTCTTAACAAGTTCAAATATGGGTCATCTGGGGTCAAAAACTAGGTCACAGCGCCCAAATATGGAAATACCTTGTTAACACTCTTAGAGGTAATATTTTCAGCCAAAATATCCTGGAAATTTGTCAGAAAGGTTGTTGTAATGATTTCTAGCTCAAGTTCCAATATGGGTCATCTGGGGTCAAAATCTGGGTCACAGAGCCCAAATATGGAAATACCTTGTTAACACTGTCGAGGTAACAATTTCATACATCAGAGAAGCCAAATCCCTGTTATTGCCCTTTAATTATCAACAAGTCGAGAGCACAAAATTTTACTGAGGTGAGTGATATAGGGCCATCTTGGCCCTCTTGTTTTTCAATTGGGACTGTTTTAAAGTGAAAAGCCAGGTTAGTGTCTTTATGAAACATATAGTAAAAATAACTGTGGTTTCCCGCCTGATATAGAGGAAGCTTTTGGAGGGGTGAGCTATTTTAAATTGTTATAAATTCTTAATTTTTACAGGCATCTGGTTGAAATTTGGCCAGTTGACAGTGCTTAGCCATAGAATGTTGGTGTTTGAGTATGAAATTTGAAAATCTAATATTACATAATATAAATTAATAATATATAATTTTCTTATATATTTTTGACATTTAAAAAAAAAAAGCGACTTTCTTGTTCCAAATGATGGTAACTTATAAATGAAAGCCTCACTTTCAATTCCAAAGTATAAATGGAGGGATTTTTAAAATATAAACGACATATACTTTCTCAATGAAAAAGCACGGCCAAACGACAAGAGAAACAACAACAGGCAAGTGGCCCAATAGCACTCACTTCAGTAAAATTTTGTTGTTCCTTTCTTCTTATTTTAAACAGGCCCAGGAGGAACTGATGAAGAACCAGCCAGACAGCCCTCCCGCGAAGCTGCCCACCCGACCGAGCTGTACTTGGTGTATGCCAACATGCCAACATGCTGTAATTTGTTAGTACTTCAAGATCATATAATGGAAAATTGTATCCAAACTGAAGTATAAAGTGAGTAAGTTTGGTCATATAAGCCCATTGATACTGTTTGTTCCATTCTTAAATGAATTTCTTTCATGTTGTTTGTCAATCATTTCTGGTGGGGCTTTGATAATAATATTATTTCCTAATGAAACTGCTGACTTGTATTAGTCTTTGGTCTGTATTGTGCATCTATTCGCACATTTGTTTTGCTCTTTTAAGCAAACATAACATTAATTGCAAATTCTATAAGCAATTAAACAAAACTTACTGCACATATGATGCAGAATGATGTTTTATTTAGTGTGCATATGATTTTCAGCTTATGGACAAGAAAACATCTACTTCAACAATCACAGCAACACAATGAGATCCCTATTTTAAAGAAATAATGCCACCTTTCATTAATTCATTCTATCAATCATTCATATATATTCATTAATTCATTTATTTAAAACTTTACATTTCTGAAGGCAAAAGAAATGAAAAGTGAGCTGCTTTCATAAAGATTAGAGCCTTTTCCCTTCATGCATTAAAAAACAACAACCTTAATACATTATAAATGTCTTAAAAACCCTAATTTATTGTTTATTTCAATAGCCAGTCTGGTTGCTGTAGCCACAGGGAATTTCCAAGGACAAGAACCAGTGCTGGTCAAAATGTGGTCTCGTGTGGTTTTCCATACCGGCTCTCGGCAAGGATTTCCGAGAAAGGAATACCATATCCAAGTAAGAAGAAATTCTAAGCATGTCTGGTTTGAATACTTTCAAAAGGCATCTGGGTACTCAATAAGATAAGATTAACCTTTTGACTTGTTAAAAACTGATTGCAAAATGTCCAAAAGACTATATGTTTCATAAAATTTGTCCTGAAAATCTTTGAAATCTTGAGCTTTTTTGCATATTTATCACATTTATGACTACATAAAAGGTTGTGTATGCCTCAAATGAGTGTCTACAGGCCTTTTTCAAATTTTAACAGTAGTGGCAGATAGTTTTTTAAGTGTAAAACATCGCTTTTGTGTCTTGCTTGCAGATCAAGATGTGCCAATAAGCTCCAGTTAGCTGCGGCTTTTCCCCCCGGCGGTAGTCCTGCAATCTGAATCCAGGAGATGCAGCTCTGAATCCAAATTTTTCAGAAGAATGAAGATGTTAGTCAACTCTGTAGTACTTGTTTGTGTGTAAATGATTCCAATGAGTGAGATTTATAAGCAACTTTTAGACAATGGTGAAGTGCTGTACTCTGAATTTAATGCCAAATCTAGCCTTCAAAAGAGATATTTAAAGTAAAAATAAAAATAAAAATGGGCATATTAATGCTATCTGTGCATTTTCTACATCATGTAGCCACCTCATACATGAAAACACTAGCAGTTGTCTTGAATCTTTCAGTTTTGGTGTTTTTTTTGCCATTTCCTTTGTTGCGCCATTTGTCCCGGAAGCAAACAATTTGGCATAGGTGTTGTTTAGACTGTCTATAAACACATGATCACTAATTTCTTTTGTTAAACTGAACAGTTCTGTTACCAATGTATATAAGTGGACCAGAAAAGCAAACTTTTGACAAGTTGAAGCATTTCAGTTTGGCTCTATGTCATTTTTTATATAAAACGCTAAGCTGATAATGTGGAAAAACCTTATTTTTCTTAGAAACAAATCTTAAAAGAGTGGGCAGGCCATTTTTGTGGTGCTGTTCTATAGACACCATTGAAAGCTACAAGGAAAACTTTACTTGGTCAAATTATTCCAATGCATAAGGAAATAATGGCTCTTCAAAGGTTTGTCTCGTTCATTTAGTGTTTAATATATCATTGCCAAACTTTCAGTATGTGTTGCATGTAGCCTGAAGCTGAGATATAGGAGTTTTGAAGTCTTGTTTCTGAAAAAGTGTTGCTTAAATAGGCTCAAGACCACAGTTATCTGCCCCCCGTTGACCAAGATCAAGATGTGAATACAGAAAAAAAGAGTGCTTGTGTTCAAGTATCAATATTTTATTAAAGTTGAATGAAAGAGAAGAAACAGGTGGCCTTTTTGCATAGGGCTTAATATAATTTGACACTGTTTTGCAAAAACTGCAGTTTAATAAGCTGCATGTTTCTGCAAATTTACTCCACTTACTACCTGAGGCCTTTCCTCAAAAGGGAGAAAAAACAGTATACTTAAATGCAATGTTCTTGTGCTACATTTCAGGCTCACAAGAACTACCCCCACATGCCTATCCGAGTGTCACATGTGTATTTCTTCAACTCGGTGATCAGCATCCTCCAGTGGAACCACGCCATTGTGATGGCTGTTGCTCAGAATCGCACCGCCTATATGAACAAGGCCAGGGCTTATGCCAATGGTAAGCTTCATGAATTATTACTTTAGTTTCCTTGTTATGACAGCTGCAATTTTGCACTTGGAAGTATTTCAATCTACGATTGTTCAGATGGAGACAAATTAATATTTAAGGATAACCGAGTACTTAGTTGACCAACACATAAAAATAATTGTAGTTTGTAAACTTTTGTTATTCTACAAATGTTAGTGTATAAATGTTTCTAGGGTGTATACTTCTTTATAGGAGAATTGCCTACAAGTACATAAGGTCTTTGAAGTAGTTTAAGGTTTCAACTGCCACATATCCTTTCAGGTTAGGCCAATTTTTTTTCTTGTTTCTGGTCACGGGCCTCTAAATCCTAAGGGTCGGTAGGTAGTGATTTTTTATAAAAAAATTTTTTATAATCCTTTGGATCGGAATGTTGAATGTATTGTCTTCTGTTTGTTGTAAAAATATCCAATTTCTTTTATTTAATTAACAACAATATTTATAAATCATCTAGTTCAAAATACTATGATGTAGAACCTATATATAGCGGGGAATACCTTTCATTACTAAAAATAGCAACATATGGCCACTTAAATATGTTAGACGTTCGTAGCGATCTGTTACGAAGACTGGCGATATATTTCAATGTTACCGAGGTTGTACCTGTAAGTGTTGAGTTAAAAAGGATGCATGTATTATTTTTTATGTAATCTGATGCACCCTTGTCAAATTCCAATATGCGATGACATTTTTCTCGCTTTTACTTTCAGTTTCATTTTCACCTTAGGTTTCTTCCGGAAGTAAACAAAAACATTCAGCGTTCTTATTGCCAATATCCCGTTATTGTTCCTTTATAAAAATGGCTGAGCAATCAACATGTTATGTAATAGAACTTAACTGTAGATAGACCAGGATTTACGTCAAATAGTTCTCCTTTCTCTTTTATTAAAATTGACAGGAAGTAAACATAAAAGCACCTGATTTTTGGACTATGTGCATGAGCAGGAGACATAGACACAATTTTCATCTTTTTTACGCATTTACAAACTTCCAAGATTTATCTTTTATTTTTAGCTAATAGGTGAAATTGAATTAAATAACATTTCAATTGTTGATATAGAAACATTGTTGTCCGTAGTTAGCTTAAACTGCCGAAGGTATCCATTTACATATTCTAAGCATAGTTATTCACAACATTGAGTTTGACTGCTCTTAATGGACAGGGTTGTTTACTAAATGTCACTTCGGGCGTTAATTGCTATTGACATGTGTTTACTTTACAGACAATTGAATTGAATAAACAAACATTCGGCACATGTTTTGCGGCCGCATTGATCTTCAGTTTTAGGAATAACATGTCTTGCACTGAAATTCTCTTGGGTCAAAGGTGACACTTACTTGTGAACTTTGGGTTATTGACGATATCTCACGGGAGGTAGGGTCCATTGAAAGCCCTGTTTAAATATCCTTGTCGGATAGCACGTATCCAGAACTGTTCTCTCTGGGGTAAAAAGTACGGTCGGTCAAGTGACCAGAAACAAGAACTTTTTTTTTTTTGGCCTTAAGGACTAGGACAACCTAGGATTTAGGTTGTATGTCTTCATAATTATATGATTAGCTTTAACAAACAATGGAATTATTTGCTTAACTAAATCACTCTATATGAATAAGGCAGAAGGGTGCACAAGCTGGGGCTGTGATTACGAACAGTCTCAAGTCCAAGTCTGGACTCAGACTCAGAAAAGCAATTTCATAACTGCTGGTTTCAATGAAAAGAAATGTTGATGTATTTTTCAGAAAATAGCCTTCACATTTCTTTAGTTTTAAAAGTTGGGCAAATTATGTGAAAACTAAAATGCAAAACAGCAAATAAGCAAACTCAAAGCCATTAGAAGCTTTGCATTTCACATTTTAGAAATTCTGTGAGACTGAATAATACATGATGTACATTTCAGCTGTTTTGAGCGTTCTTCAAGCACTTGAACGTGAAGGAGAACAAGTTGATGCAGAAGCGTCGAGGCGGTTACATGATGGAAGACCTTGAACTTGTAGGATACTACTATCTCTTAAATGGAAGTCATTTGACATTTTGTAAGTTTAAGTGTGTTTGTAGTAGTTCATTCAGAAGAAGTTAAAGTTACAATTCACAGTCTGCGTTATTTACCTGTGTTAGATAAATTTGATAAATAGTGCCAAGAAATATTGGGGCAAAAACCAACAGGAGTTTGTCTAGGTCATGGGTCTGAATGTGGGGCCTGTGGGCACTATACAGGTCCAACAAGGGTAATGGTTTTGTTGTTTATTTACCCCAGGAGTTGATGCATGGGCATGAGAATGTTGCTGAGAAGGCTATCACTCTTCTGAAGGACACCTTCACACACCTGGGCCCACGTCTGCAGCAGTCACAGGTGGAGATACACGAGGACTTTATGCGGACCACCATGGACAGACTTAAGGTACGTTCCAGATCAATAATGGTAATAGTGCCCTGTGTATGATATTATGGCCTAATGAACAGGCTCACAGTTGAATGAAGTAAGGGCTTTTAACAGGGTCTAAAACCCAAGAAGCAATGACTCCTCAGATTTTCAAAAGTCAAAATCAGTTTTTCAAGAGTCATTGTCTGTTTTTAATTTCGTTGTCTTTCTTCATAAATAATAGGTCTCATCTGTCATAAGATGGCGTGGCAAGGTACATGTACATAATTATCCATACTTCATTAAATAGTTTCCAAAACTTAAATAAATAATAAAAATTTCCAGTGTTTTATAAAGTTTTACTGAATTAGATCCACTGTTTGTTCTGTAAAAATCTCAAGCACTACGAAAAATAATCAGTATAACTTTTAATAGAATACCTTGTTTTATTTCCTTTTTTTAGGTGGTTAAAAAAATTCCCAGAGTCAAAACTTGGATAAATATGTTCTATCTATGATGAACATATTATTTATTTAATGCTTGTTCATTATGTAACCCAATTCCAATATGCACCAGCGATCGTTTAGTTGCAATGCCATCTTTCTTACTTTCACTTTCACGTTTTTCTTTTTTTTTTGGAAGTAAACAATTACATTCAATGTCCCTATAGCCAATATTGCAATAGTGTATCTTTCATAAACGGCATAACCATAAGGCCACTATTTTTTAGCTTCTTAGAATAAGGAGAGCTATCCTAGTCACCCAAGCTAGGCATCGGGGTAACCACTTATGTTAAAGTTTGCGTACCACCTCAAATATTTTCAAAGTCCATTGACGTTTGGCTTTGAAACTTTGCACACTTGTTGACCATCATGCCCCAAACCTGTACACAGGAGGAGGTAACTCTATCAAGTATTTTGACAAAATTATGCCTTTTTTTCTACTTAGAATTTACGTTAAAGTTTGCGTACCACCTCAAATATTTTCAAAGTCCATTAACATAATTATGGCTTTAAAACTTCCAACACTTGTTCACCATCATGCCCCAAACCTCTACACAGGAGGAGGTCACTGTATCCAGCATTTTGACAGAATTATGCCCCTTTTTCTACTTAGAATTTATGTTAAAGTTTGCGTACCACCTCAAATATTTTCCAATTCAATTTATGTAAATATCTCAGCACATCATGTATTGCATTGAAATCTAATCTAACAGTGATGCATGCATGTTTCGCTAAAACTTTTCAATCCATACACTGAAAAGCATCGGAATAGTCGAGCGCGCTGTCTCTGCGACAGCTCTTGTTTATTGTTTGGTTTACAAGAATTTTTGGGAAAAATGTCCACCGGGTGGTGGAAAAAAAGGAAAAAAGTCACAAAACATACTCTTTAAGGGTGAAAATCTTAGAACAACATAACAACATTGAAACTTTATAACATTTACTTGACATTTTTAATTTTTAAAATGCTATTAATGCTTGTTTTAATACACTCAAAGTTTCAAGGTTCTAATTAAACACACAGTTTAAATCTTACATACTGTGCATATAAAAAGTCAATGAAATTGACTGTAAATCCTGTATACAGTCCGAACTCGTTATGTCGACTTTGTCGGGACCTAGGAAAAAAAGTAGAGATAACAAACATTCGACACATCCCAATTACAAAAAAGTATAACCAATCCAAGCACATATGAGTTTGATACATGTCCGACATCCGACTTGAATTGAATGGAATGGTGTTTTTACAGTTGTGGAAACAGCAAACGTATTATTTAAAAATTAGGTGATAAAAAATGAATTATTTGTGCCAATTTATTTTATTCACGTTGATATATTACACAAATCAACTATTAAATCACAATTGCATACACTTGTACATTGTAAGAAAATGGTAAAGCACATATGTTATGCCCATTTGTGTTCTACATGCAGTATAGAGAAATTACTTTGTCACGTAATTTTCAATGTTGTCAAATTTTTACGATAATGTCATCGTCGATTTAAATTGTGCGTTTCAATGTATAGCTTGATCAATAAAAGATTCTGTAATCAAATACATAAACAACACCTTTAATTATTCACACTAACCCATTAACCTCCAATCATGAGTTTGTTATTTTGACACGCATGGTAATTTAGCGACATGCAGCAAGCCTCCATGACAACTTTCACACTTACACCTCGATCTACAGTTCAACATAAGGGACAAGGAAAATGTGTGAAATTCGACCAATGGGACTGAAATAGGAGGTTGACATAGCGAAAAAATCGAGATAGAAAAATAGACAAAAGCTGATTTATTTTATAAAGATTAAGAAGGAATAAATTCGGGATTAAAGTCCACATAACCGGAAAGTCAAGTTATCCGACGTTGACATAGCGAAGTTGCACTGTACATGAATAAACTACACTTTTTATCAAAGATACATTGAATATCACTCAGCAAGACGTTTCTTTAACTTCAAGGGTATGCTAAAGAAAAAATGAATGCAAAACACTTTAAAACTGACCAATATTAAATTTAAAAAAGCAAAGAGAAGGCGCATTTTATACATTAAAATACACAAAAATTGCACTGTATTAAAACAATTATTTACATTTTCATTTTGCTAAACATTGTTTCAGTTATTTCAATATTGGAAAATGTCAAAGTGAAATATTTACAAATTTTGTCAACAAGTAACATTTTATGATCATTTGAGCTTTAATATTGTAAAAACAATTCCTGAAAATCTCAAAACCGGATATTTTCGGACCGGGATATTTACCATGGGATGTTCACCAAATCCATTTCAAATTCAAATCTTGCAGCAAATTACCACATCAGTACATAAAAATCACATAGCAAAATAATCTAGCATGTGACTTAACTTAATGTACCAATAATAGTAAACTGACAGAGAAATCCATAATTATGTATTGGATATTTTAATTTTCTCCCATTTTGTGTATGCGTTCACAGGGCATCTATACTTCATGATTGTTTATTTTTCATTTTAAAGAGTATTCCTTGGTTACAACAACAAATCTCATTTATAGTGCAATATCAAGTTCATTGCAAATTGAAATGGACTTATTCAAAAGTCCGTGTTGTTTTATCTAAATGTTTTGCACAGTTACAACTCCCAGCATCAGTAAATGTCATTGACACATGTGTTCAACTCTTTCATTGTTTTAACTCTACTATTAACCAAAACATGAATAAACATGTAATCCAGAATAAACAAGTTTTAATAAGTATTTCCAAACCATTCTGTGATTTAAAATCCATAAACACCACCAACCAAACTTTAGATTAAATTGTGAAACTAGGTCACCGGTGTCAACTTAGAAATTTTACTTTTGATTTCACCACTCACACTTAGTGCACTGTTATTTCATATATTACCATAAAATGTTATTAAAATTTTTTAAGCCGCATTTTTCATCGAAAAATTACGGGTTATAGAATGGAGAAAACCGGGAGGGCGGGCGTTAACAATTTTGCTTTCAAGTTTTCATTTTATGTAATAAAATCAAGAGTTTTTATCCAATCGTAATCAAACTTCATACAATGGTAGAGCATAATGAGAGGAAGTGCAGTGTACAGTAACGATAACTATATTCTTGCTTATTACTGAGTTATTGCCCCTTGTTACTTTTTTTGTCTAGAGTATAACTTGAAAAGTACTGTATGGAATTCATTGGAACTTCATGCAATGGTAAAGCACAGTGAGAGGAAGTGCAGGGTACAATAACCATATGCCATTCTTGCTTATTACTAAGTTATTGCCCCTTGTTACTTTTTTTTGTTCGGAGTATAACTTGAAAAGTACTGATTGGAATTCATTGGAACTTCATACAATGGTAAAGCACAGTGAGAGGAAGTGCATTGTTCAAGAACCATAACTCTACCTAAACTCATTACTGAGTTATTGCCCTTTATTTTATTTTTTTGCTGTCATTTTGTTTTTCCAGACATTAACTTGCAAACTACTAGATGGAATTTATTAAAACTTCATACAATGGTAAAGCACAATGAGAGCAAGTGCAGACAATGCGAATGTCCGTCGGACAGTCGGACATGTCCGGTATATTTCAATTTTGACCGACGAAACTTTTGTTTTGGTCGGTCACAATGTCCGGTGAAAAATTAAAGTCAGCACCGTTTCATTTTCGGAAAATTTACTTTCAGTTTCTAAATAAATGTTCAGAGTTATTTTTATATCATGATTATTCAGCGGGTTAATCCGTGCTTCACTATTTGTAAACCCCGTTTCGACATGTTTCCGTAAAAGCCGATAAAACGCGTAAGGTTCCGATTTCAGCTGGTACTCTAATACTTTTATTTTACGGAAATGTTCGGAAATTACAAAATTCCGTATGTAGTGGTTCCCGGCAATGGTGTTAATTTAAATATGATGATTAATATACCGAGCTGACTTTCTTTCCGCTCTGTTTAACATTGCCAATAACAAGAACTCTACTTTCGTTTTCGCATAAATGTTGTGCCTGAGTTTGACTTGTAGTACAATTCGTTACATTTTATAACCGTATTGTATCTTTAATTTAAAGATGAATTAAAAGAGTAAGATCTAGCTGTTCCATGGGTAGACGAACCAGATATGAGTTTTTTTTGGGAGGCAAGGGAAGAAAAAAATTATGACATTTATAAGATCCGAATATTGATTTTTTTACATTATGTTTGTTTGTTTCATTTATTATAGTACTGTAGGACAAATCTAACCCAAAAGATCTAAACCTGTTATAATGGGGAATTACAAAACTTATTTAAAAAAGAGGCTTAAAATCAAGGTTTAGGCTGATGTTACTGAATACTGTTTGTAACATTGCGACAGGTAAAAATTTGGTGCGACAGGTAAACTTTCAGTGTTTACCTGTCACAATGTCCTGTGAAGAAGGAAAAGTTTTCGCGTTGTCTGCAAGTGAAGTGCACAAGAAGCATAACTCTTTTTCAGCTTATTACAGAGTTACTGCCCTTTGTTACTTTTTTCTTGTCCGGAGCATAACTTAGAAACTATTGGATGGGATTTAATAAAACTTCATACAGTGATAGATTATAATGAGAGGGAGTGCAGTGTACAGGAACCGCAATTCTATTTCAGCTAATTACATAGTTAGTGCCCTTTGTTACTTTTTCTTGTCCGGAGCATATCTTGAAAACTATTATATGGAATTTAATAAAACTTCATAAAGTGATAGATCATAATGAGAGGAAGTGAAGTGCACAAGAACCATAACTCTATTTCAGCTTACCACAGAGTTACAGCCCTTTGTTTCTTTCTTGTCCGGAGCATAACTTGAAAACTTTTGGATGGAATTTAATAAAACTTCATACAGTGATAGATCATAATGAGAGGGAGTGCAGTGTACAGGAATTGCAATTCTTTTTCAGCCAATTACAGAGTTATTGCCTTAAGAGAAAGAATTCCACAGCCATAAAAATTCATTAATTTTTGTCACCTCAGATCAAAAACTAAAAATACTAGGTCACTAGCTCAAATCCTCGGTTTGCAAAATTTCATTGTCAAATAAAAATCCGGCTTTAATGCGGCGTTGCCGCATTGGCGTCTTGTCTAACTCATAATTTACAGATATTTGTGTCTTCTAATTTAATGGCAGACGCTGACTCTTTTATTATTTATCTATGAACAACAATATATTTAAATGACCTAAATTAACAGGGGAAAAACAACAATCACGTGACAGTTATTTTTTGTGTCGGCTGTTACATTCGTCAATGCTTATTGCTAGTATTGTTATTTTTATTTTTTATTATTACTCCTGCATGTTTTAATTAATTATTATGCCCCCCTTCAAAGAAGAGGGGTATTTTGCTTTGCACATGTCTGTCGGTAGGTCGGTCTGTCAGTCGGTACGTCCATTGGTAGACCAAAGCTTGTCCTAGTGATAACTCAACAATGCCTTACGAGGTATGGTCATCAAACTTGACATGAAGATAGGGCCTGACCAGTAGATAACCCCAATTGATTTTAGGGGTCTTTGGGTCAAAGGGCAAGGTCACAGTGATTTTGAATGATAAAAGGTTGTCTGATTGGTTATTTGACAATGCCTGCACCCATGGCCCTCAATCTTGACTTTGGAGTATGGGTTTGACAAGTAGATGACCCCTTTTTATTTTGGGGTTCATAGGGCCAAGGGTCAAGGTCACATTGACCTTAAATGATAAAAATTTGTCCCAGTGGTAACTGACAATGCCTTCACCGATGGCCCTCAAACTTGACTTGGGGGTAGGCTTGACTAGTAGATGACACCGTTTGATTTTGGGGGTCATTGGGTTGAAGGTCACATTGACCTTGAATGATAAAAAGTTGTCCCAGTGATAACTCAATGCCTGCACCCATGGCCCTCAATCTTGACTTTGGAGTATGGGTTTGACAAGTAGATGACCCCTTTTTATTTTGGGGTTCATAGGGCCAAGGGTCAAGGTCACATTGACCTTAAATGATAAAAATTTGTCCCAGTGGTAACTCGACAATGCCTTCACCCATGGCCCTCAAACTTGACTTGGGGGTAGGCTTGACTAGTAGATGACACCGTTTGATTTTGGGGGTCATTGGGTTGAAGGTCACATTGACCTTGAATGATAAAAAGTTGTCCCAGTGATAACTCAACAATGCCTGCACCCATGGTCCTTAAACTTGACTTGTAGGTTGGACTTTACCAGTTGATGACCCCTATTTATAATTGGGGTCATCAGGTCAAAGGTCAAGGTCACAGTGACCTTGAAGACAAAATTTGATAATTCCTGGACCTATGGTCATCAAATTTGACATGAAGGTTGGGCCTGACCAGTAGATGACCCCTCTTGATTTTGGGTCAAAGGTCAAGGTCACAGTGACCTTTAACACTAAAAGGTTAACAAAGCTTCTCCCAGTGATATCTCAACAAAACCTGGACCTATGATCATCAAACTTGACTAGGGGGTTGGGCCTGACCTGTAGATGACCCCTTTTAATTTAAAGGGTCAAAGGTCAAGGTCGCAGTGACTTTGAATGCAAAAGGTTGTATGAGTGATAACTTGACACTGCCTGCACCCAAGGCCCAAAACCTTGGTGGTCCATACATATTTCATTCAATTGTCCAAAAAATCTTGACAACTTGATGTCAGGGGGGCATAATGTTTGACAAACATCTCTTGTTTCATACAGAGAATGATATGACTGCTATTGTCAATTCCGACAGCGCTGCCATAACAGTTGACTGGCTCACATGCTATCACTATAAATTGGCGAATACGGCTACGGAACAAACTAAAACGGTCAAGATCTACTGCATTATGCTCTTATCTGTTCTTTTTTTCCGCTTCGTACCAAAATCAAAATGGTTGGGAAAATAATTTTGAACTTTTCTGTTCTTTTTGTACTTTTCGGAAAATTAGACCCGTCGGTTTTGTAAACCAATTTATATAAAAGAAGAGGCCTAACTGTTATATAATACTGTTTTGTTAAAGAACTTAACTGTAACACTGACAATGATTTACGCAGTGATTTTTTTAAAAATTAACTTGAGATATAATAAAACAACTTAAAATTATTGATCAAAATATATCTTAGCACTGTTGTTTTTCAAAACCATCGTACTTTGCGAAAAAGCGAAAGGTATTCGTTAATTTGCATAATGGGCGGAGTTAGTATTACGTCATCAAGTTTTGCTAATTGACACGGTAACCGCCCAGATTCCAGATCTATAATCACTTGTCACTTCGGGTGTTGATTGCTCTTGCGGATTAAACAAACAGTCAGAGGCTCCATTCTGACTGATTATACTGACTCTCCCACCAAACAGTCAGAGGCTCCAGTCTGACTGATTATACTGACTCTCCCACCAAACAGTCAGAGGCTCCTGTCTGACAGGCTCCTGTCTGACTGATTATACTGACTCTCCCACCAAACAGTCAGAGGCTCCTGTCTGACTGATTATACCGACTCTCCCACCAAACAGTCAGAGGCTCCTGTCTGACTGATTATACCGACTCTCCCACCAAACAGTCAGAGGCTCCAGTCTGACTGATTATACCGACTCTCCCACCAAACAGTCAGAGGTTCCTGTCTGACTGATTTTACCGACTCTCCCACCAAACAGTCAGAGGCTCCTGTCTGACTGATTTTACCAACTCTCCCACCAAACAGTCAGAGGCTCCTGTCTGACTGATTTTACCAACTCTCCCACCAAACAGAGGCTCCTGTCTGACTGATTATACCGACTCTCCCACCAAACAGTCAGAGGCTCCTGTCTGACTGATTTTACCGACTCTCCCACCAAACAGTCAGAGGCTCCTGTCTGACTGATTTTACTGACTCTCCCACTGAAATTCTCCTGGGTCAAAACTGACGCAAACTTCAAATTTATGATGCGTCAATTTCGGGTCATTTACAATTTCTGTGTGTCAAAACCGGGGAGCTCGGGTCAATTAAAAGCCCTGAAAGTATAATGATATAATGCCTATGACCAAAATGGAATTAGAAAAAAAAATAAATACATAATAATATTCTTAGATTTAATTTGTACTTTCTACATCCACTAGGACACCATTCTTTATCCATTAGGACACCATACTTTGTGGTTTCGGTCAAGGGAGATTATACTGAAGTTGATGGTGGAGAATTGCACAAAATCAAAATTGCTAGATAATACCCCTTCTCAAAAAAAAATACACTTTTTACCAAAACGCGCTTAAAACGCACTAAAAAGTGTATTTTTCCTGCGTTTTTCTGAAAAAGTGTATTTATTCTGCGTATTTTTATGAATAACTGCGTAATAAGTGTATCTTTTCTAAATAAGTGTATTTTTTCTGCGTCTTTTGTTAACTGAAGTGCGTTTTTTGTGTGAATAAGTGCGTCTTTTCTAACAGAAGTGCGTTTAAGTGTATTTTTTCTGTCAATAAGTGCGCTTTTTATACAGAAGTGCGTTAAAAGTGAATCTTTTAGGTTTTTGTTTTCAGCAGAGTGCGTTTTAAGTGGATCTTTTAAGGGAAAAGTGCGTCTTTTATTTTGTTTCTTTTTTTACCACCAATAAGTGCGTTTTAAGTGCGTCTTTTATTTTGATATTTTTCTGACCACCAGTAAGTGCGTTTTAAGTGCATCTTTTTGTTAAGAAGTGAATCTTTTACTTTTTTTAATATTAATGTGAATCATGCCCTTCTCAAAATAACATTTATGAAATACACATATAAATACAAGAATATGAATGAATGAATAAATCAACCAGTAAATAAGCATTTTATTATTGATCAATATACCTTCAAAATAAAAAAAATTAAATAATGAAATAAAAAGAAAGATTATTTTAAAAATCAAAAATATATTATAATTTCTTATTTATTGTGTAATCAAAAGAACACATTTTACTTATAGGCAAGAATCAATTGCATGTAATTACAACATTTATAGAATTATTATTCCTTAAGTTTCTTGTAATGACTACCAAATTCTTTGTCATTTCCTTTCCAATTTTACAACATGCATGATAAGCCTGATCTTATCTGATTGTACCAAGGACCAATTAAATCTCAGCATTTAGGGAGCCAATTTCAAATCAAAGCTACTGGTAGCCATTTTGTTGGGATTTCATTAAAAGAATATTGATGATGTTTTAATTAATAAATGGATTTACACCAATTAAAACAAATTAATATTAAAGGGATTAGTGAAATAAAATAATGATCATTAGATCAGGTAAATATGAACTATGATTAGAAACATGACAATACCACTATTGGATGATTTGTGATAAACTGACATGTGAAAGCACTCAGGTCATGGTATGTATTCTTTATTTCAGTTGTTAATTTCACTGTTATGACACTTGACTACTTGTGGGACTTTTGTTTGTCAACTTTCAATCTAGTGCACATATTTTAATAAATAACAATGCTGGTGTAGATAGTAGCTGGAAGTAGGATTATTGGTCCCAGATAGTAGATGTAGTTTTAAAACTCTATGAAGATGCACTTGTTTTTATCCTTATATATGTTAATATAATATTAACATATTAAGCAGAAATTGCCATGTTTCCATAAATATGCACACTAGCACCTTTAAAGTTATACAAATGATTACTGTGTTGGTTTTTGGAGGGGTCATAAAACTGTCATCTTCCACATGGCTTACCAGTTATTGGAAACTGGCCAAATTGGGTCAATCAATTTAAGTACTAATAAAGTCAATACTTATTTAAAATATGATACCCTGTTTTATTCCAGAGCTGTCAGGAATCTCTAGATTTGACAAAAATATAACAAAAGATTCTTGAGACTGTCATTTTCCAATTTGTAGCTTACAGTTTCATGATTTTCTATCAATTATTTTTGCCACTGAGTAAAAGGTTATTTTATTATTGCTAAATTTTACAAATATGCACTTGTTTGTCAGACTGTAAATACATAATAATATTATGTCCAGTTACAAGGTGTCATGTTAAATTAATTATGAGATATTTTTTTATATATGTAACACAAACTCATGTTTAGGAAATTTAAATGAAACAAAAACAAAATCAGTATTTATTTATTCAAATGTGTTCTATTTTTGATGGTTCAATATATTTATATATATAAATAATATATTAAAAGTGTCCATTTTTTATTTTTGCAAAAATGGACACTTTTAATGCAGGTAAAATGCACCTGAGTGAATTTGTGCTCTTTTTTAACACAGAAAAATGCTCTTTTAATGCAGAAAAAAATGCACTTTTAACGCATTTTTTTCATAAAATTTGGGTGCAAAAGATTCACTTTTAATCAGTAAAAACGGAAGTGCGTTTTAAGCGCATTTTTTAGGGATCAAAACGCACTTCTTTACTGAAGTGCATTTAACTGCGTTTTTAACCCAAAAATGCGCACTTAAAACGCAGTTGAGTGCGTCTTTTCTAGAAGTGCGTTTTTACCTCCAAAAAGCGAACTAAAAACGCACTTTCAAGAAGTGCGTATTCTTTCTAAAAAACGCACTTAAGTGCGTTTTAACTGCGCGTTTTGGAGGTAAAAAACGCACTTTCAGAAAAGACGCACTCAACTGCGTATTAAGTGCGCATTTTATCCTAAAAAACGCGGTTTAAACACACTTAGTGCGTTTTTTTTTGTGTAAGTTCGTTTTAAGTGTATTTTTTTTGTTAAAAAACGCACTTAAAATACACTCAAGTGCGTTTTTAGTGCGGTTTTTTGTAAAAAGCGCAGAAAAAATACGCTTAAGTGCGCTTTTCTGTTCAATTTTATTCACTTTTTACGCACTCGGTAAGAAAAATACGCTTAAAACGCAGTGCCAATACCGCTGCGTTTAACGCGCGTTTTCTGCACGTTTAACGCGCGTTAAACGCGCGTTTTCCGCACTTTTTTGAGAAG
Organism: Mya arenaria; assembly: GCF_026914265.1. NCBI lineage: Eukaryota > Metazoa > Mollusca > Bivalvia > Myida > Myidae > Mya > Mya arenaria. The sequence goes on along the minus strand of NC_069133.1, from coordinate 68,069,675 downwards.
GGACACTATTTTATGGTGATTTATTTCACTTTCAGGCTCTGTATGACACAATATCAGTGCTTGAGGGAGACAAGGAATCCAGCAGTCAACTGATGGATGAAACCACACGGATGATTCAAGCACTGACTGTTCTCAAGGAGTATGTGAATGAATGTGATGAACCGTGTAGGGAAGAGAGGTCCATTTTACTACTTAGCAGGTATATAAATGACCTTAAGTTGTTTTTCAAAATACGCATAAGCTTTTTGGTTTGGAAATATATGTAAGAGATATTTTAAGTAAAAGGAAAAATTTGGAGATCAATCGAATGAAGAATAATTGAAAGTGAAGGCTTTTTTTTAAATATAGGTGAAGGGATGGAAATGTTCAAAGTAGTTAAAGACAATAGTTCATAAAAAGGCAAAATAAATTGTGTGTGATTAGAGTTACATCTTGTCCAGAAATAGATAAGGATGTTAATGTAATCTTTGGGGAGTTGCCTTAACTTCAGTATACAGCTTTTTAACTACATAAAAATTTAAGCGGTTCATTAAAACATACACACACACAAACACTTATCTTCTTTTTTGAACTAATATACTATAAATAATATATTTTTTGGTAAAAATAAAAAAATATTGAAAAAAGTAAATTGAATTTTTTTTCTGCTCACATTTTTTTTCTGCTCACATAAAATGATGTAAAACCTGTTGCCTCTTCCTTTGCAACATAAGGATGCAGTTTTAAAAATTGTTTTCAAAATGGCAGCCTCAATTGAGCTGAGATCATACAAAAAATAAATTCTCATTTTCAACATACCATCTGCATTTAAATGATTTTTTTGGTAATAACTGACAACTCAACAGTAAGCGATGTAATTGCATCAGCATCAGGTGAAGTAAAATATCACACTATTTATGTGTCAACCGATGAAAAAGACTGGACGAAAATATCGCAAGAAAAGACCTGCCAGGAGGACTTTGATTTTGGAAACTGGTTCATTAAGGCTGATGTCTGTATCAATGGCAACAAATCACATATAAACCAGAGTTATTGATCAATCATATTGTCCTGTGTTTGTCTGAGGGGGCATTAATTGTTAAACAAATTATATGGAGACTGTTCTATCCAAGTTATCAAAATCTTGGGTAACTTAGATTTTGTTAAAGCTGAAGAGAAAAATCTTAACTTCAAAGAATGCTTTACTGAATTTAAAATCATTTTTATTATTCACATTTCCTTATTCCATTTAAAAAATAATTGAGTCAGTGAAATTTGTTACATTGTGCTTTTTCTGTTGAGAAGAAGTAGTGCCCAGCAATGAGGAGATACAGGCATATTCATTGTAAGGCCGATATGTGGAAATAGTGTTACAAATAGGAATACTCTTGCAGTCAGGATGTGCTCTAAAAAACATCAACAAAAAGTGACACTAAAACTGAAAGTTTGTAATAATATTGACTTTACATGTGACATTATTTTAAGTGTATAGAATGCTTATATCAGAATTACATTAATTTAAATTTTAATTTGGTAGGTCGAGAGAACTTTGGACTGTAAAGCAAACATATGTGTATTACAAAGTGAACATTTGAACATAAAGTATAATATTGAGGCATTGCAGACATGGTGTTGCATAGAAATCAAAACAAGCAATTCAAATGTCATTCATATGTATCTATGAATATGTCTTTCCTGTTTGTTGATATTTTGATCTTTTGGTTTTGGGTTTCGCCCAGGCATGAGAATTTTCCGCGGATCCGCGGAATTCCGCGGATTTTGGTTCCGCCAGGGCCATTTTTTAGATCGATGTTAATCCGAGGAGTTTTTTTAGGGGGGGGGGTAAGGGGTACACCATTTTGCTGGTCCGTTACCGATGGCCGTTAGTCTTCTGCCGTTTTATCTTAATCTGAATTCAAGCTAGATATCCGAGGTATACCAAAAGTGAAAAGTTTCAGCGATAACATTCAAAGGAATCCGTATATGGATTTCTGCCAATGGAATAGCGTATTTCAATTTCGTTGTCCAATCGAAAGTCGTCTTCTATCCTCAGATTGGCATTCTTTTCAAAATGGAGGAAGAATACTATTTTTGTTGTTGAAGTATTCCAAAATGGAGAAATTAGGCAAAAATGATGTTGTTCAAGTCAAAGAAATTGATGCCACAGTGAAAAACAAATTTTCGTTTGCATGGCTAGAGCGAGAAATTGACTTATTGATTGATGGTAAACCGTACAAATATACAGTGGGCAATGATGTAGTGAAAGTGTGTACGACTGGAAATGCTTATTGTGAACTTTGTTTAAAATCCATTAACTATGGGAGCAGAGGTTTTGTTGCGGTAGCAGATCATGTGAAAAGTGAAAAACACCAAGCCCTCGTCAAGCAAAGATTGCAGACTTCTAGCATCAAGTATAAACCTGACTAATTAGTTGAAGGATTAATCTGGATTATTGATTTTCAGTGATAAAACCTTTCATTTTAAGACAGTCTCAGTGTACTGAAATCCCTTAAAACCCAAGAGCTTCAGGGGGGCTTTGCCCACCTGGCCCCCTACCAGGGCTTTGCCCTGGACCGACAAGGGGACATGCTGCCCCCTTGACCCCCGGCAAATTTTTTCCTCTTTTTTGTAAATCAGCCATTCTCATGCCTGACACAAAAGCTATGAAAAATACATTTATTGTAAAAAAAAATTAGTCTGACTTCTTATCCATTAACCAATTAATAAAAAAAACGGCCTAAGTAACTAAAAGTATACTACTCAAAATTTGATAAGAATCACTTGATTAGTTATTTGTAAAGACCAAATAAGCATGCTTATTTAATTTCAAAGCATTAGCTTTATCCCTTCGTAGGCCTCCAGAATGTTCGATGATATTGATTGTATTGCTACCAGCGCGTGCACGGGCGGCACGGAAAACTGCATGCCCACAAAATAAGGCGTTTTGGCATACATGAAACAACTTTAAAATGTGGTCATTTCTTGTTTTTCGCTTCGTGTATTCGATTTTTACTCGGAACATCTACCACATTTTGTTCAAAATGCCAAACAGAAGACGTTTAACTCCTGATGAAATGCATGTTGGCATTGGAATGCTGGAGGCAGGGTTGTCTCAGAGGACTGTGGCAGAACACCTGAATGTGTCACAAAGTGTAGTTTGCAGGATGTGGAATCGTTATCAAATGAATGGAAATGCTCAACATCGACATGGTGGTGGTCGTGCAAAGGCTACATCTGACGTTCAGGATCGTTACATTGCGGTTTTAGCCAGATGTAACCACTTTCGTAACGCCACTTCGTTACGTAATGACTTCCAGAACGCCAAAAACGTAAGAGTTTCAACGCAAACCATCAGAAATCGTTTGCATAGTGCCGGCTTGATGGCACGACGACCGGCAATTCGCATCCTATTGACCCGATACCACATCCAGGACCGTTTGGAATGGGCACGTCAACACGTTGGATGGCCGTTAAACGAATGGACCACAATGCTTTTTACAGACGAGTCAAAGTTTTGAATTGACTTTACAGATCGACGTTCCAGAGTGTGGAGGGGACGTAATAAACGTTTTGCTCCAGTTTGTGTCGCCGAACATGACCGTTATGGCAAGGGCTCAGTCATGGTATGGGCTGGAATCAGCATGCACGGGAAAACAGTCTTACATGGATTTGAAAACGGTACGTTGACAGCTGTTCGTTATTGTAACGAGATCCTGGACGTTTATGTTCGACCGTATGCAGGTGCAATCGGTCCTGATTTCATTCTCATTAATGATAATGCGCGCCCACACAGAGCAAACATCACAAACCAATTTCTGGAAAATGCTACCATCGAGAGTATGGACTGGCCAGCTCGTTCCCCCGACATGAACCCGATCGAGCATGCCTGGGACATTCTTCAGAAAGCTGTTTCTGCTCGTCCGGCCCAGCCAACAACGGTTCCTCAGCTCAGAACAGCGCTTCAGAAGGAATGGGCCAGACTCCCTCAGCAACAGCTCCGGAGGCTTATCAGCAACATGCGGAGGCGATGTCAAGCTTTTATTGACGCTCGTGGACATCACACATGCTACTAACATGATCTAAGAAAAGTTCAAAGATATTCTGTTGACTTTCCAAATTTGTTCACAGCCTGATATACGCCTGCTTTTGACCCCTATCATGTTAAGGAGTCCGTTACGCTTGAACAGAATTGGTTTGGTACTGATATCTTATGACATTTGAAACCTGAAACAATGCCATTTGATAACATTTAGTGTTGATATATCGTTTTGTTGAAATACGTATGTACTTAACATTAAAAAACATGATCCCTATCAAATTTTGAGTAGTATATATCAACAATATGTTTGTTTATTCCTAATTTTGTGTTACACAAGGGTATGTCGGGGAAAGCTGGTCACACTGGTGGTGCGATTTCCCAACCAGGGACGACAGGTTGATGACATTGAGATCTGGTCCCATACAAATGAAACCATAGGTATGTCTTCAGTAGTAGGTCAATAAATGAAAGGACCATTGTCTACCTTTATTCACCCTTTAATCATATTCCACCTCGCCACCCCCCTTAAAAAAGCTTTTGACCTATTATAGCAGATTACAATACATAGCTACTTGATGTATGTAGTCAAATAAAAATATGTAAAATATCTTACACTCCCGTTGTTTAGAAGCGGTACGTGGCCACATCCTTCACCGGGTCAAGGCTAACAGCAATGTGTAGGTGGACCTTTACAACAACGGGGATCTTCTTGAGCCGAGTGAGGATAAAGAACTCTTCTCCCAGGTGTGTGGCGCGGGATATGAGGGTCTATAAAGGAAGAAAACTAGCACGCATATTCACTATATATAGGACTATAATGTCTCAGGGATGGTCAAGTTGAAGATAATTACTGAAATCAGGGTCTGGAGCTTTAAATTTACTATTTCATTTAAAGTTTGTTTATAAATAACTTGATATGGATATAAAAGACTTTAAAAGCAATTTTTAGTTTGCTTTGAGCTCTGTCTTGAGGCCTGACCTCCTCATACTGAAGTAATTTTTTTTCCGATAGTGTTTTTGGGTCTGTCATCATCTCCGATGTTGTTGGAGTCCAAATACTCAGGCAAAAAAATATTGTTTAAATTAAAAATGAGGAATTCTATCTTAAGGTCAATGATGTAGCACTGAAGGTATGGAAGGATTGGATTGAAGGTCACATGTGTATTTTGGATTAAGTGTTTTATTATCCCTGCCGAACCGAAGGTTTCGGGAGGAGGATATTGTTTGGCTCTGTCCTTCTGTCCGTCCATCTGTACGGAGCCATATCTTGGTAGGCATTGATCTGAAAATGTTCAAACTTGGTCAGAATTTTCCCCTTGATCAAATCACGACCACTTTTAAAAGTGGGTCACATGGGGTCAAAAACTAGGTCACTAGGTCAAATCTTAGAAAAATATTTGGAACAAACTGGAGGGATTATCATGGTCAAATATTTATGTAATTTAATCAAAATGTTTTCCTTGATGAACTCATGGACGTATATAAAACTGGGTCATATATGATTGAAAATTAGGTCACTAGGTCAAATCTTTGAAAAATCTTGTCAGGAACTGTATCATGGTAATGATTGGTCAGATTTAATTTGAACTTGGCCAGGATGTACCCCTTTTTATACGCTCAAAGGGTCGTATTATGTTATGGCCTCCATCGTCTGTCCGTCCGTTAGCAATTCCGTGTCCGGGCCATAACTTGGTAACTAATAAAGCGATTTTCAAATAACTTTATACAAATCTTCACTACATTAAAAGGATGTGTCGCGCCCAATTTCCAGGTTCATACCTCAAAGACTAAAATCACCATGGGGGTGCGTTAGCAAATCCATGTCCGGGCCACAACTTGGTCACTAATAAAGTCATTTTCAAATAACTTTATACAAAGCGTCATTACATTAAAAGGATGTGTCGCGCGAAATTTCCAGGTCCATACCTCAGACACTAGAATCACCAGGGGGGGGGACGTTAGCAATTCCATGTCCAGGCCATAACTGGGTTACTACTAAAGCAATTTTCAAATAACTTTATACAAATCATCTCTACATTAAATGGATTTGTCAAGCATGCTTTCCAGGGATGTACCTCAAAGGCTAATTTCACTGGGGGGCGTTAGCAATTCCGTGTCCGGGCCATAACTTGGTAACTAATAAAGCGATTTTCAAATAACTTTATACAAATCATCACTACATTAAAAGGATGTGTCGCACGCAATTTCCAGGTCCATACCTCAAAGACTAGGATCACCGTGGGGGTGCGTTAGCAAATCAGTGTTCGGGCCACAACATGGTCACTAATAAAGTCACTTTCAAATAACTTTATACAAAGCATCATTACATTAAAAGGATGTGTCGCGCGCAATTTCTAGGTCCATACCTCAAACACTAGAATCACCAGGGGGGGGGGGACGTTAGCAATTCCATGTCCAGGCCATAACTGGGTTACTACTAAAGCAATTTTCAAATAACTTTATACAAATCAACTCTACATTAAAAGGATTTGTCAAGCATGCTTTCCAGGTCCGTACCTCAAAGGCTAATTTCATGTCCAGGCCACAACTTTGTGTTACTACTAATAAAGGAATTTTTAGAAAACGTGTCCTAGCCACAACTCTGTAACCAATAAAGCAATTTTTAGATATAGTTTCAATATTGGAAGTTTAAGCCTTTGTTGTAAACACTTCACACCTAGTAAGCAGTATACTAGCATAACCTAAATGTTTATTAAAGATCTCAAGCCGAATCTTCTTCGGGCGTATAATGCTCCGTTTCGCGGTGCTCTTGTTGTTAGTGGCTGCTGGAAGGCCTGGGGACTGTCAAACGGTAATTAATTCCCTTTGATGATGTTCTTCACCGACGTCTATAATGTCCTGCCCCTCGTCTTCTTTTGTCCTCTTTCTTTCTACAGAATTTCGCCAGGAGTCGTGAAAGATACATAATAAATGGTTGTAAAGGTTGATTTAAGACAACCCGCCGACCATGCGTTACTGTTATTTTAAAACTCGTAATTTTTCAGACCTAAAATTCATATCGTCTATGTAGAACACTTTGAATAAGATATTCATGCAATTTTAAAAGATTGAGATGATAAATAAAGAAAATATGTAAGATGTTCACATCATTCTGGATCACCCGTTGTATAAGGACATAATGTATAGGTTGTTTTGTCTGGGCTGTAACTTTATCTTGTATGGACAAATTTTAAAATAACTTGCCACAAGACGACGTGTCGCGTGCAAGACCCGTGTCTGAGTCCCTCCCTCTAAGGTCAAGGTCACATGACCTTACACATGTTTATTAACAATGGAATGCTGCATATAAGGACATAGAGTATAGGTTGTCTTGTCCGGGCTGTAACCTTTTTCTTGTATAGACAGATTATGAAATAACTTGCCACATGTGTTTGATATACCAGGACGAGGTGTTATGTGCAAGACCCATGACTCTTTTTCTAAGTTGAAAGATATTCTAGGTGATTTATCACATTAGAATGCTGAATATTAGGACATTAGAGTGTAGGTTGTCAAGTTTAGGTGGTATTTTTTATGTTCAGAAGCAATTTCAGATAACTTGACATTTGTATTTGACACCTAAAGGCAAGATTAACTTTTCATGTACTAACCTTGTTCATAGGTCAATGTCACATTCGGGGGCATTTGTCACATACTGTGACAGCTTTTGTTTTATAAATAACCCTTTGTCAGAAATGTCATGTTGATTGAAATGTTAAAGAGTAAAACTCGTTTCTTGAACTACAGATTGCCAGGTTGTAGTTGATGCATGTAGTAACGAGCCTCGGGGGCTACCCATCACCTCCTTGGTGCACAGCCATGCTGTTATCCTACAGCAGGCGTTACATCACATACCCAACCACAGTACAGAAGGCTGGGCAAGCAACTAGCTAAACAGGTACCAAACAGTTATATAAAGAAATTCTCAAGCATTTATTTTTGACATAATGTGACGAGAGGCATATGTAATACTGCTTGATCTAGTCCCTTGCACGCCATCTTCGTATGCATGGGTCCTCAGTGAAAATTGCAATAATTTTTCCTCAGAAAACAAACTCGATAGGCAGGGCAAAATGTATCGCAGAGTATTTATAAAGTTTATTGTTTTTCACTTTAATACAGGATGCTAGCTATATTGAAAAGTTTACAGTTGGCTGATTTGTTAAAAGAAAATTAAACACTATATAATACCTGATGTATAAGTCTGCTTGATGGTTTTTCTGGCAGTGCTTAAATCAAATAAGGGTAATCAAAAATTAACAGAGTTAATGCATTTTGGAATTTTTGTATTGTTGAAATATATCACACAAAAATACATCTACTTTATGTTAATAAAACTGGCTTGTAGATTGCTTTAATTTTGCAAACATTGTATAAGCATATTTTTTCAAACCAACAGGATGCAAATTTATAAGTTAGCAAACTATAATAAAATTTTGTTGTTCAATGGTTGTCAAGTTATGGTTTATCAGTTGAAAAAGAACTCTTATTAAAATAATGTGTGGCAAATTATAAACCCTGTCAAATTGGTCTGAATCAGAAAATTGCGAAAATTGGACTAGCAAAACCAATTTACAATATTCTTCATTTCTACTCAGGCAACAGCATGCAGTGTTCCCAGACCTGAACACTATCAAAGCCATACGGAAGATAGCCTGTTCATCAGGTAGTGGCTCGTTACACCATCCAACCACCTGAACACTATCAAAGCCATACAGAAGATAGCCTGTTCATCAGGCAGTGGCTCGTTACACCATCCAATGACCTGAACACTATCAAAGCCATACAGAAGATGGCCTTTTCATCAGGCAGTGGCTCGTTACTCCATCCAACGACCTGAACACTATCAAAGCCATACAGAAGATAGCCTGTTCATCAGGTAGTGGCTCGTTACTCCATTCAACGATGATATCCACAAGGCTCATAAAAAGGTATACATGCTTTCATTGACACTCTTTCCGGATGTAGCCAAGTTTGTTTAACTATTGATTATTAGCTGTGTTGTCTGCATTTTGTGTTTTTAAAGCAAAAAATTGAGGTATTATGAAAGCCTTAGTGTGAAGCTATGGTGTGAAAAAATGTATGCTACCTTGTCCTTATGCTTCAGAAGTGCTACACAGGGATGGGGACGCTAGGGCCTGTTTTTACTGTCTACATCTCCCAATGTATAGGAGGCTGCTGCAGACCAAGATGACCTGACAGAATCTCGGGATGGTATGGAGGTCCTGACTGTGTGTATGCTGTTGTGCTCTAGTGCTACAGATGTGCTACACAAGCATAGACCCTGGCAACAGTTCATCAAGGACTGCCTCTTGCACTGTAGGAACAAGTGAGTTCTCGTAGAACTTTATATTCTCCTTATGGTTGTTTAATAGATTTAAACCCAGAACTCATATATTGCATGGTTTCTAGTTTTTGACTGACATGTGGCATATGTTATATTGTTTAATGTTTACATTATTAATTTGCTCATTTATGAATACCCCTTTTATATATTCATTTATAGTCACGTTGTTGCTATTTTAAATTCTAAGGCTCAGTGTTCTGCCAAGGATTGAAAAAGATGGGGCCGAATGGCCCAGCAGTCATGAAAATTAGGGGCCATTTTCAAAAGTAAAGGGCCATGACCTTTTCCAGGGGAAAAATGAAAACTTTTAAATGAAAGTGTTTTATTTAACCATTATATACATGGTGTAACATCCACATGACATCAGTATTCTCAAATATTGGACAGATTGATTTAACATTTAGAAAAAAAACTATAAACATGGCACAAAAGAGACACAATGATATATGTTAAGAACAGTTTTACATGTCAATGTGTTACTTTATCAGGGATGTGATTGACCTGGCAGCTGGAGGGCACTTTTGGGGTCAAAAGCACACTGCTGTAGAAGAAAGACTGGCCCAAAAGCACACTAGTAACTTTTTGAATCAGCTAAAAAAAAACACCTTTTTATTTATTTACTTTTTTGGGGGGGGGGGGGGGGGGGGGGTCCTTTGGGCCATTAGATCCGCGGACAAATCACATCCCTAAATTATAACCCTCCCCAGCCAGGAACATTTTCCTCTGTTTTGCATTCCTCTAATGCACCAGGGCCTCATTGAAATTGAATTTGTTTATATCTCCCACATCTAATTTGAGTTGTTTTCTTTTTCTCAGCCATGATAATAACATTGAATTTGGTAAAAAAAATATACTACCCCTCGCGGTTGGATAGTTACACGTATAAGGACCAATGAAAATCGTTGTTTTATTGAATGAATGCTATGCTGTAAAAGTTCTGAAAAAGAAATCGATTAAGTCAAAACGGCTTTTAAAAAAAAAATCCATTAAGTCAAAACGGCTTTTCGAAAAACGGGCGCGCCGATCGGCCCGTCTACAGGTATTTCGTTGCGCCATCCCGATTTTTTCCGCGCCAATGGCGCAAGGGCGCGTCCTTGGCAGAACACTGAAGGCTCCTTGCTGATTCTGAAAAAAGATGAGGAAAAACACTGCAAGTTGTGTTTCTCATTTAGTTATTTCTCCTGCAGACCAGTACAGATGTCAGCATCCGAGCAATTCTTCTTGATGGCAACCAAGTGCAGCCACCCACAAGCCCATTGTGTTCTTCATACAACCCCTCTTTACTGTCCTCTTAGTAAGTGTAATATACAGCAGACTCAATGTGGGAATTAAGGCACTTAGGTTATTGTGCGAACTAGAATATTGTCTTCCGTAATTGACTGACAAAGCTCTACAACCTCCACATGTTGCTAACATAGTTAAAGAGTTTTATTATACTATTAAAAAAGTGAGTTGGAAATGATTCTCTTTTCAAAACTATTTGAAGATTGCCTGTATTTCACACAAACACAATTTGAAAATGATTTACTTTATTTTTCTCTCTTTTGAAAGAATTTAGTAAAAGACCATGCAAAGCAAGCTAGTAAATATTTTCAGTGATTATTATATGCATAAACATCTTACAAGGCACATAACTCTTGCTAGAATAAATTGTCATGTTAAGCCCCTTGTTCCGATGGAGAGAAAAAAGAACAAATATTGGCATATATACTTGTGTGCTGATTTTTCTACTCTTGAATAGTCAATCAATTTCTGTGTAACTGTTGTTGTGTTTTCAGATTGCTGAACAGATGCCTAACTTGTATAATGCTGAGGCTTTATTAAATAAAGAAATACAGGGGCTCAAAACTGTCAAGGTAAGTGTATCAGTATCTTGCTAAATGAATAAAATAATCAACTTCTTAAAATTTACTCCTTGTGTTGCCGGCAAAATAGGGCAGATACATAGGGATTACTTTGTTTCCACTGTCAACATCAAACTTTTGTTCCTGATTTTTTTTTTTGACTGACTTCATGTAGAGTTATTGTCTTGTTCAAGAGCTGACTTGTATTGATTCAGTAGGTTAAAGGTCAAGATCATGGTGACCTTTACAAATATAGATGCCCTGGACAGATGACACAAGTATCTGATTTGTGAATTCTAGTATAAATTCAGACCTGTGTACTGTTGATTGCTTTAATTTTACAAATCGAGTAATGCCATTCCAAAATGATGTGTTGTGTCAGGTTCAAAGTTTAAAATGTGCCTACCTGGCAGGAATGAACAACTTGAAGTGTCATAGAAAAATGCATTCTTCTGTTCTTTGCACCAAATATACTTTATACAAGATTAACCAATAAAAATGATAAAAAGCATCAATAATAATATTTGTTGACACAAATGGTTGCTATTTGGATTATTAAAGTCAAGAAAGGTGTACCTGTTGATTATAGATTTTCAATAAATGTTTTTATCCTCTTTCTTACTGCAGGATCAGGTTTTGTCTAGCGGAAAAAGCCAGGTATAGGACACATCGCTAGAGGGACATCTGGGAATCACCATGGAGCTGCTCGCCATCCAGAGCGCAGAGAAGAAGTACCAGATGGGATCCATGCATGGGGGCGTGAATCTCATCAAGGTGGGATTGTCATGTGTAGATCAAAATTGAATACTGCCTATTTCTGAATACGGGGTATTGAAGTAGGGATATATGTCTTCAAAAAATGCACTGAAGAATGCGAAAAAAGTTAATTTAAGATTCCAATGTTATTCTTCAAGAAAGTAAGCATAATGATCAATGTTTCATCATGAAATATTAAATACTGTTTGCTTGTTATTGTTCATAACACATGTTCATAAGTAACCATTTTATTTTGAATATTTATCTTACAGGATCTAGTGGCTAGTGGAGGGTTTTGTGTTCCCAGCGTCCAAAGTTGTTGTTCAATGTCGGAAGTCTAAGGGGGGGGGGTTATCCTACAGTGCAGGCGACCCCGGTGTGTTCCGCTCCACTGACCACAATAGCGGTGTATGACTTGCTTGTAGCGGTGTTTACAGGATGTGTATCCAACCTAAGGACTGCTCAACTTAAGATATGTTCTACAATGGTAGGTGGCAATTGTTTGTAATATGGATTTTAGTTGTTTATTTTCTGACATTGTATGGCAATGGTAAGTTTTCATGGTGATCAATTGGTGAAAAAATGTTTTTATCAGACACAGAGGTCTCAATAAATTTGGTTGAACCATCTCAAATAGTGAAGTAACCAACCAACTACTACTTATTGTGCAGAAATTTACTTATTTTTCCTAATTTGAACTGGTCCAATGGCCATATTGAACTGTCCATTTTGGCTGGCAGCTTGTTCTCATGGAGAACACTGCAGACATTTTATTTTTGTCCTGAAGATTAAATCAATTCTGGCTTGGAAGCCATGTTGCTTAAGTTTACTTTAATGGACATAAATCAGACTTTATACAACTAATTGCAGCAAGTAGGGCTGAAGAACGCTGGGGCCATGTGCTATATGAACTCTGTACTGCAGCAGCTGTTCATGATTGAGCCAATCAGGTCAGGGATTCTTTCTGTGGAATGGGCCGTCACAGAAGATTATTCCTCTATTGAGAAAGGGGAAGGAGAGGTGAGATCATTTTAAGTGGGCATTGAGGAACAGCCTCTGTCTTTAAAATCAGGAAAAATATTAAGGATATAAAAAAAGGCAAAATCATAGTGAAAACAAATAGTTTAAGTTATTGGAAAACATCTTACTTATAAAATGCATAGTAGGGTTTATGGGGGGTAGTTGAACAGTGTTTTTTTATAGCAAATTAATTTAAAAAGCTCTCAGATAATTGAGCCTATAAGAAAATTTTGATCTTGAAAATTGTGATCAAACTGAACATAGGGAACAAAGTGTTTCGTTTTAAACTGTATTTCTTTTGAGCTAGCTTTTATATAGACATTTTGTGGTGTATTCCGAAACAAAAATGTGTGGGTGTGATTCCCATTAGATGCACATGGCTATTTGAGCTGCCTGTTAAACAATAAACCTTATAATAATTCAGACAAATGTTGACATGTGTGAGGAAGAGCGTAAAGAAGAGGAGAAGCCAGTGAGTAACCGGGATGAAGAGCGCAAGGAGTACAAGCTGGGAATTTTGAAGCAGATACAGCTCATATTTGGTAACCTCGCTGCCAGCAAACTACAGTACTATGTGCAAAAAGGGTTCTGGAAACACTTTGGGTGAGTGTACTGTTGATGTATGATATTTTGGTAATATTATTGTACATTGAGGAGGACAACGTGGTTATACTCCAGCAGTTAGAATTCATATTTGGTTACATGACCACCAGCATACTACAGTAATATGGGTTCTATAAAACTAAATGAATTGTTTGTGAAGTTTAGAAAAACTGGAACAATGGCTATTACATGTGGAAAACATATTGTGTTCCATTCACAAATAAATCTATCTAAATATATGGTAAATTATTCTCTGATCACCTGTTACAGACTATGGGGTGACCCTGTTAACCCCCGAGATCAGCATGATGCCATGGAGTTCTCTAACAGTCTTGTAGATAGCCTTGACAAGGCCCTGAAAGCCATGGATCAGATCAGCATTCTGCAGAGGTCCTCGGTGGGTATTTTGCCTACCAGAAAATCTGCAAGGACTGCCCACACAGGTAATATACCTAATAATTCACCTCTGAGATTGTAGGTTCAAACCTCAGCATATTCTTTACCATAAGAGTGAATGAAAATTAAAAGACAGATTATGAGCAATATTAGTTTGATTGGTGCATATTTCAAGATTCATAACTCTGGCTCTTAATTCCCAAATTGCTTCCCTTGAAATATTTCTCTGCAAATGAATTGACCTTTCATGATGAACTTCTGAATGAAATATGTAGACATATTGAAGCAATACAATATGGTAAAGTGATCTTGCGATTAGTACAATAACCCATTATAGTGGAGCCCATTGTGATCAAATTGCCTCTTTTTAGCCTCCTTTTATACCAATTGTACTGAAATAAGCAGGTTTAAAAAATATTTGTGATTGTCTACGCTGGCCGTAATATATACTTATATCTGGTTTGTCTAAAATTTAATAGAAATGAATATAATTAAAGTTAAAAAGTTAAATCTGATCAACATGATCAGCAGGTTGACCACATAGGCTTTATGCATATTTACCCCATTTTTATTTTGAACATGCTTTCAAATTGCTCCTCTATCAAATATGCTCTCAATCGGGGCCGTATCACATCCAGTGTTGGCTCTTGTTTGAAACACTGGTAGATGTACCGTAAATAACTGGATATAAGACAAACTTTTTTCCCTCAAATTTCGATGTTAAAAAATGCCTGCATCTTACAACCAGTAACAAACTTTTGACATTATTATTAGCTCACCAGAGCAATAAGTATTGCGATCGGTCTTTTTCCAGCGTCCTTCCTTGTGTCCATCAGTCCGTCCGTCAACAATTGTTTAAAAAACATCTCTGAAACTTCCTGTCCAAATTCAATGAAACTTTACAGAGGGCTTCTTTGGGTGACCCTCTACACAAATACAACAAGGGGTCATGATTGATCAACAACAACAACAAAAAAATGGCTGACTTCCTGTTTTGCTTTAAAAAAAACATTTGCCCCGAGTACTAGTCATTTGTAAAATTAAACGCTGTATACTGCGACTTCTGTAACGAATAAACTAGTATGTACAACAAGGCAGTTGAAAAAGTGAATAAAGGGTCTATATTTCATGGGATCTTAAATTCGTGGATCAACCTACCCACGAAAACCACGAACATTAATGCCCCACAAACATTAATGATTTCACAGTACTTCAATTTATCCTCTTGTTGGCCTATATGATAAACTTGTCAACAACAATACATATGGGTAAGCCATTTAGGGGTATGTGGCAAGATGCTTGATTGACAGAAAATTTTGAATATACTTGTACATGAATGGTTAAAAATATAATTTCAGATTCTTTATGAACTGAATTCATATCATGCATGTAAGTAACTTGAGTTACCTAGAAGAAGTTATTTCAGGCATTGGACAGTACACATTAACAAAATTTGAAATCTCAAATCTAATGAAAAAATTATTAGTGCAGTTAAAATGTAATTATAAGCATGTTTCAGAGAACTGAAAATCAAAGTCTTTTCACATGTTTCTATGCTATTTCCGGGTTGATACGGTCAAGCGTCATGTGATATGAAAGTTGCCCAAAACCATGGCTATACAACTGAAACAGTTTGATTACAACTGGGAAAAGTTTGTTTATTTGCACATGCAGTAATTCGTTTTGAAGTTTCAGTTTATTGCTTATATCAGCAAATACATGGCTTTTGCTTGTTAATACTAAATATGCTTGATTTTGTCCCTTGGAATGGCATATTTTATATCCAGTCTTCCCGACTTTGTTAAAATTCTGCTGTCCACCGGACAGGCACTTGAGAAGTTTTTGCCTGTCCAAAAAATATTTGTCTGTCCGAACAAATGCGTCATTACACATGAGTTAAAATAAAGACCCTTTGTCTCGCAAAAAAATATTTAAACAAACGCCACCATTAAGGTGCTTTCTGTTTTTTCGGTCTTCCGGTAATTCCACCAAGGGCCGCCATTTTGACTGCAGACGAAGTTTATTGAGTGCTAACGAATTTGATTGTACATTGTTGCAAACCAAGAACCAATCAAAACAGCTTTAATAAAATGCTGTTACTGATGAATCGTATTTACTCCTTTATCTCCAGCAATCAACATCATGATTGCATACCGGAAATGGCCGACTTTTGGCTATGTTATGTGAAGTCATCAAGATCAGTATGGGATCGACTAACTACCGAAAAGGCAAATAATCAGCGAAAGTTTTTAGATACATTTCACTTTCAGGTATCATTTCGATATTAAGTCGTCTCAAAATATGTTGGTCATCTTGACCGTCATTTTCAGAAGACCAGCCAGACCTGTACAAAATTTGCCTGACATGTCCGGCGGACCGGGACATTTTGGGAAGGCTGTTATATCCATGGTCTTATGCTAAAATCTAAGAATTCCAAACATAGCCCAGCTTAAGAATGATACATATGCTAATGATGAGTATAGGAATTGCGATGTGACTGCAAATGTTAATAAACAGTCTCATGTTGCACATAATTTGTCCTGTGTATCCTGGGGATACTACTGGTACGGCACGGCCCCGGGTTGTTCGGGTAATGTCTTTTTTCAAGTAAATGCATTTGCATTAAATACATTTGAGAACACTAGTATTATAGTGTAAAACGCGACATTTTACTGTGGATATGAACTGGTTTGCCAATGACAACAGAACACGTCCGTGTTGGATCGTGTAACTCCGTGTTGGAAAGTGTTGTCTGGGAATAAAATCTGAGCCATAAAAATGGCATCATGGCATGTGCACCAGATCCACACCTTAAATCTGTTAATTCTTCTTAAAAGTTTATCTGAAATATGTTTAACAACAAGAAATGCCGGTTTTGGCAGTTACACATACCATAAAAAGAATCCCAACACAAATTAATTATACTGTTTAATAATGTTTTTTATTGACTCTTACAAAAACTGGTGTACTTAAGCTGCTGATAAGCCTCGATCTGAAGTTCTGGCTGCGGTAGCTGCGACCGTATCTCTGTGGGGCACATTAAGGAGTTTACAGGAGATGAAATTTAATGTTTACCCTCAACTAATCCAGTTGTTATAATATACCTTTGCTTATTTTCCAGGGGAAGTGCAATGAAGTTCAATGATTACTATGAGTTTCCTAGAGAGTTTGATATGGAGCCATATATACTGTGAAGGGTCTTGCCAAAATAGAAGGTAAGAAATATGTGCAGTATTTCATTGGTTAAAACCCTGCAGCCAGTTGTAGAAAAATGGATAAACTTTCTGTCTGGTCAAAGTTAGCCAAACTGTTTATTGATTGATCAATAGTTATCCAGTAAATATTATATAAATATTGCATGGCTTTGCCTCGGGTATCAGTATTTCCCTCATGTTGACAATATGTACTGTCACACTGGAATATTTATTTTATTATACCAAATGCATTTACATTTTAGTATATTAATAATTTTTTTTTATCATAACATAACTTTCAAGTTTAATCATTTTTATTCTGTAATTGTTTCTGCAACAATAAATCTGAAAATGTAACAAAAGACACTACATGTATTGATAATAACAGAATGTACAACAAATCAGCATATTCACTGACATAATTTTTAGCTCGACTATTCGAAGAATAAGGAGAGCTATACTACTCACCCAAGGGTCAGCGTCGTCGTCACCCCTTGGTTAAGGTTTTGCGTGCAAGCACACATAGGTAAATATCTCAGCAACTACTTGAGGTATTGCATTGGGACTTTATACAATGGTACTCAACCATCCAACCTACTTAATTAACCAAGTTAGATAACTCTAGTTTGCATTTATTGCAAATAATAGGCCTTTATTATTTGACTTGGAAATTCTGGTTAAGGTTTTGCATCCAAGCACACATAGGTTAATATCCCAGCAACTACTCGAGGTATTGCATTGAGACTTGATACAATGTAACTCAACCATCCAACCTACCTTATTAACCAAGTTAGATAACTATGGTTTGCATTTAATGCAAAAAATAGGCCTTTATTTTTTTACTTAGAAATTCTGGTTAAGGTTTTGCGTGCAAGCACACATAGGTTAATATCTCAGCAACTGCTTGAGGTATTGCATTGAGACTTGATACAATGGTACTTAACCATCAGACCTTATAATTAACCAAGTTAGATAACTCTAGTTTGCATTTAATGCAAAAAATTGCCCTTTATTAGACTTAGAAATTTTGGTTAAGGTTTTGCGTGCAAGCACACATTGGTTAATATCTCAGCAACTACTTAAGGTATTGCATTGAGTCTCGATACAATGGTACTCAACCATCCAACCTACTTAATTAACCAAATAATGGCCATTTATTATTACACTTAAAAATTCTGGTTAAAATTTTGCATGTAACTACATTTATGTTAATATCTCAGCACATCATGTATTGCATTGAAATCTAATCTAACAGTGATCCATGCATGTTTCGCCAAAACTTTTTAATCCTTACACTGAAAAGTGACGGGATAGTCTAGCGCCCTGTCTCTGACAGCTCTTGTTAAAACAAAATATCATTTAAACATTAACCAAATTTAATAAGAATAGTTAAAGCTGCACTCTCACAGATTGACCGTTTTGACAATTCTTTTGTCTTTGAATGAGCCAATATATGCGTAAATGAATTGAAACCAATGATATAAGAAAGCTCAGATTGCAGTTTTTCATATTAGCGTTCAAAAATTGATGTTAAAAGTTCTACTGAAGTTTTAAGAAAAATGTAATTTTAGGTGGTTTTCCAAACAACTGAGATCTCTTCTATTGTGAGTTATCTGATATCACTGCATTGAAGGCATTGCTACATGTACCAAAAACAGCTGATTCTGAAAAAAGGTCAAAACTGTCGCTTTGTGAGAGTGCAGTTTTAATTCCTGTTTTCACAGAGTATATGGTATTTATGTGAAATTAGCGATTTAATAATACACAACAGTCAACAGTGGAAACACCAAATCACAATAATTTGTCCGTTTTGACTGGAAACTAGTTGAAACTGTTTTAAGTTCCCATTGAAATAATTGAAATAATTAGGTCAACACTGACAGGCTTATCTTCCATGGAAATGAACATGAACAGTGCAGTTGCTTATATGAGTTAATACATTATAGTATGCCTGTTCACCACCCCTATTAGGGATACCATAATAGGGAAAATCTCTAGGACGGTGATATCTTTGAGTAAACCTTCCCTTTCCCATGATTCGGGCCAGCGGGCGCATGCCCAGTGCCCCCTGAAGTAGATGCCAAATCCTAGTCTGTTTCCCCCGGCGCTATCCGTATATAACACTGCGTCGTCGTTTGTTAGCCAGAATTAGTCATGAAATACTGAAATGCCGTTAAATTTTCTAAAGAAATTGAGCCACAATTTTAAGTCGAGCTTAACAGACCTTTTTAAACGGATGTGGTGGAAAGGCTTGGTTAGACCGCATATTGAATTAATCATTCTCCTGCAGAAGGGGCGCCCTAACGGTATCGCGCGGAAACAAAATTTAAGGGACCCGATCAGTGATTGCATTTCTTTCAGATTAGTTGATTGTTTGGCCATGATATTTTTTCGATCATTTCCAACGGTATGCGTACTACCATTTCCCTTGTGTCAAGTTCAAGACCTAGGAAAACGTAAGACCTCTGTAGGGCCTCTTTTTTTCATGGGCTAAGGGGACGTTTAATTCCTGCATTAATTCTATAAACAACTGGAGTAGGGCGTTAGCCGCTGTTGTGTTTTTGTCCCCGCCTAGGAAGTCATCTAGATAGTGAATTAGCCTTCCTGAGTCTGATTTGATTTTTACGCAAAATTCAAAAAGGAAGGGTTTTGTCAATGAAATACCTGTCATTAAATTTATAGCCAAGGAGTTCAAAGTCCTCTGGTCATATCGGTAGCAATTTGAATGTGTTTTTTATGTCGACTTTAAAAATCTTACAATTCCTGCCCAGGGTTTGTATCATTTTGACAGCCTCTTCGAAACTTGTATATTGTATGGATGCGTTTTTCGGATCGATGTGCCTTTTACTGTACAAATAGATACAAGGCACATACGTAGATAATTATTGAGAGCGTATTTCGGCATCTCTTCGAAGGTAGGGTTTTCTGCCCCCAAGTAAGTCCTGAACAGTTTGACACTTCTGTTAACAATCTGCTTTGTATTGCTAGAGACCTTAGCATCGTCTAAAGTACACAAATCCTCTGCAGAAACTGACACAAACTGTTTGTTTACACTAGCTGACATTATTCTGCAAATGTCGTTTGGAAATATTGCAAACCCCGGAAGGTACAAGATTTACAACACATTTTAATAAGCGCTTACCACCTCAGACTTGGGAAACCAAAAAATGCCTATTTTTAGACGCGCGTGCTATGTGACAGTATTATGTCAACCGGTCAAAATGGTACTGTCAGTGTGTGACACTGTACGAAAATGCTCATAATGGGTATTTGAGAATTTAACATGGGCAGGTCAGGTGAGGTATAATAATACTAACTAATGGCAGCTTTTTGATGTGCAAACTAAACTTGAGATAACCTGTGGAAAACCTATCCAGGTTGTTTACAATTGGCTACAGACAACTAGAAAGACCAAAGCATCAAAGGGCGCCGTTTAATAGTTAATGCATTTGTTATATGTTGAAAAACAAGGAATGTCAAGGCCAACAAGCATATTATGGTCCATTGAACTGCATCCATGAAATTCTCAAAATATTTGTAGTATTCTGCTTGACAACATAGGCAAAAGCATTGAAATTGAAGAGTTTCAAGTTGAACATTGCATTAGGGGTGGGGTACATTAATGAACACGACAGAATTAGGTTGCTTGTGCACTGTACTTTTTTGTCATTGCCACCTACCCATATACCAAGTTTTATTTCAATACCATAAGTAGTTTTAAAGTAATGCTCTGGTCAAGAAAAAGTGGCAAAGGGCAATAATTATGTAATTAGCTTAAAAAGAGCTATAGTCATTGTCCACTGCACTTCCTCTCGTTGTGCTAAATACCATTGAATGATGTTTAATGAAATTCCAAAAAAGTAGTTTTCTAGTTATGCTCCGGACAGGAAAAGATACAAAGGGAATAACTCTTGCAATACGCTGAAATAGAGTTATTGTTCATGTACACTGCAGTTCTAATCATATAGGGGGAGGAGGCAACGTCACCATGCTGGAATGACAACTTGTAGGGAAGAAAAAGTTACCTCATTCATCATAAGGAAGTGATATGAAATAACAATTTAACAATTTTTGTAGTACTTTAATAAACATTATCATTTCGTCTGAAAGTTGCAAACATAAATAGAACATAATAATTGAACTGTTTTATAAAAAGAGAACATTGTTTACTAGATGAAATGCATTTATAACATAACATGCCTTGTTTTTAGCTGTTTAATAATACTAAAATGTAATGTAAAATTGCATAAAAATCTGTTCAATGGAGTTATTATGTTAACTTCTTCATTTACATAATAAAGAAGAGTTGAAAATGGATGTTTTTAGTTGATATTAAGACAAAAACAGCATGTGTCTTATTGGACAATGGGAAATTTTTTAAATATGATAAAAATAACGCATTCAAACTGAATATGTATCAGACTATGTATGAAAGAAATAATACTGTTTCTATTTTTCACAAAGGTTTTGCAATACAACAATGCACACATATAAGCATAAATAGGCCAAATATGCAAAAATATAATAGTAAACAATGTGTGAAAGTGATACTGAACACTTAAAATAATTTCTTTGTGCATTAAATGAATATATACCAGAAAAGCAATACTAAATCAAGTCCAAAATGTATAATAACATGAAGAACACCCCTTTATGAATATCTTCATAACAAATCAGAGTACATGTAAACAATGATCATTTATATCATTAGTATCAAATGTGTCTAGTTTAAAGTGTGTTTTCATTTGCATTAAATTACATTGTAATATATACCAGAAAAGCAATTATACAAATCCTTAAATGTATAAGAAACTGAAGACAATAAAGAATAACACCCATTTATGAATATCTCTAAAACAAATCAGAGGTCACCTAAACAATAATCATTCATATAATTAGTATCAAATGTGTCTAGTTTTTGTGTGTCTGTTCATTATCTTTAAATGAGCATCTTTAAAGTGAAACTCTTATTTGAAATCAATACATATAATTGTATTTATAACACGCATAAAATTGAATGATAAAACAATAACTACTTACTAAATAATGCATTTACTGAAATAGTGTTTACTGATAACAAGCTTGTGACCCTGTTTATAATAGCAGAAAGCATGACAAATATTAAATGATTGGTGATTGCTAGCAGAAAGCATGACAAATATTAAATGATTGGTGATTGCTAAAAGATTTACTGTGGTCTACTATAGTATCACAAGGCAGAAATACCATGTTTTATGTTCATTCTTATTAGCAAATTGAACTCAAGAGCCTTCATTAGAAACATTGTTGTTGACATATATCAACCCATTAAAAAAAAATCAAAACAATAATACAATAATATTAATTGTGATAAGTCTTATATGGGAGTAAGAGTGCATCTTTAAAAATAGTGTGTGTTTTTTTTCTCACTTAAATAGGTAACAATTCAATTTGACAAATGAGACAAAAGTTAGGAAATAGAAGTAGTAATTGTACATAATACAAAACAACAACAAAAATTGACAAAGCTCAATATAACAGGAAATCTATATGAAAACACAAATCCTTAAAGGCCATAATTATTTAAACTGAATTAAGGTATAAGTAATACACACTTTTATAAAGCTTTTACCAACAACATAGTCATTATCATGGAACACTATGGGACTTTTATCCAAATTTTGAAGATTTTTCTTACCGTGAATTAAAAATACTTTGTCTATATTTGATTTTTTTTTTCCACATTATCAGAGCTTATGAAATAAACACAACAGTTTTCTGGTAAAATAAAACTTCAGTTAACAGAAAAATTAAGTTCAACCGAACATATTATTGATACACATGGAAAAAAATCATTTTGATTGATCTTGTGAGTCTTCGGAACAGAGCAGTATTTCGATGATTGAAAATATATAGCAGTTTTATAAATTCATATAAAATAGTTAATAATAAGACAAGCTGCTGAAATCATTTTAAATATTTTCTATGATGTCTAATGAACAATTAAAAAGACAATTTATGATAGTTTACCGTTCAGTTTTGAAGAAAATATACATAATGTCATGTTACTATACATTTTTATAACTAACAAAATGCTTAAAAATCAACCTTTTTCTTGTAAAAATTGATAAAGCTTAATTGGACTTATTCATAAATGTAATCATTCAAATAAATGAATTTTACTTATGATACTAACTCAGAATTTAGATTTAAAAACAATGAATGTACTTTTAAATGAATATATATATGTAAAGAAAGAAGAACACTAAGTAGGCAGTAATGCCCCTCCAAAAATGTCAGAGTGAAAAATCTCAACTAATGTCTTTTTAATATTATAACATGTAAACAGTCTCTGTTGGTAATCGATGTCTATTTGTTTTATTTAGTCAATGGTATTTTAACATTTAGAATTTTTCACAATGATTCTTCACTCTTCAACATTTGAAGTTTGGTTTGTTCCCATGCGTTTGTACTTGTAGTGTGTGCACAGATGATAATTACTCAATGCTGAGTCAATGCTGATTTGGTTTTCATGCCCCTTCAGGTTCTTTACCCATCTAGAATGTTTAGTGCTGTAAAAAGAAAAAAAAAGTACTTTCTAACTAATTTGTATAGATAATAATACTGCCATACATATATATAAAATTAAATATAAACAGTTTAATATTTCTCAACATTATTTAAAAACAACAACAATAAGCTGATACATACATGTATATAATATAAAGAAAATTACTAAATTTATCAATAAAATTCATCATCACCACCACCATCACCACCTTCACCACTGGATTATAGAATACAGGGAGTTTATAAAAGAACAAACACCAACTCAAATATGTTTTATATGAAATACTCACATCATCTCTATCAGATGTGACTGCCTTGTGGATAGACATGGATGTCAAATCTATCTCAATGATCCAACAAAGTATTTAATGCAGGCTGGAATTCTTCATATAATAGTAATATTCAGTCATTTTCCTGCCTGAAAGAAATTAGACTTCTGATTATCAACCAACAGAAACTACAACCGTAAAATACAAATGCACATGTATTAATTATACATTCTGCACTAATATCCGTTTAAGCCAAGAGTAAGGGTTGGTAGGCACAAATGTGTAGTTGTTGTGCATATGGTTGATAATGATTCACAACAGTATGGCGTTCAACGAGACCTAGGCCAGAGTTTTTTTATCTTTAGATTTACGGGAGATTTTTCAAAAAGTTGGGTAAGGAGGAGGAAATAAAAATAAAAATAAAATGCATAAAATGTCCCGAAGGAGAAATAAATAAAAATAAAATAGATTTTTCTCCGATTTTTTTTATTTTTTAAACCTTCTTATATCATGAAGACAAAACACACCTAACTTGTGTCAGCTATTTCATCGGCTGAACAAAGGGTGAAAGATCACCATAAAGTTTCAAAAGCATAATTAAAAGGTCCTTTTAAAGACTGAAAATATTGACCTCAACACTGTCAGTTCAAACGCTTATTGAAATTAGTTGTATATATTTGTTCGAATGCATCTATGCATATGTGGTGCATATATTATCAACCCATAGATTTTATGAAACATGTCAGAGTTATCAAGAAATTAAAATGGCCATTTCTAACCTTTTGCCCACAATATAAGCACCTTTCCATTGTGAAGTATTCAAACATTGAACAAAGTTTCAGACACGGTATTAAAGGAGGTCAAATGTGTTTTTCTGTCTTTAACGAATTAGCACCGTGACAATTTACCGTGATGTGGTTTTTATATAGAAAATATTACCAAATAAAGTCCAAGCCCTGATGGAAATTCCTCTTCACTTCAAAGTTTGACAGGGCTTACGGATACACAGACATTCAAAATCTACATTTATGTACTTCACCAAAGAAAATTCAGGAGCATTAAGATAAATTTGACAAGTGATATATGTTTCAAAAAACCGGGTCTAAGAACTGATTTTAGAATCAGGCCTGAACAATATCCTTCCTATTCCAGCTATGCCCGTTGGTAATGAGCAACCGATCAGTATAACTTCTTGCACTGACTGCCAAATATCTTATGTTCAGATTTTTTTCTGTCTTATCGGAAACACACACTATGTTATTATTACATCATTTTCAGTATTCTTTAACGATTTAAATTCTAGATCATTATTAAACTAATTAACAACTACGAACTTATCACGATACCTTGTGTTTTTCTCTTCAAATATGTGATCGTGAAGCAGTGTGTTCAATGCTCCTCAGAGTCAAATTTAGAAAAAAATATCCATTTTGACTATGATGAACACGATATCATTTTGCAGTTTATGTTTGTCAGAAGCTATACATTTTTGCGCTGTAATCCAATTCATTCTTGTTAATATACGACGTGCGCCAATGACTTTTAATGGACAATACAACCCACGAATTTCTGTCTCCTTATTTTGCCCGGAAGTTGCGCAATCATTCCACGAATCGCGAACAACATACTGAATCTACAAAAAAATCACAATAAACACGCTTTAAGTTCTCCCCGGTTTGATTTAAATAAAGAAACATAAACATCGGAACGTCTTTGTAGTAAAACCTTTCAATATAGCTGCAGAAATTGCGAGAAATAAGGGGTATGACATTAACTACTTTCACTTTTGACAGGACGTTGTTATGGTAACGGGTACCTGTTCTGTTTCCCCGCGTATTTCCGACTGGTTTACGTGGTTTGTGCAGTAAAAAATCCGATAATGAATAACAATTAATACACCAGTTGGTTCTGAGATATGAGTTATAGAACACTAATTTTATTTTCTTCTTAACATTGGAACAACGTTCGTCGGAAAAAATAAAAATAAAACTACGAAAATGAATTTTATTTTTATTTGGGTTTTGCAATATTAAGGTACGGCGCTCCCGTAAATCTAAAGATATAAAAACTCTGGCCCTACACCAAGCAAATGAATGTCGCTTGTGTCCAAGCTGTCGTGGTTTCCAGCCCGAAACCATACATCATCTTTTAATACAGGTTTACTTTGAAAATATGCAGTTTGTAAACAAATAATGGGTATTTTTAAGTCTAATATTTTTCTAAGATAAAACAATCAAATAAAAGATTACATACTCATATCATATACATAAATGATGTACATAAGTACATTTAAAAATATGTAACATGTACATAATGCACCAGTCAATTGTAACCACGGCCCCCCAGGTCTGGGGATATGCTGGGAATAGCCGGGGAAATGGGCTGTGTTTTTACCTTTCAGGTGGCCTCGCAGTGCCGGGTGAATGCGGTGGTTTTGTCTTTGAGCAGGGAATATGCCTTACCTATAGGCTGTCTGGGGTACGGGGGCATATGGCGAGGATTTGACCCCGCAGGACGAGTATTTTACCCGGGGTTGGCTGGACCGAAAGTCAAAGTCCCAGCTATTCCTCGGACCTGGGGGGTTACAATTGACTGGTGCATTTTAAGTAGATATAAAGTACATGTATATAACATGTATATTGTATATTTATAGTACATGTACTGGCTAAGGTCACAAATCCGAACACTTTTTGAGGTTTTTCACAATTATCTTGGAGAGTTTTTGTTAAAGTAAGTTAAAATTGCGTATGAAACATCTTTGGTTAATGTGACAACATCTGTGAAAGTACAGTTTCACGATCTCATCAATTTCATGTTGAAAATCCTTCATTTTATGGACAGTAAATCACCCTTAATTTTATGCTTTGGAGGGTACAAATACCGAACACTTGAAAACCGCAAATACATGGTCATACGATTATAATTAATAAGTATGCTATATTAAATAAATAAACACTTAACTGCAAAGTTAATTCTTGTTTCCAATGTTTTTTAAAACATGCAATTCAAATGTAAAGCGTGATTTCTATTTATAAATACCTTAAATGTAGGTCAACATAACTGCAAAACCTAAAGATGCGCGTGCGCCCTCTGACGTCATTCCCCATGTACTACATTTTGATCTTTAAGGTATAAACATTAAATGGCATTTTTTTAGAAAAAATACTTAATAAAACAAGATGAAACTTCACAAGTGTAGTCAAGGCAAGCCTCTGTATTGATCTTGATCATTGAATAATCGATCACGGTAAACAAACACGTGTTTTAGCCGGTGTTCGGGATTTGTGCCCTGTTCGGAAATGTACCGTCAACCAGTAGAAATATTAAAATGCTGTCTTAACATTTAGCAAATAAAAATGATTTAAGAATTCCAAAGATAAATTAAAAAACCAAACATTTTTGAACACATAAACGTACACAACTACTCAAGGAAACTTACATGAATAGCACTTTGATACGAATATCCCAGTTCCATGCTGATTGTTGACATTAGTTTTTTCGACAGAAAATCTTCTCTTACGCGTATAATTCACTTATAATCCATGTTTTACTGTAATGACTCAAATTGTTAGATGTATCGTAATCAACTGTCAGTGTGCACTTTTAGTGTTTACTTATTTTAAACGTATATTCATGAAAAAACTTCACCGAATTTCCAACTATTAATCGACGATGTAAAAATTCCATTATTGACCTATGAATAGCGGGGAAATACCTTCTGGTTCTAAAAATAGCAACATCCGGATATGTGTAGTGTTAACAAAAAAATAAAACAACTCGGGGGCAATCGTAATAAAATTTTACTAATGTCACCTTCAACACATTAACAAATAAAGTTATGTGAACATTTAATATAATATCGATTAAATTAAAGAAAACAGCTTACCTCATGGTTTATTAATGCAGTAAACATAACAAAACAACATGAAACATAATTATTCCCATTCACATAATTACCGGTCCACACATTTTACATTTCATTTGGAACTCCTCCGAATATTTACATTTCCGGCACATGATATTACAGGTAACCAATCGGAAAACGTAAACGAATCGGGAACAGTTATTAAACTTATTTGTCGTTCTTCCGATATAATGTTTTGAAGATAAATTGAAGACAATCTATTCAACTATAAATAGCATTTTTAACACCCATGCAATCGCCATCAATTTGCATTTTTTAATCATAATGAAATAACAGTAAAACCAAACTGTCAATCAACTTAAAAAACACTCCTACCACTAACTTAAATAAATTCCCATTCCATAATAGACGCGCACTTCAGTGCGGCGCCAATCACTCTTAGATGTGTCACATTAGTTGGACAAGCAGACTATAGTGCTCACAGTAATGTTTCACTGATATATCTGATGTTACCAACTAGTATTGTGGTCTTAAACCAAATGTGTCTGGGTTCATAGTCAATGCAGTTCTTAACTTAGTCCTTATAAAAGGCTTTTTGATTATTTTTTAAGTCAATTGAAAACCCTTAACCCTTTACTTCATGTAAACCTTAGCCATTTCAGGCTGCCAGTGTATGGCTTATCAGTTCATATCAGTACCCCTACTTCATAGGAGATTATTGATATTATTGGAATTTTAACCCTCATGTATTACAAACCTATTTTCTTAGTATTTCTTTTGGTTTAATCAATAAGTCATCAATGTAAAGTTTATAGAGAATTAAATTTCCAATCCAGTCATATAAATTTTATTTTGTTATCTAAATTATTTCCGCATGATATTCATAAATAAACAGAAAAATATGTCAAATTTGATGAAAATTATTTTTTATTACACTTTTATTTATCAAACATAACACAAAATATTATATAAGCAACATATTTTTATAATTCATTTAATGCAACCTGAATTGAAACAAAGATGGACAGAATTAAAAAATAATTCACAACAAAGAAGCAGGGTATATTTATATATATGAAACAGAAGAAAAAAAAGAACAGTTGAAAACAGTCACAGTACGTATAACTTTCGGTTATTAAACACTACAATGAACAAATAAAGTTATTATTCAACTACTAAATGAGGCCTGCATGTTGTTGTTTACTAAATTTATATCGTTTATTGCATGTCCAGGTATTGTCATTGGGTTTGATTTTAAAAATCCTCATTTCTCGTATCCTTGTGTGCGTGACGCCGAGGTCCGAATTCGCCATCTCGACATCGTACTCAAACTCATTTTAATCGAAGCCAGAATGTTCCGATTCGTCAGACAAACACTGAAATATAAATGACATTATTCAGGAATGTTGTTTTAAACTGAAGTTAACAAGGGCAGAAATTAGCTCTACATTGCATTCTTGTGTATTCGAAAATACATGTTTCAACAGCTGATCGATGTTAAATTGGGTCATGTCAAAGTTTAACAATAGGGATAGTCATTATTTTATTACACATTTGTACTTACTTTCAATTTGTAGAAGCAGATGCGCATTTTTATGACCGGATTAGCGAAACAGAAGTAACACATATGTGCCATATAATGATTTATGGCCTTTGTTTATACAAGCCAGATGATTTTTTGTTTATCCAACATGGCCGACATTTTGACACATTTTCGAACCATGACCTGTGACGTCAGGCGCGTGATCAATAAAATATAGTTGTATTATTGGTAGTTACTTATAACTTGCAGTATTGTGTAAATTTCCACGAGGAAAACGAGACAGGAATGCCCACAAACCTGCGCAGTCAACGTTTTACGCATCTTTGATACCAGTGACCTTTTTTCGCGATATTCCGAAATTCTTTAAATAGTAACATAGTGTTTTTTTTAGTGCATTGTATTTATCGATGTTTATACTTCATGAATATGAATTTATAGCAAATAAACAAGTATCAGGTATGAAAATAAATGCCCCTACATTACGAATACGTAGGATTACGTATCTATGAAGCTATGGATAAAACGTTAAGATCCGTATCTTATGGATAGATAAGTAAAATTGCATATCTATGAAGTAAAGGGTTAAATTACAGTTTTATTTAAATTTCTTTTTCTCAGGTTGGAATTAAGTGCAGCCAATAATTGTAAAGTATGACTGACAATTGATCTTTTGTGAAAAGCAGTTAAGCCTTGCATCTTAACCCATTTCATTCTGAGACCCAGTTAGATATGATACCTTGAATATCTGGGCATTTTCCAATAACTGATAAGCCATCTGCCTTTTTATGACCATTGTGTTGTATAAACACTAATAACTTCTTTATTATTGGTACAAGACCCAATAAAGATTACATATTTGGAAAGGAAATAAAAATATGCACATGTTTATGTAAGTTTTATTAGCAAATGATTTTAAATAAATTATTTTTTGCAAGTTAACCAGGTGATGATGAAAAAAAAAACACCAAAAAATAAATACCGTATTATATCATGTATAGGACGCTAGCATAGATAGGACGCAGGCAAAAAAATAGTTGAAAAAACGGGTAAAAACCCTTAATATATAAGATAGGACGCAGCGAAAAAATGTCAAAATCGGAGCCGAAAAATTGAGGTTGGTAAAGTATTTATAACATATATTGAAGTAAAAAAAATGTATATAAGGCATATTTCGATAACTGTCTTGTGTATTTCGATAATTATCGTCGTATTTCGGTAATTTAGTGTACACAACAATGATATAAGTCTTGACATTTTGAGAACATTCACGCATATTATAAGACTTATACAAATGCTGTAATAGTCCTGAAACGCCTTCTGACTGACAGTCAATCGTTGCAATAGTTCCACATGCCTTTTGAATGACAGTCAACCGTTGCAACCGTTGCAATAGTTCCGACATGCGTTCTGAATGACAGTCAACCGTTGCAACCGTTGCAAAACTGTGTATTGTCAAAACTGATGATTGTTTTGATAAGGCTTGTCGCTGCGCGGATTAAAGCATGTCAGGCATAATTAATGCGTGTCGGTAATTATCCTTGCCAGCGGAAGGCACGACGGGTAAAGTGCGAACAAACAACCATACGGTATTAACATCTCAATAGTTCGTTCTATGGATGTTTTTCTAATGACAGACAGCGGGTGTTTTTCACACCTTCGCACATTTGAAAAAGATTTGATAGTGACAATAATGCTACTTTGCGTTATGCACATTTTTTTATTATTTTTTTAAAAACAGTAAGATACAACAAAATGTTTTGTAAAATATCGAAACATTAAAATCATGAACAACGATTAATTGATATTTACCTCCTTTCCCGATTTTCCGTTGCCGTTATAACTCAAACCAGTTAAAGTGCTGACTCACATCGAGTTTTTGTGAGTAGCGTCCCTTTTGTAAAAAAGTAAGCACTCATGTTTGTTTTCAATTTATTTCTCAATAAATCATTTTAAAGTAAACATTTCTGCGTGTGTTAACTTGCGTGATTTTACCTATGTCAGTTGTTCTCTTCGGTGACGCAGTACAGATACTTACTTTTACCGCGTTCTTCCCCGGTCCGATATTTTCGACCTGAAATGGACTTGGAAAAAAACAGATGCAATTCTAATAGCATAGAAAGGACGCAGGCCCTTTTTAAGACAAGAATTGGAGGTAAAAAAGTGCGTCCTATGCATGATATAATACGGTATGCACAAATTGAAAGCAAAAAAGCACACATAATTTTTTTCAAATGTCACATAATCCAATGTATGAAAGTTTCTAAATTAATCTGTCTTTAAAATGCAGAAAGAATTATGCGTATATTTTAAATCTATAAAAAGTTATAACAGTTTATATCATCCCATGTCCACTTCGGAGCAAATCGGGCGGGTGGATGTTCATCGCGATGTTGGTTGGAATAGCAGTTTGAATCCTCGACCAGTAAGGTCCAGAAGTCTTGCCCCCATAACAGTTTAATTGATAAATGACAGTAATGCAATATCCTGGCTTTCTTGGGTCATATTGTTCTTTAGGACCACCATTCTTTGTATTCCCACTTGGAAACCTTGGGGTGATCCTCTTTGTCATTCAATCATTCTAGAACTCCTCAAGATCGTCATAAAAACTCCACCAAATAATGCAAATGTCATAGTTTGTGATTTCTATCGATGTTTTAATATGTCTTCTGTTTGTATCAAACAAATTCACATAAACTTCGTCATTATAACCATCCCAATATCACTATCGTCACTGTGGTCGAAAGTCCTATCCATTTCAACCAAAATTTGCATCAAAATCGCAATAAAAAGCTTAAATTTAACTCGATTTTTGAGTTTTAAAATTATTTCTTCATTAAAATTTTCTGCGCATCTATCTGCGCATAACATCCGGTCATTCCGGAAAACGTATAAACCGGAAACAATACAGTCAAAACGAAAGTAAATAAAGTGAAAGTTCAGTACGTCGTAAAGGGTAACTACACCAAAAGGTGTATCCCGAATGAAATGGGTTAAGAGATGTATAATAACCATGGAAACACAAAGAATCCATTAAAATTTGAATGTTCCATTCTGTCAGATATACAGTTGTTAGAAGTTGCTTTGGTGTTTTGCCCATGCATCTTGAGACGTTGTGTTTCAGGGGAGATTATTGACACCGACTGTGATGAGAAGGGCCAGAGCACAAAGTACAAGTTGACAGGAGTGGTGGTACACTGTGGTTACAAAGGCCAATACCAGACTCTACTTACTCCGCAGGTATTTTGTTGTGGATAGATATAGCCGTGTTTATAAAGTACATTAACACCACCACATGTGGTACACAGTCTCATACGTGTGATCATTATCTCATAGTCTCAATAAGTAGGGCTCCTGAAGATGTATAAATTTGGTAATGGAAAATTGTATTAGTACACAATTACATGTTGTATACTCAGTAACAGTGTAAATGACTGTGTAAATAGGGTTTGCTCATGTTTATGTTACAGGAGTGAGGGCTCATCTAAGTGGTACAAGTTTGATGACGGTGATCATGTCATAGTGTAAGATGGATGATGGGTTACATCGGGGAGGTGTTTGACCACTTGCTAAAAAGGTACAGCAGTAGTAAGACATACTATCTAGGTGATGTGGTCACTTTAATGCAAGATCCCATTAACTGCTTTTTACTTTCTTTATAAAGTAGGGTGATAAATGGTTGTTTTTAAGCTTGATGCTATGTTGAGTCATGGAGCTATTGACAAGCTAGTAGTAACTGATGAAAAACCACAGTGGTTTGCTATGTGTGAATGGGAAAAAAATCACATAAACATGGCTACATCATGTTTTTTCGATGAAATATTGGGTTTGATCAGTGAAATAACAACAGTGAATTTTCACTGCAAAATAATGTGTGAAAAAATCAGCTTTCTGAACTACTTTAAAATCCTTTGTAGTTACTTCCCCTTGATCTAAACAGAACACTTCTCTTTGAACCAGAAAACGTTGGCAAAAAAATGTTTAATATTTAAAGAAACGTTTTATAAATTTAGATAAAATATATATTTGGAAATTAGCAACTTACCGTTTATTACCGGTTATCCCGTTTTTCAAATGTTTTCTTGATCTTGAAGCTGAATGTTCGAACATTTGCTTTCATACCAAACAAATTACAGATGAAAACAACTGTTCGAACATAAATAGAATTTTATATCATTGGACAAAGGTACTTGGAACTGTTTTCATTGTAGTACGTAAAACGAGCTTACCTGAAAATCCACACAACAATTAACAGATAATCTGATAACCCAAGTGTGGCATTTACTCTTCACCTGGAAAACAAACCTGTTTTCAAGCAAAACAGACTGGTCTCTGACAGTAAGATGACTGAATATTCATGCATCATGAAACACAGTCTAAAACTAAAAAACCCAATGATTATCCGCATTTGTTTTGCCAACACATTTGACCGTCCAAATTTTCATTCATTAAATGGCAGTGTAGTTATTTGGTTATGTATTCATGCCCCGCTTAAAATAAAAGTGTTTTCGTAATTTTTGAAACATGTGCAGTAAGAAAACATCATTGAATACTGTTCATAAAAGCTTTGCACTAAAAAACGAGCGAATAATAAGCTAAAAGAATGAATAGCAGAGAACTTTTTCTCAACAAACTGAACATAAAAAAAGGTGACAGCTATAATTTTCGTGATGGGCGCCCCATGGGTAGCGGTGTAAATAACACCCTTTTCAAAAAAGTGGGTAATTAAGAAATAAATTACAAAAACTAATAAAACTCCGAAAATTAAGCATAAAAGAAACAGAAAATTTGTTTATATCAATGTAAGATCATATTTAACTTCACTCATGATCATAAGAAAACTATATTTTCTATGACACTCTTGAAATAAAATATGATTTTACACTGAAATAAATAAATATCCTCTATATATATATAAAAATATGAAAATTGTGAACAGTTGTTATATTAGCGTTTGTGGTGGTTCCTTTTTTCCTGAGTAATTATAGAATTTGTATAACAGAATGACATATCAGCGGCAGAAGAGATGGTGGAATGCTTATATATTGTTCCACGAAAGAATCGATGATGTGGATGATGAAATAATCACAAAAACTGTGCGTGGTACTAAGCAAAGTAAGTGAGACCTTCACTTAGTATGTGTATATATATATATGTGTGTGTGTATGTGTGTGGGGTTGTCCAGTTAGTTAACTTGATTCTCACCAAGACATTCCCGATATGATTCCCTGCCTGGGGGCATGTGAGTGGTTTGTGGTGAGCAACTCGGAAAAGTGGTTTTTCTTTTGATTGTCCTTGTTATAACCCCGACAAACGAAGTTCGAAGGGGGTATATTGGAGTCACCCTGTGGTCGGTCGGTCTGTTGCAATTTACCTTGTCCGGAGCATAACTTAAAAGCTATTGGATGGATTTGGATTAAACTTCATACAATGGTAGAGCATAATGAGAGGAAGTGCAGTGTATAATAACCATAACTCTATTCTTGCTAATTACTGAGTTATTGCCCTTTGAAATTTGAAAACTATTGGATGAAATTTAATAAAGCTTCATACAGTGATAGATCATAACGAGAGGAAGTGCAGTGTACAGGAACCGCAATTCTATTTCAGCTAATTACAGAGTTACTGCCCTTTGTTACTTTTTCTTGTCCGGAGCATAACTTGAAAACTATTGTATGGAATTTAATAAAACTTCATAAAGTGATAGATCATAATGAGAGGAAGTGCAGTGTACAGGAACTGCAATTCTATTTCAGCCAATTACAGAGATTACTGCCCTTTGTTACTTTTTCTTGTTCGGAGCATAACTTGAAAACTATTGTATGGAATTTAATAAAACTTCATACAGTGATAGATCATAATGAGAGAAAGTGCAGTGTACAGGAACTGCAATTCTATTTCAGCCAATTACAGAGATTACTGCCCTTTGTTACTTTTTCTTGTCCAGAGCATAACTTGAAAACTATTGAATGGAATTTAATAAAACTTCATACAGTGATAGATCATAATGAGAGGAAGTGCAGTGTACAGGAACTGCAATTCTATTTCAGCCAATTACAGAGATTACTGCCCTTTGTTACTTTTTCTTGTCCGGAGCATAACTTGAAAACTACCGGATGGAATGTAATAAAACTTTATACAATGGTACAGCACAATGAGAAGGAGGTCAGTGTACATGAATCATTACACTATTTTAGCAAATTACAGAGTTATTGCCTTTTTCTGTGTTTTTTTGTCAAACTTTTGTCCAGTAACTTGAAAACTACTAAATGGAATTTCATAAAACTTCATACAATGATAAATCATAATGAGAGGCCGCGTTCGGGGGTATTAATCACCTTCAGTGATAGCTCTAGTTATATTTGTGACACTATCACTTTTCAAACAAATTCTTGATCTCAAGACATTAGATGTAGGTTGGATGAAAATTTGGTATATAAGAAGAGAAAAAATGAATTATATCATTGCATTTTCATTGCTTAATACTTTGGATGGCTTGGGAAATGATTCATTATCAAATTGGATTGGGAATTCATGGATATACTGTTAGTTTGGATTTAAAGATTGACAAGGCCAGAGCTTCACAAACATTAATGATGTTATCACGAATAGGTGAAATGTTTTCATTAAGTAAAAAACAAGGAAAAACATTTACTGTCAAGTGTGATTGTTACATACCATAATTGACAAAATAACTTCTTTACTGATAATGTCAGTACAGCTTAAAGAAAGACCAATTAAAAAATATATCTGTCTATAGTCTTGACCTTTTATGCAGCTGTGTGAAATGTTTCACTGATTAGCCACAGCCACGCGAAAGAACCATGTTTTATTAATTGTGTATTGAATATTTATATAGGGATTTGGATATGTGTTTCCCTTTACAGAGCTTCAGCGACGGAATGGTACGAGGCGTTGACATGTAACCTCCGTTCTAGCAAGTCTGTATGTATCTGGTTTGCCACAAATGTCATGTTTCCACAGCCGGGAAGGTTTGCTGAAGATCTGCTAGAATGCCACAGCTCTAAGGTTAGGTTTATTAATAAAAAGAGTACATGAACATTGAAGATTTACCTGTATATTTGGCCTATTTACATATATTTTTATTTTCGCTGATCATCCTGTACTATATTTGGCAAATTAGTAAAAAGAATGAAATTGAGCATAGTGCACTACTAATACGTTCATGCCATTTTGGTGGGGTTCTCATAAAAATTTAGCCCAGAGAAGGGTTTTTGTTTTGGACTAAACTATATTCTTTATTGTATTCTTCCTAAGAAACAATAAGGACAAAACCGTTGACACATGTATGAAAAAAATCAATTGTTGCCTTAGTCTTAAGTCTGTTGAATACATTAAAAATCTGCAGCTGAATCAACACACAGTGTGAGCAAATGACTTATATTACATTCATATTTACATTTATGTACTTGTAACTTAAATGGAGACAGCATTTTTTTCTTCATTCATAAGCTTCATTCAATTTGACTGCTTACAATACAAAAAATAAATAATAAAAAACATACATAAAATAGCTCCTGTTGATTGATTGTTTGAGCATAAAATTTACATTTGAAATTGAAAAAAAGAACTATTCATTAATTGGTGTCATTATTGTGTTTATATTGTACAGGTTCGAAATGTGTTTGGCAAGGTTGTGGTGTGCCTCGCCCACTTCTCTCTTAATGATGGAGCATTCTCCGCCCAGGGGCTCCCAGGTACCTTCATTATCTTGAGGAAGAAGTGTAGATATTTATGATTATAAATCTGATACATGAATTAAAAAAATTATCAACAAAATAAGCTTGAGTTGAGGGTTTACCTTTTTTTATTTTTTTATGATGAAAATCAAATAATATTGTCTTAGTCTTGGTGTCTAGGTCAGACACGTAGTGTAGGGTCATATGACATAGGGCTAGGGCCAAAACTAGAGTGTCCTCTCATAAGGTTTTTTTTGGTCATATATATAAAAAAGTCAAAATCCTAAAATAGATGGACCACCGTTTTGTTGTGGGCTGATATTTTTTTAGGATTTAATCCTTCTAATTATAGTGGGGTTAATAACCAACACCTGGTAGGTGTAAGGGGCGGACAGCGGGCCACTTTTAATGTGGAAAGTATCCCTTGTTATTAATCCCCAATTTACCTATAATATTAATTGAATAAAAATAATTAATAACAAAAGCCAAGTTGCATTATCACTTTTTTTATATATATAAATACTGATTATAGTGGTGGGATGGGGATTAATAACAAGGGATACTTTCCACATTGCTATGCTTGGCCTTAACTAAAAAAAACTTGGTACATTTGTGAACTTGGACTAGTTTACTGCAATCTTACATTTTTTATCATGAAGACTCTGGCTCCATTCTTACTCCTAAAACATTTTTTTATACTTGATGTGATTACAAGATTCTGATTGGTTGAGAGCCAGGTAAACAATCTTTATAAATGTTAATACAGTAAACAACTTTCCCTGTAAGTATACGAGTAATACAATTTTATAATTAACAACATAATTCTAAGTCAGTATCACTTTCAAAGATCAGAAAAAAGTATATTTACCTCCACACAAGTCTGTTTACTGTAAATTCATCATACATGTATGTGTTTGTCCCCTAGTATCCTAATGATGATATATCTATTCCACCAAAACTCAAGTACCTATGTAGCGGACCCCGCTGCCACGTTGAATGACCACCTGATGACAATGGTGTTACAGCTGTTCATGAAGGAAGTCTCTACAACAGTACTTCCATCTCTTCCTCATGTACTCTGACCTCGGCACACAGGAGGTATGACTCTTTCAGGCAGGGTACTGTACTTGGTTTAAATTTCGTGATTATTATTATTATTATTTATCATCATTTGCAGATAAAATAAGAGGTTCATATATATCTGTGACATAATGTGGCAGGTAATTTGACATTCACAATAATGTTTAATTATGATGGGTTGGCAATGAACAATCAGTGTTAGAGAGTGCCTTTAAGTCTAATGTCCTTCAGAAATGTCACCTGTTGAAGCTGAATGTCCCACACCTGTTTATGATGATGGCATTGGATGATGGGAAGACCCCCCCATCAAGTACCCTGCACTGAGCTGAGCAAACTGTATCTGTGGTCTCCCTGCTGGTT
Source organism: Mya arenaria (assembly GCF_026914265.1). Taxonomy (NCBI): domain Eukaryota; kingdom Metazoa; phylum Mollusca; class Bivalvia; order Myida; family Myidae; genus Mya; species Mya arenaria. The sequence continues at coordinate 68,031,134 of NC_069133.1, read as the reverse complement.
CGCTGTCATCCAAGTGTACATCTTCCAGGGTATTAACACTTTTTTGGAGCTTTTTCTGTGAGGTTTTGACAGGTGACCTTTGAACATTGTTTAAAACTTTTATTGGTCTTTCCATAAACTATTTTACAGGTAGAATTTGTGCATTGTTTAAACTGTATTATAACCAAACTTTAATTGTTGCGTTATACTTGTCATTTGAAAAGGTACAATCATTTAATTGTTTGCACTGAATTTGATGAAGTTTGCATGAAGCATAAATCTTGAAGCAACTGATTTAAGCTTTGAATATTGACAGATGGCAATGCGGTTTAGTTGTTCAAAGCAATATTTAAAAATCTTGGGCACTTGAATATTGATGCTTTCTAGTTGTTAATGAAGTATTCTTCAGAGTCAAGCCATGAATTGTTACCTATTGAGAGAGTGGATATTAATATGTTCTTATTTCAGCCTAACCTGAGGAGCCCCAGCCAAACCCGTTTGGTGACCAGATATTGATGGAGATTCAGCCCCAGGTGGCCGTTGTGCTCATTGCTCGCACCAGCTATGTGAAGAAACACCTTGAGGACTTTAACAACTCGGAGGACCCGACCAAATTGCTCCGGGTAAGGGGGGAGGGGATTGGTTAGGGTTTACAATGACTTAAAGTTGGCTTGTTATTTCTTTTTCGCTCACCTGTTTATTTAAGACATAAAAGGGAATGCAATGTCATAGCCTTTGTGTTGTTGTTGGTGTTGGTGTGCAAAAACTTACCTTGGTCATAACTTTAAAACAAATGTTCATAATATTGAAATGAAACTTGGAACACATATTGCAAAAGATAATATTCTTATTTAAAGCAATGCCCATTACATTGACTTGAACTTTTGTTGAGTTATCTTGCTTCTTCAAATGAAAAAAGTCAAGCCTTTGCATTTTCTCTGAGACCTTAGATAATCGTGATTCAATAAATATTGATTTGCCATCTTTCCTTATGATATGTTTTATTATGCCTCCGAAGGTGGGCATATTAAAATCGCACCGTCCGTGTGTCCGGCTCAATAACTCGTGTCCGGGCTGTAACTTCCTCTTGTATGGACAAATTTTAAAATAACTTGCCACATGTGTTTGACATACCAGGACATACCAGGACAACGTGTCGCGTGCAAGACCCATGTCCCTACCTCTAAGGTCAAGGTCACACTTAGGTGTCTATTCACAGTGGAATGCTGCATATAAGGACATAGAGTATAGGTTGTCGCGTCCGGGCTGTAACTTTCTCTTGTATGAACAGATTTTAAAATAACTTACCACATGTGTTTGACATACCAAGACGATGTGTCGCATGCAAGACCTGTGTCCCTACCTCTAAAGTCAAGGTCACACTTGGTGTTTATTCACAATGGAATTCTGCATATATAAGGACAAAGATTATAGGTTATCGTGTCTGGGTTGTGACTGTCTCTTATATGGACCGATTTATAATAATTTGACACATGTGTTTGACATACCAAGAGGACTTGTCATGTGCAAGACCCGTGTCCCTCCCTCTAAGGTCAAGGTCACACTTAGGTGTTTATTCACAATGGAATGCAGCATATTAGGACATAGAGTATTGGGTATCGTGTCCGGGCTGTAACTGTCTCTTATATGGACAGATTTATAATAACTTGCCACATGTGTTTGAAAACCAAGAGGACTTGTAACGTGCAAGACCCATGCCCCTACCTCTATAGTCAAGGTCACACTTAGTGTTTATTCACAATGGAATGCTGAATATAAGGTCATAAGTGTGTAGGATGTCAAATATTGGTGGTATTTTTATGTTTAAAAATAACTTGCCTTATGCATTTGACATGTAAAGGCGAGATCAACTTTTCATGTACTGACCTTGTTTATAGGTCAATGTCACATTCGGGGGCATTTGTCACATACTGGGACAGCTCTTGTTTTGACAAGGGTTATAAATGAAATAAAATAATATAATATTTATTTTTTTATTTAATATTTAATTATTAATATAATTTGATTTTAAGGTCATACTGCTGTATTAACATTTATGCAAAAAGCAACAGAAACAAGCTCAGTAGCTAAAAGTTCAAACATAAACCTAGTTTAGTGACACTGGGCAAAGACATAGAACACAATATCACAGACAAGAAACATAGAAGAACAGCACAAAACTCCACAAACAGCACAGTGCATACATACTATATACATAAAAAAGGTATGTTTATCAAGAATTGTTAGGTACCGTCTTGGAACGGTCAGTAAAATGTAAATTTAACTTTAAATTTTAAATTTAACTTTGCTCTTTTTCAATTCCCCTAAAAGGCCTATACAGAAACGGACTGCTTATCAGTAATTTGGCTATTGACTGGTAGGTGTAATCTGGCCACTTGCCTATGTGGTAAATGGTTAAATGTGCCTTGCTATACAAAGCTAGAATTTTAGCAGGCCCACAAATCATTTTACCAGTGTAGGGCTTGTGCTTATTTTTTACCACAGCAATGGTATACTTTTGTCTTGACTAATGTAGAGTGAGTAAATGTTACCCCTGTTAATTTTTAAGTAATTTTTACAAACCTATCGTTGCTGAAATTTAAAACCTATCCAAAACTTTGTTTCAAAGACATGTACCGTTTATGAATGTTATTACAGATAGCATATTTGTACACATAAGAGTTATGGCCCTAACTGGATATACTGTTACAAATGTTACTTCTGGAGGACTCCTGACAGAACCATCATAACACTCTCAAAAGTGACTATTGAAACTTTGCTTTAAAAAACCCATCTCCTCTGAAACTACCAGTCTATATTCAATGAAACTTTATAGAAAGCTTCCTTGGGTGACCCTCTACAAAAATACAACAAGGGGTCACGATTGATCAACAACAACAACAACAAAATGGCCGACTTCCTGTTTTGCTTTAAAAAAACATCTCCTCTGAAACTACCTGTCCAAATTCAATTTGACTTTACAGAAAGCTTCCTTGGGTGACCCTCTACAAAAATACAACATGGGGTCACGATTGATCAACAACACAACCATCTGGTCAACTTCCTGTTTTGCTTTAATAAACATCACCTCATAGTTGTGGCCCTTTGCTTAGGTGAGCATTTTAGGGCCATCATGGCCCTCTTGTTGAAGCTATACTGCCCTGAAACTTGGACCATATTACTTTTTGACCTACTTTCTTATTATGCCCCCCTTCGAAGAAGAGGGGTATATTGCTTTGCACAGGCATGTCGGTATGTCGGTCGGTCGGTCGGTCCGTCGGTAGACCAAAGCTTGTCCAAGTGATAACTAAACAATTCCTGGACGTATGGTCATCAAACTTCACATGAAGGTTGGGCCTGACCAGTAGATGACCCCTATTGATTTTGGGGGTCATTGGGTCAAAGGTCAAGGTCACAGTGACCTTTAATGGTAAAATAATGTTAAAGCTTGTCCGAGTGATAACTCAACAATGCCTGCACCCATGGCCCTCAAACTTGACATGGAGGTTGGGCCTGACTAGTAGATGACCCCTATTGTTTTTTGGGGGTCATCAGGCCAAAGGTCAAGGTCACAGTGACCTTGAATGGTAAAAGGTTGTCCGAGTGATAACGTGACAATGCCTGCACCCATGGCCCTCAAACTTGACTTGGAGGTTGGGCCTGACCAGTAGCTGACCCCTATTGTTTTTTGGGCTCAATGGGTCAAAGGTCAAGGTCACAGTGACCTTGAATGGTAAAAGGTTGTTCGCGTGATAACTCAACAATGCCTGCACCCATGGCCCTCAAACTTGACTTGGAGGTTGGGCCTGACCAGTAGATAACCCCTATTGTTTTTGGGGGTCATCTGGCCAAAGGTCAAGGTCACAGCGACCTGGAATGATAAAAGGTTGTCCGAGTGATAACTTGACAATGCCTGCACCCATGGCCCTCAAACTTGACTTGGAGAATTGGCCTGACCAGGAGATGACCCCTATTGATTTAAGGGGTCATTGGACCAAAGGTCAAGGTCACAGTGACCTGGAATGGTAAAAGGTTATCCAAGTGATAACTTGACAATGGCTGCACCCATGGCCCTCAAACTTGATATGGAGGTTGAGCCTGGCCAGAAGATTGTCCCTATTAATTTTAGGGGTCATTGGGCCAAAGGTCAAGGTCACAGTGACCTTGAATGATAAAAGGTTGTCCAAGTGATAACTCAACAATGCCTGCACCCATGGCCCTCAAACTTGACATGGAGGTTGGGCCTGACCAGAAGATGACCCCTATTGATTTTAGGGGTCAAAGGTCAAGGTCACAGTGACCTTGAAAGCAAACTTGACAATTCTTGGACCTATGGTCATCAAACTTGACATGGAGGTTGGGCCTGACCAGTAGATGACCCCTATTGATTTTAGGGGTCAAAGGTCAAGGTCACAGTGACCTTGAAAGCATACTCGACAATTCTTGGACCTATGGTCATCAAACTTGACATGAAGGTTGGGCCTGCCCAGTAGATGACCCTTATCAACTTTGGGGGTCATCAGGCCAAGGTCAATGTCACAGTAACCTTTAACACAAAAAAGTTAACAAATCTTCCCCCACTGATAACTCAACAATGCCTGAACCTATGATCATTAAACTTGACATGGATGTTAAGCCTGACCAGTAGATCACCCTTATTGATTTGAGGATTCATAGAGGCAAAGGTCAAGGTCACAGTGATCTTGAATGGTAAAAGGTTGTCCGAGTGATAACTCAACAATGCCTGAACCCATGGCCTTCAAACTTGACTTGGAGTTGCATCTGACTTGTAGATGACCCCTTATGATTCAAGGGGTCATCGGGTCAAAGGTCAAGGTCACAGTGACCTTGAACGAAAAAAACTTGTCTTGTGATAACTTGACAATGCCTGCACCCATGACCCTCAAACTTGACATTTAGGTTTCTGGTGACCAGCTGATGACTCTGGATTTTGAGTTCATAGAGTCAAAGGTCATGACGGTCATAACACACTTTATCCTCACACTTTAATGGTCATAATCTTAAAACAGCAACAAATCAGCTGTCATTTCGGTCCATGCATATTTCATTCAATTGTCCATATAATCCTGACAACATGGCGCTCAGGGGGGCATAATGTTTGACAAACATCTCTTGTTTTTGAAGCTACTGACCTGAAACTTGGACCATGTGTAAAGTTTTGTAAACAATTATCAATAGGTACTCTGACAGGTGACATTTAGACCTACTTTCTTACTTTTTAAAGCTACAGCAATGAAATTTGGACCATGTGTACAGTTTTGTAAACAAATTTCAATATTACTTTTTGACCTACTTTCTTATTTTTGAAGCTACTGACCTGAAACTTGGACCATGGGTAAAGTTTTGCAAACAATTATCAATAAGTACTCTGACAGGTGACATTTAGACCTACTTTCTTATTTTTAAAGCTTCAGCAATGAAATTTGGACCATGTGTACAGTTTTGTAAACAAATTTCAATATTACTTTTCGATCTACTTACTTCTTTATGAAGCTACAGAAATAAATTTTGAACCATGTGTACAGTGTACAAATCTTTTTTTGCCTAGAGAAAGAATCTTAAAAGTGTAGGCAGGCCATTTTGTGATGCTGTTTAATAGACACCATTGAACGCTACAAGGAAAGCTTTAGTTGGTCAGATTATTTGATAGACACCATTGAAAGCTACAAAGAAAGCTTGACTTGGTCAGATTATTCCATGGCATGGGGAATTAATGGCCCTTAAGAGTCTGCGGCTTACCATTTTACGGAAAAGGCTATTTCTGCTTTTATGAAATTACCACAGGTGGTTAATACTTGTCTCACTCTATATGTGTTTAGTGTATCATTGCCAAACTTTCAATTTATGTTGCATATAACCTGAAATGGAACTAAAGGATTTTTTGAAGTAGGTAACTGAACAGGTGGATGATATTTTTATAAACATTTTGACAGTTCATGAGCTATTGTAACCATCATTTGTAATGGCACATTCATTGTGAACAGGTCGAGGGCATCAAACTTAATGGCGAACAGAGGCAAAGATGTTGTTGGGGCAGAAAAAGGTTTCCCAAGTGCAGAATGATACATAGGCAACAAGAGAAAGATGATTTGATACTGGCATATTGGTGATGAAGATGGAGACAACCTGGACATGAAAGATAAGTGTTTGAGAGGATTCTTGTAGAGAGGGTAACTTAAACAGTGGTTACATTTTGACCTAACCAGGATTGCCCCAGCCATCCCCAATTGGTTATGGCTGTTTGAATTTGCTATAAATGAGGCTGTGAATAGAACAGAGCCTTCCATTAGGCCTCAGTTCCTTTAGCAATACCCACCAACGAATAAATAGATTATGGCCCTTGAAATTGTCAACAGTTTAGTATGCATTAGAGCCTTCATAATTTCATTGCATGTTATATGTAACAAGACTGTAATGGCAGAGCCAATTAATTAACAGAAAGTGTTTCAAGTGAACTACCAGTAGAAAATAACCTAAAAAGACAAGTCAGTAGAGCATCTTGTTTGAGAGAGTTGTTCTTTGAGGAGAATGTCATTTTAGCTCACCTGAGACTATTGTGATTGTTTAATGTCTGGCGTCCATTGTCAATATGTCTCGAAACCACATGGCCAAGAAACATTTTTGGTATGCAGTTTGGTATGCAGCCTCATGTAGAAGTCCTTAACCAAGATTGTTCAAATAATATCCCAATGGTTCAAAATTGGCCAGTCCTAGAGGTCCGAAATTTTCGATATACTTATTTGTAAAAGCTTTTAAAATCTTCTCTGACACCACAAATTGTGTGGTCTCAATATCTCATTAGTCTCTGGAAGGATTTTGAAATAATGTTTCTTGTGGACATAATTAGCATTTTCTGTTTACGCCAAAATTTATCCAGGTATTGTCATATTGTCATGGACTTTCAGCACATGTGTACTAAAAAATAATTTTCACCATTGGTACAAAGCTTTAAAAGATATCCAAACCAAAACAAGGTGCACATGCTGCCAGCGACAATTTGCACTTGCACAGCAAAGCTCATAACTATGGCTTCTATAAATGTGATGTATGCCCCTTATTTGATTGGAAAAACAACCACAGACGAGTGTTTGCATTTGTTCTGCCTGGTCTTTGGCATAAAATACCACAGAAAATGTGTTGACTATCAATGAAATAATACTAAGCTTAATGTGTTCACATAAAAATCTATTTTCACCTTATACATGCTTCAGAATGTTCTTAAAGTGAGCCTTTGAACCAAAGTGTAGTTGAAATGCTATGAGGACCTGTTGACTATCTTTCTTATTTTTGAAGCTACTGACCTGAAACTTGGACCATGTGTAAAGGTTTGCAAACAATTATCAATAGGTACTCTGACAGGTGACATTTAGACCTACTTTCTTAATTTTAAAGCTACAGCAATGAAATTTGGACCATGTGTACAGTTTTGTAAACAAATTTCAATATTACTTTTTGACCTACTTTCTTAATTTTGAAGCTACTGACCTGAAACTTGGACCACGTGTAAAGTTTTGTAAACAATTATCAATAGGTACTCTGACAGGTGACATTTAGACCTACTTTCTTATTTTTAAAGCTACAGCAATGAAATTTGGACCATGCGTACAGTTTTGTAAACAAATTTCAATATTACTTTTTGACCTACTTTCTTATTTTTGAAGCTACTGACCTGAAACTTGGACCATGGGTAAAGTTTTGCAAACAGTTATCAATAGGTACTCTGACCGGTGACATTTAGACTTACTTTCATATTTTTTAAAGCTGCAGCAATGAAATTTGGACCATGTGTACAGTTTTGTAAACAAATTTCAATATTACTTTTATATGTAACAAGACTGTAATGGCAGAGCCAATTAACTAACAAAGTGCTTCAAGTGAACTATCTGTAGAAAATAACCTAAAAAGACAAGTCAGTAGAGCATCTTGTTTTAGAGAGTTGTTCTTTGAGGAGAATGTCATTTTAGCTCACCTGAGCACTATTGTGATTGTTTAATGTCTGGCGTCCATTGTCAATATGTCTCGAAACCACATGGCCAAGAAACATTTTTGGTATGCAGTTTGGTATGCAGCCTCATGTAGAAGTCCTTAACCAAGATTGTTCAAATAATATCCCAATGGTTCAAAATTGGCAAGCCCTAAGGGTCCGAAGATTTCAATATACTTATTTGAAAAAGCTTTTAAAATCTTCTCTGACACCATAAATTGTGTGGTCTCAATATCTCATTAGCCTCTGGAAGGATTTTGAAATAATGTTTCTTGTGGAATGATTGTGTTGTTTTGGTCTGTTTTCAAAGAGTGTTTCTGTTTGATGAGAGTTTCTCGATTTGAACCAAGTAGTCCTATGAGGAGAGATTGTTTTTTTGGTTAGCAAACGTCTAATTGCAGAGTATTGCTTGTGAAAAAGAAATCTCTTTTTAGAGAACAGGTTGTTTCGGGGAGAGAGTCTCTCTTTGGAGAGAATGTCTCTTTGTTCTCAGACCAATACTATTAACATAATTAGCAGTTTCTGTTTAAGCCAAAATTTATCCAGGTATTGTCATGGACTTTCAGCAAATGTGTACTAAAAAATAATTTTCACCATTGGTACAAAGCTTTAAAAGATATCCAAACCAAAACAAGGTGCACATGCTGCCAGCGACAATTTGCACTTGCACAGCAAAGCTCATAACTATGGCTTCTATAAATGTTATGTATGCCCCTTATTTGATTGGAAAAACAACCACAGACGAGTGTTTGCATTTGTTCTGCCTGATTTTTGGCATAAAATACCACAGAAAATGTGTTGACTATCAATGAACCAATACTAAGCTTAATGTGTTCACATAAAAATATATTTTCACCTTTTACATGCTTCAGAATGTACTTAAAGTGAGCCTTTGAACCAAAGTGTAGTCGAAATGCTATTAGGACCTGTTGACTAACTCTTATTTTTGAAGCTACTGACCTGAAACTTGGACCATGTGTAAAGGTTTGCAAACAATTATCAATAGGTACTCTGACAGGTGACATTTAGACATACTTTCTTATTTTTAAAGCTTCAGCAATGAAATTTGGACCATGTGTACAGTTTTGTAAGCAAAGTTCAATATTACTTTTTGACCTACTTTCTTATTTTTTAAGCTACTGACCTGAAACTTGGACCACGTGTAAAGTTTTGTAAACAATTATCAATAGGTACTCTGACATGTGACATTTAGACCTACTTTGTTATTTTTAAAGCTACAGCAATGAAATTTGGACCATGTGTACAGTTTTGTAAACAAATTTCAATATTACTTTTTGACCTACTTTCTTATTTTTGAAGCTACTGACCTGAAACTTGGACCATGTGTAAAGTTTTGTAAACAATTATCAATAGGTACTCTGACAGGTGACATTTAGACCTTCTTTCTTACTTTTTAAACTACAGCAATGAAATTTGGACCATGTGTACAGTTTTGTAAACAAATTTCAATATTACTTTTTGACCTCCTTTCTTATTTTTGAAGCTACTGACCTGAAACTTGGACCATGGGTAAAGTTTTGCAAACAATTATCAATAAGTACTCTGACAGGTGACATTTAGACCTACTTTCTTATTTTTAAAGCTTCAGCAATGAAATTTGGACCATGTGTACAGTTTTGTAAACAAATTTCAATATTACTTTTCGATCTACTTACTTCTTTATGAAGCTACAGAAATAAATTTTGAACCATGTGTACAGTGTACAAATCTTTTTTTGCATAGAGAAAGAATCTTAAAAGTGTAGGCAGGCCATTTTGTGATGCTGTTTAATAGACACCATTGAACGCTACAAGGAAAGCTTTAGTTGGTCAGATTATTTGATAGACACCATTGAAAGCTACAAAGAAAGCTTGACTTGGTCAGATTATTCCATGGCATGGGGAATTAATGGCCCTTAAGAGTCTGCGGCTTACCATTTTACGGAAAAGGCTATTTCTGCTTTTATGAAATTACCACAGGTGGTTAATACTTGTCTCACTCTATATGTGTTTAGTGTATCATTGCCAAACTTTCAATTTATGTTGCATATAACCTGAAATGGAACTAAAGGATTTTTTGAAGTAGGTAACTGAACAGGTGGATGATATTTTTATAAACATTTTGACAGTTCATGAGCTATTGTAACCATCATTTGTAATGGCACATTCATTGTGAACAGGTCGAGGGCATCAAACTTAATGGCGAACAGAGGCAAAGATGTTGTTGGGGCAGAAAAAGGTTTCCCAAGTGCAGAATGATACATAGGCAACAAGAGAAAGATGATTTGATACTGGCATATTGGTGATGAAGATGGAGACAACCTGGACATGAAAGATAAGTGTTTGAGAGGATTCTTGTAGAGAGGGTAACTTAAACAGTGGTTACATTTTGACCTAACCAGGATTGCCCCAGCCATCCCCAATTGGTTATGGCTGTTTGAATTTGCTATAAATGAGGCTGTGAATAGAACAGAGCCTTCCATTAGGCCTCAGTTCCTTTAGCAATACCCACCAACGAATAAATAGATTATGGCCCTTGAAATTGTCAACAGTTTAGTATGCATTAGAGCCTTCATAATTTCATTGCATGTTATATGTAACAAGACTGTAATGGCAGAGCCAATTAATTAACAGAAAGTGTTTCAAGTGAACTATCAGTAGAAAATAACCTAAAAAGACAAGTCCGTAGAGCATCTTGTTTGAGAGAGTTGTTCTTTGAGGAGAATGTCATTTTAGCTCACCTGAGACTATTGTGATTGTTAAATGTCTGGCGTCCATTGTCAATATGTCTCGAAACCACATGGCCAAGAAACATTTTTGGTATGCAGTCTGGTATGCAGCCTCATGTAGAAGTCCTTAACCAAGATTGTTCAAATAATATCCCAATGGTTCAAAATTGGCCAGCCCTAGAGGTCCGAAGTTTTCAATATACTTATTTGAAAAAGCTTTTAAAATCTTCTCTGACACCACAAATTGTGTGATCTCAATATCTCATTAGCCTCTGGAAGGATTTTGAAATAATGTTTCTTGTGGAATGATTATGTTGTTTTGGTCTGTTTTCAAAGAGTGTTTCTGTTTGAGGAGAGTTTCTCGATTTGAACCAAGTAGTCCTATGAGGAGAGATTGTTTTTTTGGTTAGCAAATGTCTAATTGCAGAGTATTGCTTGTGAAAAAGAAATCTCTTCTTAGAGAACAGGTTGTTTCGGGGAGTGAGTCTCTCTTTGGAGAAAATGTCTCTTTGTTCTCAGGCCAATACTATTAACATAATTAGCATTTTCTGTTTAAGCCAAAATTTATCCAGGTATTGTCATGGACTTTCAGCAAATGTGTACTAAAAAATAATTTTCACCATTGGTACAAAGCTTTAAAAGATATCCAAACCAAAACAAGGTGCACATGCTGCCAGCGACAATTTGCACTTGCACAGCAAAGCTCATAACTATGGCTTCTATAAATGTGATGTACATGTATGCCCCTTATTTGATTGGAAAAAACAACCACAGACGAGTGTTTGCATTTGTTCTGCCTGATTTTTGGCATAAAATACCACAGAAAATGTGTTGACTATCAATGAACCAATACTAAGCTTAATGTGTTCACATAAAAATCTATTTTCACCTTTTACATGCTTCAGAATGTTCTTAAAGTGAGCCTTTGAACCAAAGTGTAGTGGAAATGCTATTAGGACCTGTTGACTATCTCTTATTTTTGAAGCTACTGACCTGAAACTTGGACCATGTGTAAAGGTTTGCAAACAATTATCAATAGGTACTCTGACAGGTGACATTTAGACCTACTTTCTTATTTTTAAAGCTACAGCAATGAAATTTGGACCATGTGTACAGTTTTGTAAACAAATTTCAATATTACTTTTTGACCTACTTTCTTAATTTTGAAGCTACTGACCTGAAACTTGGACCACGTGTAAAGTTTTGTAAACAATTATCAATAGGTACTCTGACAGGTGACATTTAGACCTACTTTGTTATTTTTAAAGCTACAGCAATGAAATTTGGACCATGTGAACAGTTTTGTAAACAAATTTCAATATCACTTTTTGACCTACTTCCTTATTTTTGAAGCTACTGACCTGAAACTTGGACCATGGGTAAAGTTTTGCAAACATTTATCAATAGGTACTCTGACAGGTGACATTTAGACCTACTTTCATATTTTTAAAGCTACAGCAATGAAATTTGGACCATGTGTACAGTTTTGTAAACAAATATCAAAATTACTTTTTTATGTAACAAGACTGTAATGGCTGAGCCAATTAACTAACAGAAAGTGCTTCAAGTGAACTATCTGTAGAAAAAACCCTAAAAAGACAAGTCAGTAGAGCATCTTGTTTTAGAGAGTTGTTCTTTGAGGAGAATGTCATTTTAGCTCACCTGAGCACTATTGTGATTGTTTAATGTCTGGCGTCCATTGTCAATATGTCTCGAAACCACATGGCCAAGAAACATTTTTGGTATGCAGTTTGGTATGCAGCCTCATGTAGAAGTCCTTAACCAAGATTGTTCAAATAATATCCCAATGGTTCAAAATTGGCCAGCCCTAGAGGTCCGAAGTTTTCAATATACTTACTTGAAAAAGCTTTTAAAATCTTCTCTGACACCACAAATTGTGTGATCTCAATATCTCATTAGCCTCTGGAAGGATTTTGAAATAATGTTTCTTGTGGAATGATTATGTTGTTTTGGTCTGTTTTCAAAGAGTGTTTCTGTTTGAGGAGAGTTTCTCGATTTGAACCAAGTAGTCCTATGAGGAGAGATTGTTTTTTTGGTTAGCAAATGTCTAATTGCAGAGTATTGCTTGTGAAAAAGAAATCTCTTCTTAGAGAAGAGGTTGTTTCGGGGAGAGAGTCTCTCTTTGGAGAGAATGTCTCTTTGTTCTCAGACCAATACTATTAACATAATTAGCATTTTCTGTTTAAGCCAAAAATTATCCAGGTATTGTCATGGACTTTCAGCAAATGTGTACTAAAAAATAATTTTCACCATTGGTACAAAGCTTTAAAAGATATCCAAACCAAAACAAGGTGCACATGCTGCCAGCGACAATTTGCACTTGCACAGCAAAGCTCATAACTATGGCTTCTATAAATGTGATGTATGCCCCTTATTTGATTGGAAAAACAACCACAGACGAGTGTTTGCATTTGTTCTGCCTGGTCTTTGGCATAAAATACCACAGAAAATGTGTTGACTATCAATGAAATAATACTAAGCTTAATGTGTTCACATAAAAATCTATTTTCACCTTATACATGCTTCAGAATGTTCTTAAAGTGAGCCTTTGAACCAAAGTGTAGTTGAAATGCTATGAGGACCTGTTGACTATCTTTCTTATTTTTGAAGCTACTGACCTGAAACTTGGACCATGTGTAAAGGTTTGCAAACAATTATCAATAGGTACTCTGACAGGTGACATTTAGACCTACTTTCTTAATTTTAAAGCTACAGCAATGAAATTTGGACCATGTGTACAGTTTTATAAACAAATTTCAATATTACTTTTTGACCTACTTTCTTAATTTTGAAGCTACTGACCTGAAACTTGGACCACGTGTAAAGTTTTGTAAACAATTATCAATAGGTACTCTGACAGGTGAAATTTAGACCTACTTCCTTATTTTTAAAGCTACAGCAATGAAATTTGGACCATGCGTACAGTTTTGTAAACAAATTTCAATATTACTTTTTGACCTACTTTCTTATTTTTGAAGCTACTGACCTGAAACTTGGACCATGGGTAAAGTTTTGCAAACATTTATCAATAGGTACTCTGACAGGTGACATTTAGACCTACTTTCATATTTTTAAAGCTACAGCAATGAAATTTGGACCATGTGTACAGTTTTGTAAACAAATATCAAAATTACTTTTATATGTAACAAGACTGTAATGGCTGAGCCAATTAACTAACAGAAAGTGCTTCAAGTGAACTATCTGTAGAAAAAAACCTAAAAAGACAAGTCAGTAGAGCATCTTGTTTTAGAGAGTTGTTCTTTGAGGAGAATGTCATTTTAGCTCACCTGAGCACTATTGTGATTGTTTAATGTCTGGCGTCCATTGTCAATATGTCTCGAAACCACATGGCCAAGAAACATTTTTGGTATGCAGTTTGGTAGCAGCCTCATGTAGAAGTCCTTAACCAAGATTGTTCAAATAATATCCCAATGGTTCAAAATTGGCCAGCCCTAGAGGTCCGAAGTTTTCAATATACTTACTTGAAAAAGCTTTTAAAATCTTCTCTGACACCACAAATTGTGTGATCTCAATATCTCATTAGCCTCTGGAAGGATTTTGAAATAATGTTTCTTGTGGAATGATTATGTTGTTTTGGTCTGTTTTCAAAGAGTGTTTCTGTTTGAGGAGAGTTTCTCGATTTGAACCAAGTAGTCCTATGAGGAGAGATTGTTTTTTTGGTTAGCAAATGTCTAATTGCAGAGTATTGCTTGTGAAAAAGAAATCTCTTCTTAGAGAAGAGGTTGTTTCGGGGAGAGAGTCTCTCTTTGGAGAAAATGTCTCTTTGTTCTCAGGCCAATACTATTAACATAATTAGCATTTTCTGTTTAAGCCAAAAATTATCCAGGTATTGTCATGGACTTTCAGCAAATGTGTACTAAAAAATAATTTTCACCATTGGTACAAAGCTTTAAAAGATATCCAAACCAAAACAAGGTGCACATGCTGCCAGCGACAATTTGCACTTGCACAGCAAAGCTCATAACTATGGCTTCTATAAATGTGATGTATGCCCCCTTATTTGATTGGAAAAACAACCACAGACGAGTGTTTGCATTTGTTCTGCCTGGTCTTTGGCATAAAATACCACAGAAAATGTGTTGACTATCAATGAAATAATACTAAGCTTAATGTGTTCACATAAAAATCTATTTTCACCTTATACATGCTTCAGAATGTTCTTAAAGTGAGCCTTTGAACCAAAGTGTAGTTGAAATGCTATGAGGACCTGTTGACTATCTTTCTTATTTTTGAAGCTACTGACCTGAAACTTGGACCATGTGTAAAGGTTTGCAAACAATTATCAATAGGTACTCCGACAGGTGACATTTAGACCTACTTTCTTAATTTTAAAGCTACAGCAATGAAATTTGGACCATGTGTACAGTTTTGTAAACAAATTTCAATATTACTTTTTGACCTACTTTCTTAATTTTTAAGCTACTGACCTGAAACGTGGACCATGTGTAAAGTTTTGTAAACAATTATCAATAGGTACTCTGACAGGTGACATTTAGACCTACTTTCTTATTTTTAAAGCTATAGCAATGAAATTTGGACCATGCGTACAGTTTTGTAAACAAATTTCAATATTACTTTTTGACCTACTTTCTTATTTTTGAAGCTACTGACCTGAAACTTGGACCATGGGTAAAGTTTTGCAAACAGTTATCAATAGGTACTCTGACAGGTGACATTTAGACTTACTTTCATATTTTTTAAAGCTGCAGCAATGAAATTTGGACCATGTGTACAGTTTTGTAAACAAATTTCAATATTACTTTTATATGTAACAAGACTGTAATGGCAGAGCCAATTAACTAACAAAGTGCTTCAAGTGAACTATCTGTAGAAAATAACCTAAAAAGACAAGTCAGTAGAGCATCTTGTTTTAGAGAGTTGTTCTTTGAGGAGAATGTCATTTTAGCTCACCTGAGCACTATTGTGATTGTTTAATGTCTGGCGTCCATTGTCAATATGTCTCGAAACCACATGGCCAAGAAACATTTTTGGTATGCAGTTTGGTATGCAGCCTCATGTAGAAGTCCTTAACCAAGATTGTTCAAATAATATCCCAATGGTTCAAAATTGGCCAGCCCTAGAGGTCCGAAGTTTTCAATATACTTACTTGAAAAAGCTTTTAAAATCTTCTCTGACACCACAAATTGTGTGATCTCAATATCTCATTAGCCTCTGGAAGGATTTTGAAATAATGTTTCTTGTGGAATGATTATGTTGTTTTGGTCTGTTTTCAAAGAGTGTTTCTGTTTGAGGAGAGTTTCTCGATTTGAACCAAGTAGTCCTATGAGGAGAGATTGTTTTTTTGGTTAGCAAACGTCTAATTGCAGAGTATTGCTTGTGAAAAAGAAATCTCTTCTTAGAGAACAGGTTGTTTCGGGGAGAGAGTCTCTCTTTGGAGAGAATGTCTCTTTGTTCTCAGGCCAATACTATTAACATAATTAGCACTTTCTGTTTAAGCCAAAATTTATCCAGGTATTGTCATGGACTTCCAGCAAATGTGTACTAAAAAATAATTTTCACCATTGGTACAAAGCTTTAAAAGATATCCAAACCAAAACAAGGTGCACATGCTGCCAGCGACAATTTGCACTTGCACAGCAAAGCTCATAACTATGGATTCTATAAATGATGTATGCCCCTTATTTGATTGGAAAAACAACCACAGACGAGTGTTTGCATTTGTTCTGGCTGATTTTGGCATAAAATACCACAGAAAATGTGTTGACTATCAATGAACCAATACTAAGCTTAATGTGTTCACATAAAAATCTATTTTTATGCCCCCTTTTGAAAAAAGTGGGGTATATTGTTTTGCACATGTCGGTCGGTCGGTCGGTCTGTCTGTCTGTCGGTCGGTCGGAATACCAAATGGTTTCCGATCAATAACTTGAGAACGCTTTGACCGAGGGACCTCATACTTGGTATGTGTATTGGTCATCACCAGCAGATGAACCCTATTGATTTTGAGGTCAGTGGGTCAAAGGTCAAGGTCAGTGTGACCTTTACATGAAAAACGGTTTCCGATCAATAACTTGAGAACGCTTTGACCCAGGAACCTCATACTTGGTAGGTGTATTGGTCATGACCAGCAGATGAACCCTATTGATTTTGAGGTCAGTGGGTCAAAGGTCAAGGTCAGTGTGACCTTAACATGAAAAACGGTTTCCGATCAATAACTTGAGAACGCTTTGACCCAGGGACCTCATACTAGGTAGGCTTATTGGTCATGACCAGCAGATGAACCCTATTGATTTTGAGGTCAGTGGTTCAAAGGTCAAGGTCAGTGTGACTGTAAGCTGAAAAAAGGTTTTCTGATTGTCCATATTTTATTTAAGTGTCCAAATCCTACTAACAATTTGGCTCCCAAGGGGGCATAAATGTTTCACTAACATCTCTTGTCACCTTTTACATGCTTCAGAATGTTGTTAGAGTGAGCCTTTGAACCAAAGTGTAGTCGAAATGCTATTAGGACCTGTTGACTATCTCTTATTTTTAGCTCACCTGTCACGTAGTGACAAGGTGAGCTTTTGTGATCACTCTTCGTCCGTCGTCCGTCCGTCCGTCCGTCCGTCCGTTCACAATTGCTTGTGAACACAATAGAGGTCACAATTTTGACCTAATCTTTATGAAACTTGGTCAGACTGATCATCTCTATAAAATCTAGGTCAAGTTCGATATTGGGTCATCTGGGGTCAAAAACTAGGTCACTAGGTCAATTAGTAGAAAAACCTTGTGAACACAATAGAGGTCACAATTTTAGCCTAATCTCAATGCAACTTGGTCAGAATGGTCATCTCTATAAAATCTAGGTCAAGTTCGATATTGGGTCATCCGCGGTCAATAATTAGGTGACTAGGTCAATTAGTAGAAAAACCTTGTGAACACAATAGAGGTTACAATTTTAGCCTAATCTCAATGCAACTTGGTCAGAATAATCATCTCTATAAAATATAGGTCAAGTTCGATATTGGGTCATCCGCAGTCAATAACTAGGTCACTAGGTCAATTATTAGAAAAACCTTGTGAACACAACAGAGGTCACAATTTTGACCTAATCTTTATGAAACTTGGTCAGACTTATCATCTCTATGAAATCTAGGTCAAGTTCGATATTGGGTCATCTGGGGTCAAAAACTAGGTCAGTAGGTCAATTAGTAGAAATACCTTGTGAACACATTAGAGGTCACAATTTTAGCCTAATCTCAATGCAACTTGGTCAGAATGATCATATCTATAAAATCTAGGTCAAGTTCGATATTGGGTCATCCGCGGTCAATTATTAGGTCACTAGGTCAATTAGTAGAAAAACCTTGTGAACACAATAGAGGTCACAATTTTAGCCTAATCTCAATGCAAATTGGTCAGAATGATCATCGCTGTAAAATGTAGGTCAAGTTTGATATTGGGTCATTCACGGTCAATAACTAGGTCACTAGGTCAATTAGTACAAAAAACCTTGTGAACACAATAGAGGTCACAATTTTAGCCTAATCTCAATGCAACTTGGTCAGAATGATCATCTCTATGAAATCTAGGTCAAGTTCGATATTGGGTCACCCGCGGTCAATAACTAGGTCACTAGGT
Organism: Mya arenaria; assembly: GCF_026914265.1. Classification (NCBI taxonomy): domain Eukaryota; kingdom Metazoa; phylum Mollusca; class Bivalvia; order Myida; family Myidae; genus Mya; species Mya arenaria. Next base: position 68,012,796 of record NC_069133.1, on the reverse strand, counting down.
CAATTAGTACAAAAACCTTGTGAACACAATAGAGGTCACAATTTTAGGCTAATCTTAATGCAACTTGGTCAGAATGATCATCTCTATAAAATCTGGGTCAAGTTCGATATTGGGTCATACGCAGTCAATAAATAGGTCACTAGGTCAATTATTAGAAAAACCTTGTGAACAAAATAGAGGTCACAATTTTAGCCTTATCTTAATGAAACTTGGTCAGAATGATCATCTTAACATAAGCTAGGTCAAGTTCCATATTGGGTCAACCCAGGTCAAAAACTAGGTCACTAGGTCAATTAGTAGAAAAACCTTGTGAACACAATAGAGGTCACAATTTTAGCCTAATCTCAATGCAACTTGGTCAGAATGATCATCTCTATAAAATGAAGGTCAAGTTCGATATTGGGTCATCCGCGGTCAACAACTAGGTCACTAGGTCAATTAGTACAAAAACCTTGTGAACACAATAGAGGTCACAATTTTAGCCTAATCTCAATGCAAGTTGGTCAGAATAATCATCTCTATAAAATCTAGGTCAAGTTCCATATTGGGTCATCCGCAGTCAATAACTAGGTCACTAGGTCAATTATTAGAAAAACCTTGTGAACACAACAGAGGTCACAATTTTGACCTAATCTTTATGAAACTTGGTCAGACTGATCATCTCTATGAAATCTAGGTCAAGTTCGATATTGGGTCATCTGGGGTCAAAAACTAGGTCAGTAGGTCAATAAGTAGAAATACCTTGTGAACACATTAGAGGTCACAATTTTAGCCTAATCTCAATGCAACTTGGTCAGAATGATCATCTCTATAAAATTTAGGTCAAGTTCGATATTGGGTCATCCGCGGTCAATAACTAGGTCACTAGGTCAATGAGTAGAAAAACCTTGTGAACACAATAGAGGTCACAATTTTAGCCTAATCTCAATGCAACTTGGTCAGAATGATCATCGCTATAAAATGTAGGTCAAGTTTGATATTGGGTCATTCACGGTCAATAACTAGGTCACTAGGTCAATTAGTAAAAAAACCTTGTGAACACAATAGAGGTCACAATTTTAGCCTAATCTCAATGCAACTTGGTCAGAATGATCATCTCTATAAAATCTAGGTCAAGTTCGATATTGGGTCATCTGCGGTCAATAACTAGGTCACTAGGTCAATTAGTACAAAAACCTTGTGAACACAACAGAGGTCACAATTTTAGGCTAATCTTAATGCAACTTGGTCAGAATGATCATCTCTATAAAATCTGGGTCAAGTTCGATATTGGGTCATACGCAGTCAATAACTAGGTCACTAGGTCAATTATTAAAAAAACCTTGTGAACAAAATAGAGGTCACAATTTTAGCCTTATCTTAATGAAACTTGGTCAGAATGATCATCTTAACATAAGCTAGGTCAAGTTCCATATTGGGTCAACCCAGGTCAAAAACTAGGTCACTAGGTCAATTAGTAGAAAAACCTTGTGAACACAATAGAGGTCACAATTTTAGGTTTAACTCAATTCAACTTGGTCAGAATGATCATCTCTAGAAAAATATAGGTCAAGTTTGATATTGGGTCATTCGCGGTCAATAACTAGGTCACTAGGTCAATTAATATAAAAACCTTGTGAACACAATAGAGGTCACAACTTAAGCCTAATCTAAATGTAACTTGGTCAGAATGATCATCTCTATAAAATCTAGGTCAAGTTCGATATTGGGTCATTTACCGTCAATAACTAGGTCAATAGGTCAATTAGTAGAAAAACCTTGTGAACACAATTGAGGTCACAATTTTAGCCTAATGTTAATGCAACTTGGTCAGAATGATCATCTCTATAAAATCTGGGTCATGTTCGATATTGGGTCATCCGCAGTCAATAACTAGGTCACTAGGTCAGATATTAGAAAAACCTTATGAACACAATAGAGGTCACAATTTTAGCCTAATCTTTATGAAACTTGGTCAGACTGATCATCTTTATAAAATCTAGGTCAAGTTCCACATTGGGTCATCCGCGGTCAATAACTAGGTCACTAGGTCAGATAGTAAAAAAACCTTGTGAACACAATAGAGGTCACAATTTTAGCCTTATCTTAATGAAACTTGGTCAGAATGATCATCTTAACATAAGCTATGTCAAGTTCCATATTGGGTCAACCCAGGTCAAAAACTAGGTCACTAGGTAAATTAGTAGAAAAACCCTGTGAACACAATAGAGGTCACAATTTTAGGCTTATCTCAATTCAACTTGGTCAGAATGATCATCTCTAGAACAATATAGGTCAAGTTCGATATTGGGTCATTCGCGGTCAATAACTAGGTCACTAGGTCAATTAGTAGAAAAACCTTGTGAAATCAACAGAGGTCACAACTTAAGCCTAATCTTAATGTTACTTGGTCAGAATGATCATCTCTATAAAATCTAGGTCAAGTTCGATATTGGGTCAATTACCGTCAATAACTAGGTCACTAGGTCAATTAGTAGAAAAACCTTGTGAACACAATAGAGAGCTACAGGTGAGCGATACAGGGCCATCATGGCCCTCTTGTTGAAGCTACTGACCTGAAACTTGGACCATGTGTAAAGGTTTGCAAACAATTATCAATAGGTACTTTGACAGGTGACATTTAGACCTACTTTCTTATTTTTAAAGCTACAGCAATGAAATTTGGACCATGTGATTTGTTTTGTAAACAAATTTCAATATTACTTTTTGACCTACTTTCTTAATTTTGAAGCTACTGACCTGAAACTTGGACCACGTGTAAAGTTTTGTAAACAATTATCAATAGGTACTCTGACATGTGACCTTTAGACCTACTTTGTTATTTTTAAAGCTACAGCAATGAAATTTGGACCATGTGTACTGTTTTGTAAACAAATTTCAATATTACTTTTTGACCTACTTTCTTATTTTTGAAGCTACTGACCTGAAACTTGGACCATGGGTAAAGTTTTGCAAACAATTATCAATAAGTACTCTGACAGGTGACATTTAGACCTACTTTCTTATTTTTAAAGCTACAGCAATGAAATTTGGACCATGTGTACAGTTTTGTAAACAAATTTCAAAATTACTTTTATATGTAACAAGACTGTAATGGCTGAGCCAATTAACTAACAGAAAGTGCTTCAAGTGAACTATCTGTAGAAAAAAACCTAAAAAGACAATTCAGTAGAGCATCTTGTTTGAGAGAGTTGTTCTTTGAGGAGAATGTCATTTTAGCTCACCTGAGCACTATTGTGATTGTTTAATGTCTGGCGTCCATTGTCAATATGTCTCGAAACCACATGGCCAAGAAACATTTTTGGTATGCAGTTTGGTATGCAGCCTCATGTAGAAGTCCTTAACCAAGATTGTTCAAATAATATCCCAATGGTTCAAAATTGGCAAGCCCTAAGGGTCCGAAGATTTCAATATACTTATTTGAAAAAGCTTTTAAAATCTTCTCTGACACCATAAATTGTGTGATCTCAATATCTCATTAGCCTCTGGAAGGATTTTGAAATAATGTTTCTTGTGGAATGATTGTGTTGTTTTGGTCTGTTTTCAAAGAGTGTTTCTGTTTGATGAGAGTTTCTCGATTTGAACCAAGTAGTCCTATGAGGAGAGATTGTTTTTTTGGTTAGCAAACGTCTAATTGCAGAGTATTGCTTGTGAAAAAGAAATCTCTTTTTAGAGAACAGGTTGTTTCGGGGAGAGAGTCTCTCTTTGGAGAGAATGTCTCTTTGTTCTCAGACCAATACTATTAACATAATTAGCAGTTTCTGTTTAAGCCAAAATTTATCCAGGTATTGTCATGGACTTTCAGCAAATGTGTACTAAAAAATAATTTTCACCATTGGTACAAAGCTTTAAAAGATATCCAAACCAAAACAAGGTGCACATGCTGCCAGCGACAATTTGCACTTGCACAGCAAAGCTCATAACTATGGCTTCTATAAATGTTATGTATGCCCCTTATTTGATTGGAAAAACAACCACAGACGAGTGTTTGCATTTGTTCTGCCTGATTTTTGGCATAAAATACCACAGAAAATGTGTTGACTATCAATGAACCAATACTAAGCTTAATGTGTTCACATAAAAATCTATTTTCACCTTTTACATGCTTCAGAATGTACTTAAAGTGAGCCTTTGAACCAAAGTGTAGTCGAAATGCTATTAGGACCTGTTGACTAACTCTTATTTTTGAAGCTACTGACCTGAAACTTGGACCATGTGTAAAGGTTTGCAAACAATTATCAATAGGTACTCTGACAGGTGACATTTAGACATACTTTCTTATTTTTAAAGCTTCAGCAATGAAATTTGGACCATGTGTACAGTTTTGTAAGCAAAGTTCAATATTACTTTTTGACCTACTTTCTTATTTTTTAAGCTACTGACCTGAAACTTGGACCACGTGTAAAGTTTTGTAAACAATTATCAATAGGTACTCTGACATGTGACATTTAGACCTACTTTGTTATTTTTAAAGCTACAGCAATGAAATTTGGACCATGTGTACAGTTTTGTAAACAAATTTCAATATTACTTTTTGACCTACTTTCTTATTTTTGAAGCTACTGACCTGAAACTTGGACCATGTGTAAAGTTTTGTAAACAATTATCAATAGGTACTCTGAAAGGTGACATTTAGACCTTCTTTCTTACTTTTTAAACTACAGCAATGAAATTTGGACCATGTGTACAGTTTTGTAAACAAATTTCAATATTACTTTTTGACCTCCTTTCTTATTTTTGAAGCTACTGACCTGAAACTTGGACCACGTGTAAAGTTTTGTAAACAATTATCAATAGGTACTCTGACATTTGACATTTAGACCTACTTTGTTATTTTTAAAGCTACAGCAATGAAATTTGGACCATGTGTACAGTTTTGTAAACAAATTTCAATATTACTTTTTGACCTACTTTCTTATTTTTGAAGCTACTGACCTGAAACTTGGACCATGTGTAAAGTTTTGTAAACAATTATCAATAGGTACTCTGACAGGTGACATTTAGACCTTCTTTCTTACTTTTTAAACTACAGCAATGAAATTTGGACCATGTGTACAGTTTTGTAAACAAATTTCAATATTACTTTTTGACCTCCTTTCTTATTTTTGAAGCTACTGACCTGAAACTTGGACCATGGGTAAAGTTTTGCAAACAATTATCAATAAGTACTCTGACAGGTGACATTTAGACCTACTTTCTTATTTTTAAAGCTTCAGCAATGAAATTTGGACCATGTGTACAGTTTTGTAAACAAATTTCAATATTACTTTTCGATCTACTTACTTCTTTATGAAGCTACAGAAATAAATTTTGAACCATGTGTACAGTGTACAAATCTTTTTTTGCCTAGAGAAAGAATCTTAAAAGTGTAGGCAGGCCGTTTTGTGATGCTGTTTAATAGCCACCATTGAACGCTACAAGGAAAGCTTTAGTTGGTCAGATTATTTGATAGACACCATTGAAAGCTACAAAGAAAGCTTGACTTGGTCAGATTATTCCATGGCATGGGGAATTAATGGCCCTTAAGAGTCTGCGGCTTACCATTTTACGGAAAAGGCTATTTCTGCTTTTATGAAATTACCACAGGTGGTTAATACTTGTCTCACTCTATATGTGTTTAGTGTATCATTGCCAAACTTTCAATTTATGTTGCATATAACCTGAAATGGAACTAAAGGATTTTTTGAAGTAGGTAACTGAACAGGTGGATGATATTTTTATAAACATTTTGACAGTTCATGAGCTATTGTAACCATCATTTGTAATGGCACATTCATTGTGAACAGGTCGAGGGCATCAAACTTAATGGCGAACAGAGGCAAAGATGTTGTTGGGGCAGAAAAAGGTTTCCCAAGTGCAGAATGATACATAGGCAACAAGAGAAAGATGATTTGATACTGGCATATTGGTGATGAAGATGGAGACAACCTGGACATGAAAGATAAGTGTTTGAGAGGATTCTTGTAGAGAGGGTAACTTAAACAGTGGTTACATTTTGACCTAACCAGGATTGCCCCAGCCATCCCCAATTGGTTATGGCTGTTTGAATTTGCTATAAATGAGGCTGTGAATAGAACAGAGCCTTCCATTAGGCCTCAGTTCCTTTAGCAATACCCACCAACGAATAAATAGATTATGGCCCTTGAAATTGTCAACAGTTTAGTATGCATTAGAGCCTTCATAATTTCATTGCATGTTATATGTAACAAGACTGTAATGGCAGAGCCAATTAATTAACAGAAAGTGTTTCAAGTGAACTATCAGTAGAAAATAACCTAAAAAGACAAGTCAGTAGAGCATCTTGTTTGAGAGAGTTGTTCTTTGAGGAGAATGTCATTTTAGCTCACCTGAGACTATTGTGATTGTTAAATGTCTGGCGTCCATTGTCAATATGTCTCGAAACCACATGGCCAAGAAACATTTTTGGTATGCAGTCTGGTATGCAGCCTCATGTAGAAGTCCTTAACCAAGATTGTTCAAATAATATCCCAATGGTTCAAAATTGGCCAGCCCTAGAGGTCCGAAGTTTTCAATATACTTACTTGAAAAAGCTTTTAAAATCTTCTCTGACACCACAAATTGTGTGATCTCAATATCTCATTAGCCTCTGGAAGGATTTTGAAATAATGTTTCTTGTGGAATGATTATGTTGTTTTGGTCTGTTTTCAAAGAGTGTTTCTGTTTGAGGAGAGTTTCTCGATTTGAACCAAGTAGTCCTATGAGGAGAGATTGTTTTTTTGGTTAGCAAATGTCTAATTGCAGAGTATTGCTTGTGAAAAAGAAATCTCTTCTTAGAGAACAGGTTGTTTCGGGGAGTGAGTCTCTCTTTGGAGAAAATGTCTCTTTGTTCTCAGGCCAATACTATTAACATAATTAGCATTTTCTGTTTAAGCCAAAATTTATCCAGGTATTGTCATGGACTTTCAGCAAATGTGTACTAAAAAATAATTTTCACCATTGGTACAAAGCTTTAAAAGATATCCAAACCAAAACAAGGTGCACATGCTGCCAGCGACAATTTGCACTTGCACAGCAAAGCTCATAACTAATTCTATAAATGTGATGTACATGTATGCCCCTTATTTGATTGGAAAAAACAACCACAGACGAGTGTTTGCATTTGTTCTGCCTGATTTTTGGCATAAAATACCACAGAAAATGTGTTGACTATCAATGAACCAATACTAAGCTTAATGTGTTCACATAAAAATCTATTTTCACCTTTTACATGCTTCAGAATGTTCTTAAAGTGAGCCTTTGAACCAAAGTGTAGTGGAAATGCTATTAGGACCTGTTGACTATCTCTTATTTTTGAAGCTACTGACCTGAAACTTGGACCATGTGTAAAGGTTTGCAAACAATTATCAATAGGTACTCTGACAGGTGACATTTTAGACCTACTTTCTTATTTTTAAAGCTACAGCAATGAAATTTGGACCATGTGTACAGTTTTGTAAACAAATTTCAATATTACTTTTTGACCTACTTTCTTAATTTTGAAGCTACTGACCTGAAACTTGGACCACGTGTAAAGTTTTGTAAACAATTATCAATAGGTACTCTGACAGGTGACATTTAGACCTACTTTGTTATTTTTAAAGCTACAGCAATGAAATTTGGACCATGTGAACAGTTTTGTAAACAAATTTCAATATCACTTTTTGACCTACTTCCTTATTTTTGAAGCTACTGACCTGAAACTTGGACCATGGGTAAAGTTTTGCAAACATTTATCAATAGGTACTCTGACAGGTGACATTTAGACCTACTTTCATATTTTTAAAGCTACAGCAATGAAATTTGGACCATGTGTACAGTTTTGTAAACAAATATCAAAATTACTTTTATATGTAACAAGACTGTAATGGCTGAGCCAATTAACTAACAGAAAGTGCTTCAAGTGAACTATCTGTAGAAAAAAACCTAAAAAGACAAGTCAGTAGAGCATCTTGTTTTAGAGAGTTGTTCTTTGAGGAGAATGTCATTTTAGCTCACCTGAGCACTATTGTGATTGTTTAATGTCTGGCGTCCATTGTCAATATGTCTCGAAACCACATGGCCAAGAAACATTTTTGGTATGCAGTTTGGTATGCAGCCTCATGTAGAAGTCCTTAACCAAGATTGTTCAAATAATATCCCAATGGTTCAAAATTGGCCAGCCCTAGAGGTCCGAAGTTTTCAATATACTTACTTGAAAAAGCTTTTAAAATCTTCTCTGACACCACAAATTGTGTGATCTCAATATCTCATTAGCCTCTGGAAGGATTTTGAAATAATGTTTCTTGTGGAATGATTATGTTGTTTTGGTCTGTTTTCAAAGAGTGTTTCTGTTTGAGGAGAGTTCTCGATTTGAACCAAGTAGTCCTATGAGGAGAGATTGTTTTTTTGGTTAGCAAATGTCTAATTGCAGAGTATTGCTTGTGAAAAAGAAATCTCTTCTTAGAGAAGAGGTTGTTTCGGGGAGAGAGTCTCTCTTTGGAGAAAATGTCTCTTTGTTCTCAGGCCAATACTATTAACATAATTAGCATTTTCTGTTTAAGCCAAAAATTATCCAGGTATTGTCATGGACTTTCAGCAAATGTGTACTAAAAAATAATTTTCACCATTGGTACAAAGCTTTAAAAGATATCCAAACCAAAACAAGGTGCACATGCTGCCAGCGACAATTTGCACTTGCACAGCAAAGCTCATAACTATGGCTTCTATAAATGTGATGTATGCCCCTTATTTGATTGGAAAAACAACCACAGACGAGTGTTTGCATTTGTTCTGCCTGGTCTTTGGCATAAAATACCACAGAAAATGTGTTGACTATCAATGAAATAATACTAAGCTTAATGTGTTCAGATAAAAATCTATTTTCACCTTATACATGCTTCAGAATGTTCTTAAAGTGAGCCTTTGAACCAAAGTGTAGTTGAAATGCTATGAGGACCTGTTGACTATCTTTCTTATTTTTGAAGCTACTGACCTGAAACTTGGACCATGTGTAAAGGTTTGCAAACAATTATCAATAGGTACTCTGACAGGTGACATTTAGACCTACTTTCTTAATTTTAAAGCTACAGCAATGAAATTTGGACCATGTGTACAGTTTTGTAAACAAATTTCAATATTACTTTTTGACCTACTTTCTTAATTTTTAAGCTTAACTGACCTGAAACGTGGACCACGTGTAAAGTTTTGTCAACAATTATCAATAAGTACTCTGACAGGTGACATTTAGACCTACTTTCTTATTTTTAAAGGTACAGCAATGAAATTTGGACCATGCGTACAGTTTTGTAAACAAATTTCAATATTACTTTTTGACCTACTTTCTTATTTTTGAAGCTACTGACCTGAAACTTGGACCATGGGTAAAGTTTTGCAAACAATTATCAATAAGTACTCTGACAGGTGACATTTAGACCTACTTTCTTATTTTTAAAGCTACAGCAATGAAATTTGGACCATGTGTACAGTTTTGTAAACAAATTTCAAAATTACTTTTATATGTAACAAGACTGTAATGGCTGAGCCAATTAACTAACAGAAAGTGCTTCAAGTGAACTATCTGTAGAAAAAAACCTAAAAAGACAATTCAGTAGAGCATCTTGTTTGAGAGAGTTGTTCTTTGAGGAGAATGTCATTTTAGCTCACCTGAGCACTATTGTGATTGTTTAATGTCTGGCGTCCATTGTCAATATGTCTCGAAACCACATGGCCAAGAAACATTTTTGGTATGCAGTTTGGTATGCAGCCTCATGTAGAAGTCCTTAACCAAGATTGTTCAAATAATATCCCAATGGTTCAAAATTGGCAAGCCCTAAGGTTCCGAAGATTTCAATATACTTATTTGAAAAAGCTTTTAAAATCTTCTCTGACACCATAAATTGTGTGATCTCAATATCTCATTAGCCTCTGGAAGGATTTTGAAATAATGTTTCTTGTGGAATGATTGTGTTGTTTTGGTCTGTTTTCAAAGAGTGTTTCTGTTTGATGAGAGTTTCTCGATTTGAACCAAGTAGTCCTATGAGGAGAGATTGTTTTTTTGGTTAGCAAATGTCTAATTGCAGAGTATTGCTTGTGAAAAAGAAATCTCTTTTTAGAGAACAGGTTGTTTCGGGGAGAGAGTCTCTCTTTGGAGAGAATGTCTCTTTGTTCTCAGACCAATACTATTAACATAATTAGCAGTTTCTGTTTAAGCCAAAATTTATCCAGGTATTGTCATGGACTTTCAGCAAATGTGTACTAAAAAATAATTTTCACCATTGGTACAAAGCTTTAAAAGATATCCAAACCAAAACAAGGTGCACATGCTGCCAGCGACAATTTGCACTTGCACAGCAAAGCTCATAACTATGGCTTCTATAAATGTTATGTATGCCCCTTATTTGATTGGAAAAACAACCACAGACGAGTGTTTGCATTTGTTCTGCCTGATTTTTGGCATAAAATACCACAGAAAATGTGTTGAATATCAATGAACCAATACTAAGCTTAATGTGTTCACATAAAAATCTATTTTCACCTTTTACATGCTTCAGAATGTACTTAAAGTGAGCCTTTGAACCAAAGTGTAGTCGAAATGCTATTAGGACCTGTTGACTAACTCTTATTTTTGAAGCTACTGACCTGAAACTTGGACCATGTGTAAAGGTTTGCAAACAATTATCAATAGGTACTCTGACAGGTGACATTTAGACATACTTTCTTATTTTTAAAGCTTCAGCAATGAAATTTGGACCATGTGTACAGTTTTGTAAACAAAGTTCAATATTACTTTTTGACCTACTTTCTTATTTTTTAAGCTACTGACCTGAAACTTGGACCACGTGTAAAGTTTTGTAAACAATTATCAATAGGTACTCTGACATGTGACATTTAGACCTACTTTGTTATTTTTAAAGCTACAGCAATGAAATTTGGACCATGTGTACAGTTTTGTAAACAAATTTCAATATTACTTTTTGACCTACTTTCTTATTTTTGAAGCTACTGACCTGAAACTTGGACCATGTGTAAAGTTTTGTAAACAATTATCAATAGGTACTCTGAAAGGTGACATTTAGACCTTCTTTCTTACTTTTTAAACTACAGCAATGAAATTTGGACCATGTGTACAGTTTTGTAAACAAATTTCAATATTACTTTTTGACCTCCTTTCTTATTTTTGAAGCTACTGACCTGAAACTTGGACCACGTGTAAAGTTTTGTAAACAATTATCAATAGGTACTCTGACATTTGACATTTAGACCTACTTTGTTATTTTTAAAGCTACAGCAATGAAATTTGGACCATGTGTACAGTTTTGTAAACAAATTTCAATATTACTTTTTGACCTACTTTCTTATTTTTGAAGCTACTGACCTGAAACTTGGACCATGTGTAAAGTTTTGTAAACAATTATCAATAGGTACTCTGACAGGTGACATTTAGACCTTCTTTCTTACTTTTTAAACTACAGCAATGAAATTTGGACCATGTGTACAGTTTTGTAAACAAATTTCAATATTACTTTTTGACCTCCTTTCTTATTTTTGAAGCTACTGACCTGAAACTTGGACCATGGGTAAAGTTTTGCAAACAATTATCAATAAGTACTCTGACAGGTGACATTTAGACCTACTTTCTTATTTTTAAAGCTTCAGCAATGAAATTTGGACCATGTGTACAGTTTTGTAAACAAATTTCAATATTACTTTTCGATCTACTTACTTCTTTATGAAGCTACAGAAATAAATTTTGAACCATGTGTACAGTGTACAAATCTTTTTTTGCCTAGAGAAAGAATCTTAAAAGTGTAGGCAGGCCATTTTGTGATGCTGTTTAATAGACACCATTGAACGCTACAAGGAAAACTTTAGTTGGTCAGATTATTTGATAGACACCATTGAAAGCTACAAAGAAAGCTTGACTTGGTCAGATTATTCCATGGCATGGGGAATTAATGGCCCTTAAGAGTCTGCGGCTTACCATTTTACGGAAAAGGCTATTTCTGCTTTTATGAAATTACCACAGGTGGTTAATACTTGTCTCACTCTATATGTGTTTAGTGTATCATTGCCAAACTTTCAATTTATGTTGCATATAACCTGAAATGGAACTAAAGGATTTTTTGAAGTAGGTAACTGAACAGGTGGATGATATTTTTATAAACATTTTGACAGTTCATGAGCTATTGTAACCATCATTTGTAATGGCACATTCATTGTGAACAGGTCGAGGGCATCAAACTTAATGGCGAACAGAGGCAAAGATGTTGTTGGGGCAGAAAAAGGTTTCCCAAGTGCAGAATGATACATAGGCAACAAGAGAAAGATGATTTGATACTGGCATATTGGTGATGAAGATGGAGACAACCTGGACATGAAAGATAAGTGTTTGAGAGGATTCTTGTAGAGAGGGTAACTTAAACAGTGGTTACATTTTGACCTAACCAGGATTGCCCCAGCCATCCCCAATTGGTTATGGCTGTTTGAATTTGCTATAAATGAGGCTGTGAATAGAACAGAGCCTTCCATTAGGCCTCAGTTCCTTTAGCAATACCCACCAACGAATAAATAGATTATGGCCCTTGAAATTGTCAACAGTTTAGTATGCATTAGAGCCTTCATAATTTCATTGCATGTTATATGTAACAAGACTGTAATGGCAGAGCCAATTAATTAACAGAAAGTGTTTCAAGTGAACTATCAGTAGAAAATAACCTAAAAAGACAAGTCAGTAGAGCATCTTGTTTGAGAGAGTTGTTCTTTGAGGAGAATGTCATTTTAGCTCACCTGAGACTATTGTGATTGTTTAATGTCTGGCGTCCATTGTCAATATGTCTCGAAACCACATGGCCAAGAAACATTTTTGGTATGCAGTCTGGTATGCAGCCTCATGTAGAAGTCCTTAACCAAGATTGTTCAAATAATATCCCAATGGTTCAAAATTGGCCAGCCCTAGAGGTCCGAAATTTTCGATATACTTATTTGTAAAAGCTTTTAAAATCTTCTCTGACACCACAAATTGTGTGGTCTCAATATCTCATTAGTCTCTGGAAGGATTTTGAAATAATGTTTCTTGTGGACATAATTAGCATTTTCTGTTTACGCCAAAATTTATCCAGGTATTGTCATATTGTCATGGACTTTCAGCAAATGTGTACTAAAAATAATTTTCACCATTGGTACAAAGCTTTAAAAGATATCCAAACCAAAACAAGGTGCACATGCTGCCAGCGACAATTTGCACTTGCGCAGCAAAGCTCATAACTATGGCTTCTATAAATGTGATGTATGCCCCTTATTTGATTGGAAAAACAACCACAGACGAGTGTTTGCATTTGTTCTGCCTGGTCTTTGGCATAAAATACCACAGAAAATGTGTTGACTATCAATGAAATAATACTAAGCTTAATGTGTTCACATAGAAATCTATTTTCACCTTATACATGCTTCAGAATGTTCTTAAAGTGAGCCTTTGAACCAAAGTGTAGTCGAAATGCTATGAGGACCTGTTGACTATCTTTCTTATTTTTGAAGCTACTGACCTGAAACTTGGACCATGTGTAAAGGTTTGCAAACAATTATCAATAGGTACCCTGACAGGTGACATTTAGACCTACTTTCTTAATTTTAAAGCTACAGCAATGAAATTTGGACCATGTGTACAGTTTTGTAAACAAATTTCAATATTACTTTTTGACCTACTTTCTTAATTTTGAAGCTACTGACCTGAAACTTGGACCATGTGTAAAGTTTTGTAAACAATTATCAATAAGTACTCTGACAGGTGACATTTAGACCTACTTTCTTATTTTTAAAGCTACAGCAATGAAATTTGGACCATGCGTACAGTTTTGTAAACAAATTTCAATATTACTTTTTGACCTAATTTCTTATTTTTGAAGCTACTGACCTGAAACTTGGACCATGGGTAAAGTTGTGCAAACAGTTATCAATAGGTACTCTGACCGGTGACATTTAGACTTACTTTTATATTTTTTAAAGCTGCAGCAATGAAATTTGGACCATGTGTACAGTTTTGTAAACAAATTTCAATATTACTTTTATATGTAACAAGACTGTAATGGCAGAGCCAATTAACTAACAAAGTGCTTCAAGTGAACTATCTGTAGAAAATAACCTAAAAAGACAAGTCAGTAGAGCATCTTGTTTTAGAGAGTTGTTCTTTGAGGAGAATGTCATTTTAGCTCACCTGAGCACTATTGTGATTGTTTAATGTCTGGCGTCCATTGTCAATATGTCTCGAAACCACATGGCCAAGAAACATTTTTGGTATGCAGTTTGGTATGCAGCCTCATGTAGAAGTCCTTAACCAAGATTGTTCAAATAATATCCCAATGGTTCAAAATTGGCCAGCCCTAGAGGTCCGAAGTTTTCAATATACTTACTTGAAAAAGCTTTTAAAATCTTCTCTGACACCACAAATTGTGTGATCTCAATATCTCATTAGCCTCTGGAAGGATTTTGAAATAATGTTTCTTGTGGAATGATTATGTTGTTTTGGTCTGTTTTCAAAGAGTGTTTCTGTTTGAGGAGAGTTTCTCAATTTGAACCAAGTAGTCCTATGAGGAGAGATTGTTTTTTTGGTTAGCAAACGTCTAATTGCAGAGTATTGCTTGTGAAAAAGAAATCTCTTTTTAGAGAACAGGTTGTTTCGGGGAGAGAGTCTCTCTTTGGAGAGACTCCCTCTTTGTTCTCAGGCCAATACTATTAAGATAATTAGCATTTTCTGTTTAAGCCAAAATTTATCCAGGTATTGTCATGGACTTTCAGCAAATGTGTACTAAAAAATAATTTTCACCATTGGTACAAAGCTTTAAAAGATATCCAAACCAAAACAAGGTGCACATGCTGCCAGCGACAATTTGCACTTGCACAGCAAAGCTCATAACTATGGCTTCTATAAATGTGATGTATGCCCCTTATTTGATTGGAAAAACAACCACAGACGAGTGTTTGCATTTGTTTTGCCTGATTTTTGGCATAAAATACCACAGAAAATGTGTTGACTATCAATGAACCAATACTAAGCTTAATGTGTTCACATAAAAATCTATTTTCACCTTTTACATGCTTCAGAATGTTCTTAAAGTGAGCCTTTGAACCAAAGTGTAGTCGAAATGCTATTAGGACCTGTTGACTATCTCTTATTTTTGAAGCTACTGACCTGAAACTTGGACCATGTGTAAAGGTTTGCAAACAATTATCAATAGGTACTCTGACATTGGACATTTAGACCTACTTTCTTATTTTTAAAGCTACAGCAATGAAATTTGGACCATGTGTACAGTTTTGTAAACAAAGTTCAATATTACTTTTTGACCTACTTTCTTATTTTTTAAGCTACTGACCTGAAACTTGGACCACGTGTAAAGTTTTGTAAACAATTATCAATAGGTACTCTGACATTGGACATTTAGACCTACTTTCTTATTATTAAAGCTACAGTAATGAAATTTGGACCATGTGTACAGTTTTGTAAACAAATTTCAATATTACTTTTTGACCTACTTTCTTATTTTTGAAGCTACTGACCTGAAACTTGGACCATGTGTAAAGTTTTGTAAACAATTATCAATAGGTACTCTGACAGGTGACATTTAGACCTACTTTCTTACTTTTTAAAGCTACAGCAACGAAATTTGGACCATGTGTACAGTTTTGTAAACAAATTTCAATATTACTTTTTGACCTACTTTCTTATTTTTGAAGCTACTGACCTGAAACTTGGACCATGGGTAAAGTTTTGCAAACAATTATCAATAAGTACTCTGACAGGTGACATTTAGTCCTACTTTCTTATTTTTAAAGCTTCAGCAATGAAATTTGGACCATGTGTACAGTTTTGTAAACAAATTTCAATATTACTTTTTGATCTACTTACTTCTTTATGAAGCTACAGAAATAAATTTTGAACCATGTGTACAGTGTACAAATCTTTTTTTGCCTAGAGAAAGAATCTTAACAGTGTAGGCAGGCCATTTTGTGATGCTGTTTAATAGACACCATTGAACGCTACAAGGAAAACTTTACTTGGTCAGATTATTTGATAGACACCATTGAAAGCTACAAAGAAAGCTTGACTTGGTCAGATTATTCCATGGCATGGGGAAATAATGGCCCTTAAGAGTCTGCGGCTTACCATTTTACGGAAAAGGCTATTTCTGCTTTTATGAAATTACCACAGGTGCTTAATACTTGTCTCACTCTATATGTGTTTAGTGTATCATTGCCAAACTTTCAATTTATGTTGCATATAACCTGAAATGGAACTAAAGGATTTTTTGAAGTAGGTAACTGAACAGGTGGATGATATTTTTATAAACATTTTGACAGTTCATGAGCTATTGTAACCATCATTTGTAATGGCACATTCATTGTGAACAGGTCGAGGGCATCAAACTTAATGGCGAACAGAGGCAAAGATGTTGTTGGGGCAGAAAAAGGTTTCCCAAGTGCAGAATGATACATAGGCAACAAGAGAAAGATGATTTGATACTGGCATATTGGTGATGAAGATGGAGACAACCTGGACATGAAAGATAAGTGTTTGAGAGGATTCTTGTAGAGAGGGTAACTTAAACAGTGGTTACATTTTGACCTAACCAGGATTGCCCCAGCCATCCCCAATTGGTTATGGCTGTTTGAATTTGCTATAAATGAGGCTGTGAATAGAACAGAGCCTTCCATTAGGCCTCAGTTCCTTTAGCAATACCCACCAACGAATAAATAGATTATGGCCCTTGAAATTGTCAACAGTTTAGTATGCATTAGAGCCTTCATAATTTCATTGCATGTTATATGTAACAAGACTGTAATGGCAGAGCCAATTAATTAACAGAAAGTGTTTCAAGTGAACTATCAGTAGAAAATAACCTAAAAAGACAAGTCAGTAGAGCATCTTGTTTGAGAGAGTTGTTCTTTGAGGAGAATGTCATTTTAGCTCACCTGAGACTATTGTGATTGTTTAATGTCTGGCGTCCATTGTCAATATGTCTCGAAACCACATGGCCAAGAAACATTTTTGGTATGCAGTCTGGTATGCAGCCTCATGTAGAAGTCCTTAACCAAGATTGTTCAAATAATATCCCAATGGTTCAAAATTGGCCAGCCCTAGAGGTCCGAAATTTTCGATATACTTATTTGTAAAAGCTTTTAAAATCTTCTCTGACACCACAAATTGTGTGGTCTCAATATCTCATTAGTCTCTGGAAGGATTTTGAAATAATGTTTCTTGTGGACATAATTAGCATTTTCTGTTTACGCCAAAATTTATCCAGGTATTGTCATATTGTCATGGACTTTCAGCAAATGTGTACTAAAAATAATTTTCACCATTGGTACAAAGCTTTAAAAGATATCCAAACCAAAACAAGGTGCACATGCTGCCAGCAACAATTTGCACTTGCACAGCAAAGCTCATAACTATGGCTTCTATAAATGTGATGTATGCCCCTTATTTGATTGGAAAAACAACCACAGACGAGTGTTTGCATTTGTTCTGCCTGGTCTTTGGCATAAAATACCACAGAAAATGTGTTGACTATCAATGAAATAATACTAAGCTTAATGTGTTCACATAAAAATCTATTTTCACCTTATACATGCTTCAGAATGTTCTTAAAGTGAGCCTTTGAACCAAAGTGTAGTTGAAATGCTATGAGGACCTGTTGACTATCTTTCTTATTTTTGAAGCTACTGACCTGAAACTTGGACCATGTGTAAAGGTTTGCAAACAATTATCAATAGGTACTCTGACAGGTGACATTTAGACCTACTTTCTTAATTTTAAAGCTACAGCAATGAAATTTGGACCATGTGTACAGTTTTGTAAACAAAGTTCAATATTACTTTTTGACCTACTTTCTTAATTTTGAAGCTACTGACCTGAAACTTGGACCATGTGTAAAGTTTTGTAAACAATTATCAATAGGTACTCTGACAGGTGACATTTAGACCTACTTTCTTATTTTTAAAGCTACAGCAATGAAATTTGGACCATGCATACAGTTTTGTAAACAAATTTCAATATTACTTTTTGACCTAATTTCTTATTTTTGAAGCTACTGACCTGAAACTTGGACCATGGGTAAAGTTTTGCAAACAGTTATCAATAGGTACTCTGACAGGTGACATTTAGACTTAATTTCATATTTTTAAAGCTGCAGCAATGAAATTTGGACCATGTGTACAGTTTTGTAAACAAATTTCAATATTACTTTTATATGTAACAAGACTGTAATGGCAGAGCCAATTAACTAACAAAGTGCTTCAAGTGAACTATCTGTAGAAAATAACCTAAAAAGACAAGTCAGTAGAGCATCTTGTTTTAGAGAGTTGTTCTTTGAGGAGAATGTCATTTTAGCTCACCTGAGCACTATTGTGATTGTTTAATGTCTGGCGTCCATTGTCAATATGTCTCGAAACCACATGGCCAAGAAACATTTTTGGTATGCAGTTTGGTATGCAGCCTCATGTAGAAGTCCTTAACCAAGATTGTTCAAATAATATCCCAATGGTTCAAAATTGGCCAGCCCTAAAGGTCCGAAGTTTTCAATATACTTACTTGAAAAAGCTTTTAAAATCTTCTCTGACACCACAAATTGTGTGGTCTCAATATCTCATTAGCCTCTGGAAGGATTTTGAAATAATGTTTCTTGTGGAATGATTATGTTGTTTTGGTCTGTTTTCAAAGTGTTTCTGTTTGATGAGAGTTTCTCGATTTGAACCAAGTAGTCCTATGAGGAGAGATTGTTTTTTTGGTTAGCAAATGTCTAATTGCAGAGTATTGCTTGTGAAAAAGAAATCTCTTCTTAGAGAACAGGTTGTTTCGGGGAGAGAGTCTCTCTTTGGAGAAAATGTCTCTTTGTTCTCAGGCCAATACTATTAAGATAATTAGCATTTTCTGTTTAAGCCAAAATTTATCCAGGTATTGTCATGGACTTTCAGCAAATGCGTACTAAAAAATAATTTTCACCATTGGTACAAAGCTTTAAAAGATATCCAAACCAAAACAAGGTGCACATGCTGCCAGCGACAATTTGCACTTGCACAGCAAAGCTCATAACTATGGCTTCTATAAATGTGATGTATGCCCCTTATTTGATTGGAAAAACAACCACAGACGAGTGTTTGCATTTGTTCTGCCTGGTCTTTGGCATAAAATACCACAGAAAATGTGTTGACTATCAATGAAATAATACTAAGCTTAATGTGTTCACATAAAAATCTATTTTCACCTTATACATGCTTCAGAATGTTCTTAAAGTGAGCCTTTGAACCAAAGTGTAGTTGAAATGCTATGAGGACCTGTTGACTATCTTTCTTATTTTTGAAGCTACTGACCTGAAACTTGGACCATGTGTAAAGGTTTGCAAACAATTATCAATAGGTACTCTGACAGGTGACATTTAGACCTACTTTCTTAATTTTAAAGCTACAGCAATGAAATTTGGACCATGTGTACAGTTTTGTAAACAAATTTCAATATTACTTTTTGACCTACTTTCTTAATTTTTAAGCTACTGACCTGAAACTTGGACCATGTGTAAAGTTTTGTAAACAATTATCAATAGGTACTCTGACAGGTGACATTTAGACCTACTTTCTTATTTTTAAAGCTACAGCAATGAAATTTGGACCATGCATACAGTTTTGTAAACAAATTTCAATATTACTTTTTGACCTACTTTCTTATTTTTGAAGCTACTGACCTGAAACTTGGACCATGTGTAAAGTTTTACAAACAGTTATCAATAGGTACTCTGACCGGTGACATTTAGACTTACTTTCATATTTTTTAAAGCTGCAGCAATGAAATTTGGACCATGTGTACAGTTTTGTAAACAAATTTCAATATTACTTTTATATGTAACAAGACTGTAATGGCAGAGCCAATTAACTAACAAAGTGCTTTCAAGTGAACTATCTGTAGAAAATAACCTAAAAAGACAAGTCAGTAGAGCATCTTGTTTTAGAGAGTTGTTCTTTGAGGAGAATGTCATTTTAGCTCACCTGAGCACTATTGTGATTGTTTAATGTCTGGCGTCCATTGTCAATATGTCTCGAAACCACATGGCCAAGAAACATTTTTGGTATGCAGTTTGGTATGCAGCCTCATGTAGAAGTCCTTAACCAAGATTGTTCAAATAATATCCCAATGGTTCAAAATTGGCCAGCCCTAGAGGTCCGAAGTTTTCAATATACTTACTTGAAAAGCTTTTAAAATCTTCTCTGACACCACAAATTGTGTGATCTCAATATCTCATTAGCCTCTGGAAGGATTTTAAAATAATGTTTCTTGTGGAATGATTATGTTGTTTTGGTCTGTTTTCAAAGAGTGTTTCTGTTTGAGGAGAGTTTCTCAATTTGAACCAAGTAGTCCTATGAGGAGAGATTGTTTTTTTGGTTAGCAAACGTCTAATTGCAGAGTATTGCTTGTGAAAAAGAAATCTCTTTTTAGAGAACAGGTTGTTTCGGGGAGAGAGTCTCTCTTTGGAGAGAATGTCTCTTTGTTCTCAGGCCAATACTATTAACATAATTAGCATTTTCTGTTTAAGCCAAAATTCATCCAGGTATTGTCATGGACTTTCAGCAAATGTGTACTAAAAAATAATTTTCACCATTGGTACAAAGCTTATAAAAGATATCCAAACCAAAACATAGGTGCACATGCTGCCAGCGACAATTTGCACTTGCACAGCAAAGCTCATAACTATGGCTTCTATAAATGTGATGTATGCCCCTTATTTGATTGGAAAAACAACCACAGACGAGTGTTTGCATTGTTTGCCTGATCTTTGGCATAAAATACCACAGAAAATGTGTTGACTATCAATGAACCAATACTAAGCTTAATGTGTTCACATAAAAATCTATTTTCACCTTTTACATGCTTCAGAATGTTCTTAAAGTGAGCCTTTTGAACCAATAGTGTAGTCGAAATGCTATTAGGACCTGTTGACTATCTACTTATTTTTGAAGCTACTGACCTGAAACTTGGACCATGTGTAAAGGTTTGCAAACAATTATCAATAGGTACTCTGACATTGGACATTTAGACCTACTTTCTTATTTTTAAAGCTACAGCAATGAAATTTGGACCATGTGTACAGTTTTGTAAACAAAGTTTCAATATTACTTTTTGACCTACTTTCTTATTTTTTAAGCTACTGACCTGAAACTTGGACCACGTGTAAAGTTTTGTAAACAATTATCAATAGGTACTCTGACATTGGACATTTAGACCTACTTTCTTATTATTAAAGCTACAGTAATGAAATTTGGACCATGTGTACAGTTTTGTAAACAAATTTCAATATTACTTTTTGACCTACTTTCTTATTTTTGAAGCTACTGACCTGAAACTTGGACCACGTGTAAAGTTTTGTAAACAATTATCAATAGGTACTCTGACAGGTGACATTTAGACCTACTTTCTTACTTTTTAAAGCTACAGCAATGAAATTTGGACCATGTGTACAGTTTTGTAAACAAATTTCAATATTACTTTTTGACCTACGTTCTTATTTTTGAAGCTACTGACCTGAAACTTGGACCATGGGTAAAGTTTTGCAAACAATTATCAATAAGTACTCTGACAGGTGACATTTAGTCCTACTTTCTTATTTTTAAAGCTTCAGCAATGAAATTTGGACCATGTGTACAGTTTTGTAAACAAATTTCAATATTACTTTTCAATCTACTTACTTCTTTATGAAGCTACAGAAATAAATTTTGAACCATGTGTACAGTGTACAAATCTTTTTTTGCCTAGAGAAAGAATCTTAACAGTGTAGGCAGGCCATTTTGTGATGCTGTTTAATAGACACCATTGAACGCTACAAGGAAAACTTTACTTGGTCAGATTATTTGATAGACACCATTGAAAGCTACAAAGAAAGCTTGACTTGGTCAGATTATTCCATGGCATGGGGAAATAATGGCCCTTAAGAGTCTGCGGCTTACCATTTTACGGAAAAGGCTATTTCTGCTTTTATGAAATTACCACAGGTGCTTAATACTTGTCTCACTCTATATGTGTTTAGTGTATCATTGCCAAACTTTCAATTTATGTTGCATATAACCTGAAATGGAACTAAAGGATTTTTTGAAGTAGGTAACTGAACAGGTGGATGATATTTTTATAAACATTTTGACAGTTCATGAGCTATTGTAACCATCATTTGTAATGGCACATTCATTGTGAACAGGTCGAGGGCATCAAACTTAATGGCGAACAGAGGCAAAGACGTTGTTGGTGCAGAAAAAGGTTTCCCAAGTGCAGAATGATACATAGGCAACAAGAGAAAGATGATTTGATACTGGCATATTGGTGATGAAGATGGAGACAACCTGGACATGAAAGATAAGTGTTTGAGAGGATTCTTGTAGAGAGGGTAACTTAAACAGTGGTTACATTTTGACCTAACCAGGATTGCCCCAGCCATCCCCAATTGGTTATGGCTGTTTGAATTTGCTATAAATGAGGCTGTGAATAGAACAGAGCCTTCCATTAGGCCTCAGTTCCTTTAGCAATACCCACCAACGAATAAATAGATTATGGCCCTTGAAATTGTCAACAGTTTAGTATGCATTAGAGCCTTCATAATTTCATTGCATGTTATATGTAACAAGACTGTAATGGCAGAGCCAATTAATTAACAGAAAGTGTTTCAAGTGAACTATCAGTAGAAAATAACCTAAAAAGACAAGTCAGTAGAGCATCTTGTTTGAGAGAGTTGTTCTTTGAGGAGAATGTCATTTTAGCTCACCTGAGACTATTGTGATTGTTTAATGTCTGGCGTCCATTGTCAATATGTCTCGAAACCACATGGCCAAGAAACATTTTTGGTATGCAGTCTGGTATGCAGCCTCATGTAGAAGTCCTTAACCAAGATTGTTCAAATAATATCCCAATGGTTCAAAATTGGCCAGCCCTAGAGGTCCGAAATTTTCGATATACTTATTTGTAAAAGCTTTTAAAATCTTCTCTGACACCACAAATTGTGTGGTCTCAATATCTCATTAGTCTCTGGAAGGATTTTGAAATAATGTTTCTTGTGGACATAATTAGCATTTTCTGTTTACGCCAAAATTTATCCAGGTATTGTCATGGACTTTCAGCAAATGTGTACTAAAAAATAATTTTCACCATTGGTACAAAGCTTTAAAAGATATCCAAACCAAAACAAGGTGCACATGCTGCCAGCGACAATTTGCACTTGCACAGCAAAGCTCATAACTATGGCTTCTATAAATGTTATGTATGCCCCTTATTTGATTGGAAAAACAACCACAGACGAGTGTTTGCATTTGTTCTGCCTGATTTTTGGCATAAAATACCACAGAAAATGTGTTGACTATCAATGAACCAATACTAAGCTTAATGTGTTCACATAAAAATCTATTTTCACCTTTTACATGCTTCAGAATGTTCTTAAAGTGAGCCTTTGAACCAAAGTGTAGTCGAAATGCTATTAGGACCTGTTGACTATCTCTTATTTTTGAAGCTACTGACCTGAAACTTGGACCATGTGTAAAGGTTTGCAAACAATTATCAATAGGTACTCTGACAGGTGACATTTAGACCTACTTTCTTAATTTTAAAGCTACAGCAATGAAATTTGGACCATGTGTACAGTTTTGTAAACAAATTTCAATATTACTTTTGACCTACTTTCTTATTTTTGAAGCTACTGACCTGAAACTTGGACCACGTGTAAAGTTTTGTAAACAATTATCAATAGGTACTCTGACATTGGACATTTAGACCTACTTTCTTATTATTAAAGCTACAGTAATGAAATTTGGACCATGTGTACAGTTTTGTAAACAAATTTCAATATTACTTTTTGACCTACTTTCTTATTTTTGAAGCTACTGACCTGAAACTTGGACCATGTGTAAAGTTTTGTAAACAATTATCAATAGGTACTCTGACAGGTGACATTTAGACCTACTTTCTTACTTTTTAAAGCTACAGCAACGAAATTTGGACCATGTGTACAGTTTTGTAAACAAATTTCAATATTACTTTTTGACCTCCTTTCTTATTTTTGAAGCTACTGACCTGAAACTTGGACCATGGGTAAAGTTTTGCAAACAATTATCAATAAGTACTCTGACAGGTGACATTTAGACCTACTTTCTTATTTTTAAAGCTTCAGCAATGAAATTTGGACCATGTGTACAGTTTTGTAAACAAATTTCAATATTACTTTTTGATCTACTTACTTCTTTATGAAGCTACAGAAATAAATTTTGAACCATGTGTACAGTGTACAAATCTTTTTTTGCCTAGAGAAAGAATCTTAACAGTGTAGGCAGGCCATTTTGTGATGCTGTTTAATAGACACCATTGAACGCTACAAGGAAAACTTTACTTGG
The DNA here is from genome assembly GCF_026914265.1 of Mya arenaria. Classification (NCBI taxonomy): domain Eukaryota; kingdom Metazoa; phylum Mollusca; class Bivalvia; order Myida; family Myidae; genus Mya; species Mya arenaria. The sequence continues at coordinate 67,988,412 of NC_069133.1, read as the reverse complement.
TCAGATTATTTGATAGACACCATTGAAAGCTACAAAGAAAGCTTGACTTGGTCAGATTATTCCATGGCATGGGGAAATAATGGCCCTTAAGAGTCTGCGGCTTACCATTTTACGGAAAAGGCTATTTCTGCTTTTATGAAATTACCACAGGTGCTTAATACTTGTCTCACTCTATATGTGTTTAGTGTATCATTGCCAAACTTTCAATTTATGTTGCATATAACCTGAAATGGAACTAAAGGATTTTTTGAAGTAGGTAACTGAACAGGTGGATGATATTTTTATAAACATTTTGACAGTTCATGAGCTATTGTAACCATCATTTGTAATGGCACATTCATTGTGAACAGGTCGAGGGCATCAAACTTAATGGCGAACAGAGGCAAAGACGTTGTTGGTGCAGAAAAAGGTTTCCCAAGTGCAGAATGATACATAGGCAACAAGAGAAAGATGATTTGATACTGGCATATTGGTGATGAAGATGGAGACAACCTGGACATGAAAGATAAGTGTTTGAGAGGATTCTTGTAGAGAGGGTAACTTAAACAGTGGTTACATTTTGACCTAACCAGGATTGCCCCAGCCATCCCCAATTGGTTATGGCTGTTTGAATTTGCTATAAATGAGGCTGTGAATAGAACAGAGCCTTCCATTAGGCCTCAGTTCCTTTAGCAATACCCACCAACGAATAAATAGATTATGGCCCTTGAAATTGTCAACAGTTTAGTATGCATTAGAGCCTTCATAATTTCATTGCATGTTATATGTAACAAGACTGTAATGGCAGAGCCAATTAATTAACAGAAAGTGTTTCAAGTGAACTATCAGTAGAAAATAACCTAAAAAGACAAGTCAGTAGAGCATCTTGTTTGAGAGAGTTGTTCTTTGAGGAGAATGTCATTTTAGCTCACCTGAGACTATTGTGATTGTTTAATGTCTGGCGTCCATTGTCAATATGTCTCGAAACCACATGGCCAAGAAACATTTTTGGTATGCAGTCTGGTATGCAGCCTCATGTAGAAGTCCTTAACCAAGATTGTTCAAATAATATCCCAATGGTTCAAAATTGGCCAGCCCTAGAGGTCCGAAATTTTCGATATACTTATTTGTAAAAGCTTTTAAAATCTTCTCTGACACCACAAATTGTGTGGTCTCAATATCTCATTAGTCTCTGGAAGGATTTTGAAATAATGTTTCTTGTGGACATAATTAGCATTTTCTGTTTACGCCAAAATTTATCCAGGTATTGTCATATTGTCATGGACTTTCAGCAAATGTGTACTAAAAATAATTTTCACCATTGGTACAAAGCTTTAAAAGATATCCAAACCAAAACAAGGTGCACATGCTGCCAGCAACAATTTGCACTTGCACAGCAAAGCTCATAACTATGGCTTCTATAAATGTGATGTATGCCCCTTATTTGATTGGAAAAACAACCACAGACGAGTGTTTGCATTTGTTCTGCCTGGTCTTTGGCATAAAATACCACAGAAAATGTGTTGACTATCAATGAAATAATACTAAGCTTAATGTGTTCACATAAAAATCTATTTTCACCTTATACATGCTTCAGAATGTTCTTAAAGTGAGCCTTTGAACCAAAGTGTAGTTGAAATGCTATGAGGACCTGTTGACTATCTTTCTTATTTTTGAAGCTACTGACCTGAAACTTGGACCATGTGTAAAGGTTTGCAAACAATTATCAATAGGTACTCTGACAGGTGACATTTAGACCTACTTTCTTAATTTTAAAGCTACAGCAATGAAATTTGGACCATGTGTACAGTTTTGTAAACAAAGTTCAATATTACTTTTTGACCTACTTTCTTAATTTTGAAGCTACTGACCTGAAACTTGGACCATGTGTAAAGTTTTGTAAACAATTATCAATAGGTACTCTGACAGGTGACATTTAGACCTACTTTCTTATTTTTAAAGCTACAGCAATGAAATTTGGACCATGCATACAGTTTTGTAAACAAATTTCAATATTACTTTTTGACCTAATTTCTTATTTTTGAAGCTACTGACCTGAAACTTGGACCATGGGTAAAGTTTTGCAAACAGTTATCAATAGGTACTCTGACAGGTGACATTTAGACTTAATTTCATATTTTTAAAGCTGCAGCAATGAAATTTGGACCATGTGTACAGTTTTGTAAACAAATTTCAATATTACTTTTATATGTAACAAGACTGTAATGGCAGAGCCAATTAACTAACAAAGTGCTTCAAGTGAACTATCTGTAGAAAATAACCTAAAAAGACAAGTCAGTAGAGCATCTTGTTTTAGAGAGTTGTTCTTTGAGGAGAATGTCATTTTAGCTCACCTGAGCACTATTGTGATTGTTTAATGTCTGGCGTCCATTGTCAATATGTCTCGAAACCACATGGCCAAGAAACATTTTTGGTATGCAGTTTGGTATGCAGCCTCATGTAGAAGTCCTTAACCAAGATTGTTCAAATAATATCCCAATGGTTCAAAATTGGCCAGCCCTAAAGGTCCGAAGTTTTCAATATACTTACTTGAAAAAGCTTTTAAAATCTTCTCTGACACCACAAATTGTGTGGTCTCAATATCTCATTAGCCTCTGGAAGGATTTTGAAATAATGTTTCTTGTGGAATGATTATGTTGTTTTGGTCTGTTTTCAAAGTGTTTCTGTTTGATGAGAGTTTCTCGATTTGAACCAAGTAGTCCTATGAGGAGAGATTGTTTTTTTGGTTAGCAAATGTCTAATTGCAGAGTATTGCTTGTGAAAAAGAAATCTCTTCTTAGAGAACAGGTTGTTTCGGGGAGAGAGTCTCTCTTTGGAGAAAATGTCTCTTTGTTCTCAGGCCAATACTATTAAGATAATTAGCATTTTCTGTTTAAGCCAAAATTTATCCAGGTATTGTCATGGACTTTCAGCAAATGCGTACTAAAAAATAATTTTCACCATTGGTACAAAGCTTTAAAAGATATCCAAACCAAAACAAGGTGCACATGCTGCCAGCGACAATTTGCACTTGCACAGCAAAGCTCATAACTATGGCTTCTATAAATGTGATGTATGCCCCTTATTTGATTGGAAAAACAACCACAGACGAGTGTTTGCATTTGTTCTGCCTGGTCTTTGGCATAAAATACCACAGAAAATGTGTTGACTATCAATGAAATAATACTAAGCTTAATGTGTTCACATAAAAATCTATTTTCACCTTATACATGCTTCAGAATGTTCTTAAAGTGAGCCTTTGAACCAAAGTGTAGTTGAAATGCTATGAGGACCTGTTGACTATCTTTCTTATTTTTGAAGCTACTGACCTGAAACTTGGACCATGTGTAAAGGTTTGCAAACAATTATCAATAGGTACTCTGACAGGTGACATTTAGACCTACTTTCTTAATTTTAAAGCTACAGCAATGAAATTTGGACCATGTGTACAGTTTTGTAAACAAATTTCAATATTACTTTTTGACCTACTTTCTTAATTTTTAAGCTACTGACCTGAAACTTGGACCATGTGTAAAGTTTTGTAAACAATTATCAATAGGTACTCTGACAGGTGACATTTAGACCTACTTTCTTATTTTTAAAGCTACAGCAATGAAATTTGGACCATGCATACAGTTTTGTAAACAAATTTCAATATTACTTTTTGACCTACTTTCTTATTTTTGAAGCTACTGACCTGAAACTTGGACCATGTGTAAAGTTTTACAAACAGTTATCAATAGGTACTCTGACCGGTGACATTTAGACTTACTTTCATATTTTTTAAAGCTGCAGCAATGAAATTTGGACCATGTGTACAGTTTTGTAAACAAATTTCAATATTACTTTTATATGTAACAAGACTGTAATGGCAGAGCCAATTAACTAACAAAGTGCTTCAAGTGAACTATCTGTAGAAAATAACCTAAAAAGACAAGTCAGTAGAGCATCTTGTTTTAGAGAGTTGTTCTTTGAGGAGAATGTCATTTTAGCTCACCTGAGCACTATTGTGATTGTTTAATGTCTGGCGTCCATTGTCAATATGTCTCGAAACCACATGGCCAAGAAACATTTTTGGTATGCAGTTTGGTATGCAGCCTCATGTAGAAGTCCTTAACCAAGATTGTTCAAATAATATCCCAATGGTTCAAAATTGGCCAGCCCTAGAGGTCCGAAGTTTTCAATATACTTACTTGAAAAAGCTTTTAAAATCTTCTCTGACACCACAAATTGTGTGATCTCAATATCTCATTAGCCTCTGGAAGGATTTTAAAATAATGTTTCTTGTGGAATGATTATGTTGTTTTGGTCTGTTTTCAAAGAGTGTTTCTGTTTGAGGAGAGTTTCTCAATTTGAACCAAGTAGTCCTATGAGGAGAGATTGTTTTTTTGGTTAGCAAACGTCTAATTGCAGAGTATTGCTTGTGAAAAAGAAATCTCTTTTTAGAGAACAGGTTGTTTCGGGGAGAGAGTCTCTCTTTGGAGAGAATGTCTCTTTGTTCTCAGGCCAATACTATTAACATAATTAGCATTTTCTGTTTAAGCCAAAATTTATCCAGGTATTGTCATGGACTTTCAGCAAATGTGTACTAAAAAATAATTTTCACCATTGGTACAAAGCTTTAAAAGATATCCAAACCAAAACAAGGTGCACATGCTGCCAGCGACAATTTGCACTTGCACAGCAAAGCTCATAACTATGGCTTCTATAAATGTGATGTATGCCCCTTATTTGATTGGAAAAACAACCACAGACGAGTGTTTGCATTTGTTTTGCCTGATTTTTGGCATAAAATACCACAGAAAATGTGTTGACTATCAATGAACCAATACTAAGCTTAATGTGTTCACATAAAAATCTATTTTCACCTTTTACATGCTTCAGAATGTTCTTAAAGTGAGCCTTTGAACCAAAGTGTAGTCGAAATGCTATTAGGACCTGTTGACTATCTCTTATTTTTGAAGCTACTGACCTGAAACTTGGACCATGTGTAAAGGTTTGCAAACAATTATCAATAGGTACTCTGACATTGGACATTTAGACCTACTTTCTTATTTTTAAAGCTACAGCAATGAAATTTGGACCATGTGTACAGTTTTGTAAACAAAGTTCAATATTACTTTTTGACCTACTTTCTTATTTTTTAAGCTACTGACCTGAAACTTGGACCACGTGTAAAGTTTTGTAAACAATTATCAATAGGTACTCTGACATTGGACATTTAGACCTACTTTCTTATTATTAAAGCTACAGTAATGAAATTTGGACCATGTGTACAGTTTTGTAAACAAATTTCAATATTACTTTTTGACCTACTTTCTTATTTTTGAAGCTACTGACCTGAAACTTGGACCACGTGTAAAGTTTTGTAAACAATTATCAATAGGTACTCTGACAGGTGACATTTAGACCTACTTTCTTACTTTTTAAAGCTACAGCAATGAAATTTGGACCATGTGTACAGTTTTGTAAACAAATTTCAATATTACTTTTTGACCTACGTTCTTATTTTTGAAGCTACTGACCTGAAACTTGGACCATGGGTAAAGTTTTGCAAACAATTATCAATAAGTACTCTGACAGGTGACATTTAGTCCTACTTTCTTATTTTTAAAGCTTCAGCAATGAAATTTGGACCATGTGTACAGTTTTGTAAACAAATTTCAATATTACTTTTCAATCTACTTACTTCTTTATGAAGCTACAGAAATAAATTTTGAACCATGTGTACAGTGTACAAATCTTTTTTTGCCTAGAGAAAGAATCTTAACAGTGTAGGCAGGCCATTTTGTGATGCTGTTTAATAGACACCATTGAACGCTACAAGGAAAACTTTACTTGGTCAGATTATTTGATAGACACCATTGAAAGCTACAAAGAAAGCTTGACTTGGTCAGATTATTCCATGGCATGGGGAAATAATGGCCCTTAAGAGTCTGCGGCTTACCATTTTACGGAAAAGGCTATTTCTGCTTTTATGAAATTACCACAGGTGCTTAATACTTGTCTCACTCTATATGTGTTTAGTGTATCATTGCCAAACTTTCAATTTATGTTGCATATAACCTGAAATGGAACTAAAGGATTTTTTGAAGTAGGTAACTGAACAGGTGGATGATATTTTTATAAACATTTTGACAGTTCATGAGCTATTGTAACCATCATTTGTAATGGCACATTCATTGTGAACAGGTCGAGGGCATCAAACTTAATGGCGAACAGAGGCAAAGACGTTGTTGGTGCAGAAAAAGGTTTCCCAAGTGCAGAATGATACATAGGCAACAAGAGAAAGATGATTTGATACTGGCATATTGGTGATGAAGATGGAGACAACCTGGACATGAAAGATAAGTGTTTGAGAGGATTCTTGTAGAGAGGGTAACTTAAACAGTGGTTACATTTTGACCTAACCAGGATTGCCCCAGCCATCCCCAATTGGTTATGGCTGTTTGAATTTGCTATAAATGAGGCTGTGAATAGAACAGAGCCTTCCATTAGGCCTCAGTTCCTTTAGCAATACCCACCAACGAATAAATAGATTATGGCCCTTGAAATTGTCAACAGTTTAGTATGCATTAGAGCCTTCATAATTTCATTGCATGTTATATGTAACAAGACTGTAATGGCAGAGCCAATTAATTAACAGAAAGTGTTTCAAGTGAACTATCAGTAGAAAATAACCTAAAAAGACAAGTCAGTAGAGCATCTTGTTTGAGAGAGTTGTTCTTTGAGGAGAATGTCATTTTAGCTCACCTGAGACTATTGTGATTGTTTAATGTCTGGCGTCCATTGTCAATATGTCTCGAAACCACATGGCCAAGAAACATTTTTGGTATGCAGTCTGGTATGCAGCCTCATGTAGAAGTCCTTAACCAAGATTGTTCAAATAATATCCCAATGGTTCAAAATTGGCCAGCCCTAGAGGTCCGAAATTTTCGATATACTTATTTGTAAAAGCTTTTAAAATCTTCTCTGACACCACAAATTGTGTGGTCTCAATATCTCATTAGTCTCTGGAAGGATTTTGAAATAATGTTTCTTGTGGACATAATTAGCATTTTCTGTTTACGCCAAAATTTATCCAGGTATTGTCATGGACTTTCAGCAAATGTGTACTAAAAAATAATTTTCACCATTGGTACAAAGCTTTAAAAGATATCCAAACCAAAACAAGGTGCACATGCTGCCAGCGACAATTTGCACTTGCACAGCAAAGCTCATAACTATGGCTTCTATAAATGTTATGTATGCCCCTTATTTGATTGGAAAAACAACCACAGACGAGTGTTTGCATTTGTTCTGCCTGATTTTTGGCATAAAATACCACAGAAAATGTGTTGACTATCAATGAACCAATACTAAGCTTAATGTGTTCACATAAAAATCTATTTTCACCTTTTACATGCTTCAGAATGTTCTTAAAGTGAGCCTTTGAACCAAAGTGTAGTCGAAATGCTATTAGGACCTGTTGACTATCTCTTATTTTTGAAGCTACTGACCTGAAACTTGGACCATGTGTAAAGGTTTGCAAACAATTATCAATAGGTACTCTGACAGGTGACATTTAGACCTACTTTCTTAATTTTAAAGCTACAGCAATGAAATTTGGACCATGTGTACAGTTTTGTAAACAAATTTCAATATTACTTTTTGACCTACTTTCTTATTTTTGAAGCTACTGACCTGAAACTTGGACCACGTGTAAAGTTTTGTAAACAATTATCAATAGGTACTCTGACATTGGACATTTAGACCTACTTTCTTATTATTAAAGCTACAGTAATGAAATTTGGACCATGTGTACAGTTTTGTAAACAAATTTCAATATTACTTTTTGACCTACTTTCTTATTTTTGAAGCTACTGACCTGAAACTTGGACCATGTGTAAAGTTTTGTAAACAATTATCAATAGGTACTCTGACAGGTGACATTTAGACCTACTTTCTTACTTTTTAAAGCTACAGCAACGAAATTTGGACCATGTGTACAGTTTTGTAAACAAATTTCAATATTACTTTTTGACCTCCTTTCTTATTTTTGAAGCTACTGACCTGAAACTTGGACCATGGGTAAAGTTTTGCAAACAATTATCAATAAGTACTCTGACAGGTGACATTTAGACCTACTTTCTTATTTTTAAAGCTTCAGCAATGAAATTTGGACCATGTGTACAGTTTTGTAAACAAATTTCAATATTACTTTTTGATCTACTTACTTCTTTATGAAGCTACAGAAATAAATTTTGAACCATGTGTACAGTGTACAAATCTTTTTTTGCCTAGAGAAAGAATCTTAACAGTGTAGGCAGGCCATTTTGTGATGCTGTTTAATAGACACCATTGAACGCTACAAGGAAAACTTTACTTGGTCAGATTATTTGATAGACACCATTGAAAGCTACAAAGAAAGCTTGACTTGGTCAGATTATTCCATGGCATGGGGAAATAATGGCCCTTAAGAGTCTGCGGCTTACCATTTTACGGAAAAGGCTATTTCTGCTTTTATGAAATTACCACAGGTGCTTAATACTTGTCTCACTCTATATGTGTTTAGTGTATCATTGCCAAACTTTCAATTTATGTTGCATATAACCTGAAATGGAACTAAAGGATTTTTTGAAGTAGGTAACTGAACAGGTGGATGATATTTTTATAAACATTTTGACAGTTCATGAGCTATTGTAACCATCATTTGTAATGGCACATTCATTGTGAACAGGTCGAGGGCATCAAACTTAATGGCGAACAGAGGCAAAGACGTTGTTGGTGCAGAAAAAGGTTTCCCAAGTGCAGAATGATACATAGGCAACAAGAGAAAGATGATTTGATACTGGCATATTGGTGATGAAGATGGAGACAACCTGGACATGAAAGATAAGTGTTTGAGAGGATTCTTGTAGAGAGGGTAACTTAAACAGTGGTTACATTTTGACCTAACCAGGATTGCCCCAGCCATCCCCAATTGGTTATGGCTGTTTGAATTTGCTATAAATGAGGCTGTGAATAGAACAGAGCCTTCCATTAGGCCTCAGTTCCTTTAGCAATACCCACCAACGAATAAATAGATTATGGCCCTTGAAATTGTCAACAGTTTAGTATGCATTAGAGCCTTCATAATTTCATTGCATGTTATATGTAACAAGACTGTAATGGCAGAGCCAATTAATTAACAGAAAGTGTTTCAAGTGAACTATCAGTAGAAAATAACCTAAAAAGACAAGTCAGTAGAGCATCTTGTTTGAGAGAGTTGTTCTTTGAGGAGAATGTCATTTTAGCTCACCTGAGACTATTGTGATTGTTTAATGTCTGGCGTCCATTGTCAATATGTCTCGAAACCACATGGCCAAGAAACATTTTTGGTATGCAGTCTGGTATGCAGCCTCATGTAGAAGTCCTTAACCAAGATTGTTCAAATAATATCCCAATGGTTCAAAATTGGCCAGCCCTAGAGGTCCGAAATTTTCGATATACTTATTTGTAAAAGCTTTTAAAATCTTCTCTGACACCACAAATTGTGTGGTCTCAATATCTCATTAGTCTCTGGAAGGATTTTGAAATAATGTTTCTTGTGGACATAATTAGCATTTTCTGTTTACGCCAAAATTTATCCAGGTATTGTCATATTGTCATGGACTTTCAGCAAATGTGTACTAAAAATAATTTTCACCATTGGTACAAAGCTTTAAAAGATATCCAAACCAAAACAAGGTGCACATGCTGCCAGCAACAATTTGCACTTGCACAGCAAAGCTCATAACTATGGCTTCTATAAATGTGATGTATGCCCCTTATTTGATTGGAAAAACAACCACAGACGAGTGTTTGCATTTGTTCTGCCTGGTCTTTGGCATAAAATACCACAGAAAATGTGTTGACTATCAATGAAATAATACTAAGCTTAATGTGTTCACATAAAAATCTATTTTCACCTTATACATGCTTCAGAATGTTCTTAAAGTGAGCCTTTGAACCAAAGTGTAGTTGAAATGCTATGAGGACCTGTTGACTATCTTTCTTATTTTTGAAGCTACTGACCTGAAACTTGGACCATGTGTAAAGGTTTGCAAACAATTATCAATAGGTACTCTGACAGGTGACATTTAGACCTACTTTCTTAATTTTAAAGCTACAGCAATGAAATTTGGACCATGTGTACAGTTTTGTAAACAAAGTTCAATATTACTTTTTGACCTACTTTCTTAATTTTGAAGCTACTGACCTGAAACTTGGACCATGTGTAAAGTTTTGTAAACAATTATCAATAGGTACTCTGACAGGTGACATTTAGACCTACTTTCTTATTTTTAAAGCTACAGCAATGAAATTTGGACCATGCATACAGTTTTGTAAACAAATTTCAATATTACTTTTTGACCTAATTTCTTATTTTTGAAGCTACTGACCTGAAACTTGGACCATGGGTAAAGTTTTGCAAACAGTTATCAATAGGTACTCTGACAGGTGACATTTAGACTTAATTTCATATTTTTAAAGCTGCAGCAACGAAATTTGGACCATGTGTACAGTTTTGTAAACAAATTTCAATATTACTTTTATATGTAACAAGACTGTAATGGCAGAGCCAATTAACTAACAAAGTACTTCAAGTGAACTATCTGTAGAAAATAACCTAAAAAGACAAGTCAGTAGAGCATCTTGTTTTAGAGAGTTGTTCTTTGAGGAGAATGTCATTTTAGCTCACCTGAGCACTATTGTGATTGTTTAATGTCTGGCGTCCATTGTCAATATGTCTCGAAACCACATGGCCAAGAAACATTTTTGGTATGCAGTTTGGTATGCAGCCTCATGTAGAAGTCCTTAACCAAGATTGTTCAAATAATATCCCAATGGTTCAAAATTGGCCAGCCCTAAAGGTCCGAAGTTTTCAATATACTTACTTGAAAAAGCTTTTAAAATCTTCTCTGACACCACAAATTGTGTGGTCTCAATATCTCATTAGCCTCTGGAAGGATTTTGAAATAATGTTTCTTGTGGAATGATTATGTTGTTTTGGTCTGTTTTCAAAGTGTTTCTGTTTGATGAGAGTTTCTCGATTTGAACCAAGTAGTCCTATGAGGAGAGATTGTTTTTTTGGTTAGCAAATGTCTAATTGCAGAGTATTGCTTGTGAAAAAGAAATCTCTTCTTAGAGAACAGGTTGTTTCGGGGAGAGAGTCTCTCTTTGGAGAAAATGTCTCTTTGTTCTCAGGCCAATACTATTAAGATAATTAGCATTTTCTGTTTAAGCCAAAATTTATCCAGGTATTGTCATGGACTTTCAGCAAATGCGTACTAAAAAATAATTTTCACCATTGGTACAAAGCTTTAAAAGATATCCAAACCAAAACAAGGTGCACATGCTGCCAGCGACAATTTGCACTTGCACAGCAAAGCTCATAACTATGGCTTCTATAAATGTGATGTATGCCCCTTATTTGATTGGAAAAACAACCACAGACGAGTGTTTGCATTTGTTCTGCCTGGTCTTTGGCATAAAATACCACAGAAAATGTGTTGACTATCAATGAAATAATACTAAGCTTAATGTGTTCACATAAAAATCTATTTTCACCTTATACATGCTTCAGAATGTTCTTAAAGTGAGCCTTTGAACCAAAGTGTAGTTGAAATGCTATGAGGACCTGTTGACTATCTTTCTTATTTTTGAAGCTACTGACCTGAAACTTGGACCATGTGTAAAGGTTTGCAAACAATTATCAATAGGTACTCTGACAGGTGACATTTAGACCTACTTTCTTAATTTTAAAGCTACAGCAATGAAATTTGGACCATGTGTACAGTTTTGTAAACAAATTTCAATATTACTTTTTGACCTACTTTCTTAATTTTTAAGCTACTGACCTGAAACTTGGACCATGTGTAAAGTTTTGTAAACAATTATCAATAGGTACTCTGACAGGTGACATTTAGACCTACTTTCTTATTTTTAAAGCTACAGCAATGAAATTTGGACCATGCATACAGTTTTGTAAACAAATTTCAATATTACTTTTTGACCTACTTTCTTATTTTTGAAGCTACTGACCTGAAACTTGGACCATGTGTAAAGTTTTGCAAACAGTTATCAATAGGTACTCTGACCGGTGACATTTAGACTTACTTTCATATTTTTTAAAGCTGCAGCAATGAAATTTGGACCATGTGTACAGTTTTGTAAACAAATTTCAATATTACTTTTATATGTAACAAGACTGTAATGGCAGAGCCAATTAACTAACAAAGTGCTTCAAGTGAACTATCTGTAGAAAATAACCTAAAAAGACAAGTCAGTAGAGCATCTTGTTTTAGAGAGTTGTTCTTTGAGGAGAATGTCATTTTAGCTCACCTGAGCACTATTGTGATTGTTTAATGTCTGGCGTCCATTGTCAATATGTCTCGAAACCACATGGCCAAGAAACATTTTTGGTATGCAGTTTGGTATGCAGCCTCATGTAGAAGTCCTTAACCAAGATTGTTCAAATAATATCCCAATGGTTCAAAATTGGCCAGCCCTAGAGGTCCGAAGTTTTCAATATACTTACTTGAAAAAGCTTTTAAAATCTTCTCTGACACCACAAATTGTGTGATCTCAATATCTCATTAGCCTCTGGAAGGATTTTGAAATAATGTTTCTTGTGGAATGATTATGTTGTTTTGGTCTGTTTTCAAAGAGTGTTTCTGTTTGATGAGAGTTTCTCAATTTGAACCAAGTAGTCCTATGAGGAGAGATTGTTTTTTTGGTTAGCAAACGTCTAATTGCAGAGTATTGCTTGTGAAAAAGAAATCTCTTTTTAGAGAACAGGTTGTTTCGGGGAGAGAGTCTCTCTTTGGAGAGAATGTCTCTTTGTTCTCAGGCCAATACTATTAACATAATTAGCATTTTCTGTTTAAGCCAAAATTTATCCAGGTATTGTCATGGACTTTCAGCAAATGTGTACTAAAAAATAATTTTCACCATTGGTACAAAGCTTTAAAAGATATCCAAACCAAAACAAGGTGCACATGCTGCCAGCGACAATTTGCACTTGCACAGCAAAGCTCATAACTATGGCTTCTATAAATGTGATGTATGCCCCTTATTTGATTGGAAAAACAACCACAGACGAGTGTTTGCATTTGTTTTGCCTGATTTTTGGCATAAAATACCACAGAAAATGTGTTGACTATCAATGAACCAATACTAAGCTTAATGTGTTCACATAAAAATCTATTTTCACCTTTTACATGCTTCAGAATGTTCTTAAAGTGAGCCTTTGAACCAAAGTGTAGTCGAAATGCTATTAGGACCTGTTGACTATCTCTTATTTTTGAAGCTACTGACCTGAAACTTGGACCATGTGTAAAGGTTTGCAAACAATTATCAATAGGTACTCTGACATTGGACATTTAGACCTACTTTCTTATTTTTAAAGCTACAGCAATGAAATTTGGACCATGTGTACAGTTTTGTAAACAAAGTTCAATATTACTTTTTGACCTACTTTCTTATTTTTTAAGCTACTGACCTGAAACTTGGACCACGTGTAAAGTTTTGTAAACAATTATCAATAGGTACTCTGACATTGGACATTTAGACCTACTTTCTTATTATTAAAGCTACAGTAATGAAATTTGGACCATGTGTACAGTTTTGTAAACAAATTTCAATATTACTTTTTGACCTACTTTCTTATTTTTGAAGCTACTGACCTGAAACTTGGACCACGTGTAAAGTTTTGTAAACAATTATCAATAGGTACTCTGACAGGTGACATTTAGACCTACTTTCTTACTTTTTAAAGCTACAGCAATGAAATTTGGACCATGTGTACAGTTTTGTAAACAAATTTCAATATTACTTTTTGACCTACGTTCTTATTTTTGAAGCTACTGACCTGAAACTTGGACCATGGGTAAAGTTTTGCAAACAATTATCAATAAGTACTCTGACAGGTGACATTTAGTCCTACTTTCTTATTTTTAAAGCTTCAGCAATGAAATTTGGACCATGTGTACAGTTTTGTAAACAAATTTCAATATTACTTTTCAATCTACTTACTTCTTTATGAAGCTACAGAAATAAATTTTGAACCATGTGTACAGTGTACAAATCTTTTTTTGCCTAGAGAAAGAATCTTAACAGTGTAGGCAGGCCATTTTGTGATGCTGTTTAATAGACACCATTGAACGCTACAAGGAAAACTTTACTTGGTCAGATTATTTGATAGACACCATTGAAAGCTACAAAGAAAGCTTGACTTGGTCAGATTATTCCATGGCATGGGGAAATAATGGCCCTTAAGAGTCTGCGGCTTACCATTTTACGGAAAAGGCTATTTCTGCTTTTATGAAATTACCACAGGTGCTTAATACTTGTCTCACTCTATATGTGTTTAGTGTATCATTGCCAAACTTTCAATTTATGTTGCATATAACCTGAAATGGAACAAAAGGATTTTTTGAAGTAGGTAACTGAACAGGTGGATGATATTTTTATAAACATTTTGACAGTTCATGAGCTATTGTAACCATCATTTGTAATGGCACATTCATTGTGAACAGGTCGAGGGCATCAAACTTAATGGCGAACAGAGGCAAAGACGTTGTTGGTGCAGAAAAAGGTTTCCCAAGTGCAGAATGATACATAGGCAACAAGAGAAAGATGATTTGATACTGGCATATTGGTGATGAAGATGGACACAACCTGGACATGAAAGATAAGTGTTTGAGAGGATTCTTGTAGAGAGGGTAACTTAAACAGTGGTTACATTTTGACCTAACCAGGATTGCCCCAGCCATCCCCAATTGGTTATGGCTGTTTGAATTTGCTATAAATGAGGCTGTGAATAGAACAGAGCCTTCCATTAGGCCTCAGTTCCTTTAGCAATACCCACCAACGGATAAATAGATTATGGCCCTTGAAATTGTCAACAGTTTAGTATGCATTAGAGCCTTCATAATTTCATTGCATGTTATATGTAACAAGACTGTAATGGCAGAGCCAATTAATTAACAGAAAGTGTTTCAAGTGAACTATCAGTAGAAAATAACCTAAAAAGACAAGTCAGTAGAGCATCTTGTTTGAGAGAGTTGTTCTTTGAGGAGAATGTCATTTTAGCTCACCTGAGACTATTGTGATTGTTTAATGTCTGGCGTCCATTGTCAATATGTCTCGAAACCACATGGCCAAGAAACATTTTTGGTATGCAGTCTGGTATGCAGCCTCATGTAGAAGTCCTTAACCAAGATTGTTCAAATAATATCCCAATGGTTCAAAATTGGCCAGCCCTAGAGGTCCGAAATTTTCGATATACTTATTTGTAAAAGCTTTTAAAATCTTCTCTGACACCACAAATTGTGTGGTCTCAATATCTCATTAGTCTCTGGAAGGATTTTGAAATAATGTTTCTTGTGGACATAATTAGCATTTTCTGTTTACGCCAAAATTTATCCAGGTATTGTCATGGACTTTCAGCAAATGTGTACTAAAAAATAATTTTCACCATTGGTACAAAGCTTTAAAAGATATCCAAACCAAAACAAGGTGCACATGCTGCCAGCGACAATTTGCACTTGCACAGCAAAGCTCATAACTATGGCTTCTATAAATGTGATGTATGCCCCTTATTTGATTGGAAAAACAACCACAGACGAGTGTTTGCATTTGTTCTGCCTGGTCTTTGGCATAAAATACCACAGAAAATGTGTTGACTATCAATGAAATAATACTAAGCTTAATGTGTTCACATAAAAATCTATTTTCACCTTATACATGCTTCAGAATGTTCTTAAAGTGAGCCTTCGAACCAAAGTGTAGTTGAAATGCTATGAGGACCTGTTGACTATCTTTCTTATTTTTGAAGCTACTGACCTGAAACTTGGACCATGTGTAAAGGTTTGCAAACAATTATCAATAGGTACTCTGACAGGTGACATTTAGACCTACTTTCTTAATTTTAAAGCTACAGCAATGAAATTTGGACCATGTGTACAGTTTTGTAAACAAATTTCAATATTACTTTTTGACCTACTTTCTTATTTTTGAAGCTACTGACCTGAAACTTGGACCACGTGTAAAGTTTTGTAAACAATTATCAATAGGTACTCTGACAGGTGACATTTAGACCTACTTTCTTACTTTTTAAAGCTACAGCAATGAAATTTGGACCATGTGTACAGTTTTGTAAACAAATTTCAATATTACTTTTTGACCTACGTTCTTATTTTTGAAGCTACTGACCTGAAACTTGGACCATGGGTAAAGTTTTGCAAACAATTATCAATAAGTACTCTGACAGGTGACATTTAGTCCTACTTTCTTATTTTTAAAGCTTCAGCAATGAAATTTGGACCATGTGTACAGTTTTGTAAACAAATTTCAATATTACTTTTCAATCTACTTACTTCTTTATGAAGCTACAGAAATAAATTTTGAACCATGTGTACAGTGTACAAATCTTTTTTTGCCTAGAGAAAGAATCTTAACAGTGTAGGCAGGCCATTTTGTGATGCTGTTTAATAGACACCATTGAACGCTACAAGGAAAACTTTACTTGGTCAGATTATTTGATAGACACCATTGAAAGCTACAAAGAAAGCTTGACTTGGTCAGATTATTCCATGGCATGGGGAAATAATGGCCCTTAAGAGTCTGCGGCTTACCATTTTACGGAAAAGGCTATTTCTGCTTTTATGAAATTACCACAGGTGCTTAATACTTGTCTCACTCTATATGTGTTTAGTGTATCATTGCCAAACTTTCAATTTATGTTGCATATAACCTGAAATGGAACTAAAGGATTTTTTGAAGTAGGTAACTGAACAGGTGGATGATATTTTTATAAACATTTTGACAGTTCATGAGCTATTGTAACCATCATTTGTAATGGCACATTCATTGTGAACAGGTCGAGGGCATCAAACTTAATGGCGAACAGAGGCAAAGATGTTGTTGGGGCAGAAAAAGGTTTCCCAAGTGCAGAATGATACATAGGCAACAAGAGAAAGATGATTTGATACTGGCATATTGGTGATGAAGATGGAGACAACCTGGACATGAAAGATAAGTGTTTGAGAGGATTCTTGTAGAGAGGGTAACTTAAACAGTGGTTACATTTTGACCTAACCAGGATTGCCCCAGCCATCCCCAATTGGTTATGGCTGTTTGAATTTGCTATAAATGAGGCTGTGAATAGAACAGAGCCTTCCATTAGGCCTCAGTTCCTTTAGCAATACCCACCAACGAATAAATAGATTATGGCCCTTGAAATTGTCAACAGTTTAGTATGCATTAGAGCCTTCATAATTTCATTGCATGTTATATGTAACAAGACTGTAATGGCAGAGCCAATTAATTAACAGAAAGTGTTTCAAGTGAACTATCAGTAGAAAATAACCTAAAAAGACAAGTCAGTAGAGCATCTTGTTTGAGAGAGTTGTTCTTTGAGGAGAATGTCATTTTAGCTCACCTGAGACTATTGTGATTGTTTAATGTCTGGCGTCCATTGTCAATATGTCTCGAAACCACATGGCCAAGAAACATTTTTGGTATGCAGTCTGGTATGCAGCCTCATGTAGAAGTCCTTAACCAAGATTGTTCAAATAATATCCCAATGGTTCAAAATTGGCCAGCCCTAGAGGTCCGAAATTTTCGATATACTTATTTGTAAAAGCTTTTAAAATCTTCTCTGACACCACAAATTGTGTGGTCTCAATATCTCATTAGTCTCTGGAAGGATTTTGAAATAATGTTTCTTGTGGACATAATTAGCATTTTCTGTTTACGCCAAAATTTATCCAGGTATTGTCATGGACTTTCAGCAAATGTGTACTAAAAAATAATTTTCACCATTGGTACAAAGCTTTAAAAGATATCCAAACCAAAACAAGGTGCACATGCTGCCAGCGACAATTTGCACTTGCACAGCAAAGCTCATAACTATGGCTTCTATAAATGTGATGTATGCCCCTTATTTGATTGGAAAAACAACCACAGACGAGTGTTTGCATTTGTTCTGCCTGGTCTTTGGCATAAAATACCACAGAAAATGTGTTGACTATCAATGAAATAATACTAAGCTTAATGTGTTCACATAAAAATCTATTTTCACCTTATACATGCTTCAGAATGTTCTTAAAGTGAGCCTTCGAACCAAAGTGTAGTTGAAATGCTATGAGGACCTGTTGACTATCTTTCTTATTTTTGAAGCTACTGACCTGAAACTTGGACCATGTGTAAAGGTTTGCAAACAATTATCAATAGGTACTCTGACAGGTGACATTTAGACCTACTTTCTTAATTTTAAAGCTACAGCAATGAAATTTGGACCATGTGTACAGTTTTGTAAACAAATTTCAATATTACTTTTTGACCTACTTTCTTAATTTTTAAGCTACTGACCTGAAACGTGGACCATGTGTAAAGTTTTGTAAACAATTATCAATAGGTACTCTGACAGGTGACATTTAGACCTACTTTCTTATTTTTAAAGCTACAGCAATGAAGTTTGGACCATGCGTACAGTTTTGTAAACAAATTTCAATATTACTTTTTGACCTACTTTCTTATTTTTGAAGCTACTGACCTGAAACTTGGACCATGGGTAAAGTTTTGCAAACAGTTATCAATAGGTACTCTGACAGGTGACATTTAGACTTACTTTCATATTTTTAAAGCTGCAGCAATGAAATTTGGACCATGTGTACAGTTTTGTAAACAAATTTCAATATTACTTTTATATGTAACAAGACTGTAATGGCAGAGCCAATTAACTAACAAAGTGCTTCAAGTGAACTATCTGTAGAAAATAACCTAAAAAGACAAGTCAGTAGAGCATCTTGTTTTAGAGAGTTGTTCTTTGAGGAGAATGTCATTTTAGCTCACCTGAGCACTATTGTGATTGTTTAATGTCTGGCGTCCATTGTCAATATGTCTCGAAACCACATGGCCAAGAAACATTTTTGGTATGCAGTTTGGTATGCAGCCTCATGTAGAAGTCCTTAACCAAGATTGTTCAAATAATATCCCAATGGTTCAAAATTGGCCAGCCCTAGAGGTCCGAAGTTTTCAATATACTTATTTAAAAAAGCTTTTAAAATCTTCTCTGACACCATAAATTGTGTGGTCTCAATATCTCATTAGCCTCTGGAAGGATTTTGAAATAATGTTTCTTGTGGAATGATTGTGTTGTTTTGGTCTGTTTTCAAAGAGTGTTTCTGTTTGAGGAGAGTTTCTCGATTTGAACCAAGTAGTCCTATGAGGAGAGATTGTTTTTTTGGTTAGCAAACGTCTAATTGCAGAGTATTGCTTGTGAAAAAGAAATCTCTTTTTAGAGAACAGGTTGTTTCGGGGAGAGAGTCTCTCTTTGGAGAGAATGTCTCTTTGTTCTCAGACCAATACTATTAACATAATAAGCATTTTCTGTTTAAGCCAAAATTTATCCAGGTATTGTCATGGACTTTCAGCAAATGTGTACTAAAAAATAATTTTCACCATTGGTACAAAGCTTTAAAAGATATCCAAACCAAAACAAGGTGCACATGCTGCCAGCGACAATTTGCACTTGCACAGCAAAGCTCATAACTATGGCTTCTATAAATGTGATGTATGCCCCTTATTTGATTGGAAAAACAACCACAGACGAGTGTTTGCATTTGTTCTGCCTGATTTTTGGCATAATATACCACAGAAAATGTGTTGACTATCAATGAACCAATACTAAGCTTAATGTGTTAACATAAAAATCTATTTTCACCTTTTACATGCTTCAGTATGTTCTTAAAAATAGAGCCTTTGAACCAAAGTGTAGTCGAAATGCTATTAGGACCTGTTGACTATCTTTCTTATTTTTGAAGTTACTGACCTGAAACTTGGACCATGTGTAAAGGTTTGCAAACAATTATCAATAGGTACTCTTACAGGTGACATTTAGACCTACTTTCTTATTTTTAAAGCTTCAGCAATGAAATTTGGACCATGTGTACAGTTTTGTAAACAAAGTTCAATATTACTTTTTGACCTACTTTCTTATTTTTTAAGCTACTGACCTGAAACTTGGACCATGTGTAAAGTTTTTTAAACAATTATCAATAAGTACTCTGACAGGTGACATTTAGACCTACTTTCTTACTTTTTAAAGCTACAGCAATGAAATTTGGACCATGCATACAGTTTTGTAAACAAATTTCAATATCACTTTTTGACCTACTTCCTTATTTTTGAAGCTACTGACCTGAAACTTGGACCATGGGTAAAGTTTTGCAAACAGTTATCAATAAGTACTCTGACAGGTGACAATTAGACCTACTTTCTTATTTTTAAAGCTACAGCAATGAAATTTGGACCAAGCATACAGTTTTGTAAACAAATTTCAATATTACTTTTTGACCTACTTTCTTATTTTTGAAGCTACTGACCTGAAACTTGGACCATGGGAAAAGTTTTGCAAACAATTATCAATAGGTACTCTGACAGGTGACATTTAGACCTACTTTCATATTTTTTAAAGCTACAGCAATGAAATTTGGACCATGTGTACAGTTTTGTAAACAAATTTCAATATTACTTTTTGACCTACTTTCTTATTTTTGAAGCTTCTGACCTGAAACTTGGACCATGTGTAAAGTTTTGTAATCAATTATCAATAGGTACTCTGACAGGTGACATTTAGACCTACTTTCTTATTTTTAAAGCTTCAGCAACGAAATTTGGACCATGTGTACAGTTTTGTAAACAAATTTCAATATTACTTTTTGACCCACTTCCTTATTTTTGAAGCTACTGACCTGAAACTTGGACCATGGGTAAAGTTTTGCAAACATTTATCAATAGGTACTCTGACAGGTGACATTTAGACCTACTTTCATATTTTTAAAGCTACAGCAATGAAATTTGGACCATGTGTACAGTTTTGTAAACACATTTCAATATTACTTTTATATGTAACAAGGCTGTAATGGCAGAGCCAATTAACTAACAGAACGTGCTTCAAGTGAACTATCTGTAGAAAATAACCTAAAAAGACAAGTCAGTAGAGCATCTTGTTTGAGAGAGTTGTTCTTTGAGGAGAATGTCATTTTAGCTCACCTGAGCACTATTGTGATTGTTTAATGTCTGGCGTCCATTGTCAATATGTCTCGAAACCACATGGCCAAGAAACATTTTTGGTATGCAGTTTGGTATGCAGCCTCATGTAGAAGTCCTTAACCAAGATTGTTCAAATAATATCCCAATGGTTCAAAATTGGCCAGCCCTAGAGGTCCGAAGTTTTCAATATACTTATTTGAAAAAGCTTTTAAAATCTTCTCTGACACCACAAATTGTGTGGTCTCAATATCTCCTTAGCCTCTGGAAGGATTTTGAAATAATGTTTCTTGTGGAATGATTGTGTTGTTTTGGTCTGTTTTCAAAGAGTGTTTCTGTTTGATGAGAGTTTCTCGATTTGAACCAAGTAGTCCTATGAGGAGAGATTGTTTTTTTGGTTAGCAAACGTCTAATTGCAGAGTATTGCTTGTGAAAAAGAAATCTCTTCTTAGAGAACAGGTTGTTTCGGGGAGAGAGTCTCTCTTTGGAGAGAATGTCTCTTTGTTCTCAGGCCAATACTATTAACATAATAAGCATTTTCTGTTTAAGCCAAAATTTATCCAGGTATTGTCATGGACTTCCAGCAAATGTGTACTAAAAAATAATTTTCACCATTGGTACAAAGCTTTAAAAGATATCCAAACCAAAACAAGGTGCACATGCTGCCAGCGACAATTCACACTTGCACAGCAAAGCTCATAACTATGGCTTCTATAAATGTGATGTATGCCCCTTATTTGATTGGAAAAACAACCACAGACGAGTGTTTGCATTTGTTCTGCCTGATTTTGGCATAAAATACCACAGAAAATGTGTTGACTATCAATGAACCAATACTAAGCTTAATGTGTTCACATAAAAATCTATTTTCACCTTTTACATGCTTCAGAATGTTCTTAAAGTGAGCCTTTGAACCAAAGTGTAGTCGAAATGCTATTAGGACCTGTTGACTATCTCTTATTTTTGAAGCTACCGACCTGAAACTTTGACCATGTGTAAAGGTTTGCAAACAATTATCAATAGGTACTTTGACAGGTGACATTTAGACCTACTTTCTTATTTTTAAAGCTACAGCAATGAAATTTGGACCATGTGTACAGTTTTGTAAACAAATTTCAATATTACTTTTTGACCTACTTTCTTAATTTTGAAGCTACTGACCTGAAACTTGGACCACGTGTAAAGTTTTGTAAACAGTTATCAATAGGTACTCTGACAGGTGACATTTAGACCTACTTTCTTATTTTTAAAGCTACAGCAATGAAATTTGGACCATGTGTACAGTTTTGTAAACACATTTCAATATTACTTTTCGATCTACTTACTTCTTTATGAAGCTACAGAAATAAATTTTGAACTATGTGTACAGTGTACAAATCTTTTTTTGCCTAGAGAAAGAATCTTAAAAGTGTAGGCAGGCCATTTTGTGATGCTGTTTAATAGACACCATTGAACGCTACAAGGAAAACTTTACTTGGTCAGATTATTTGATAGACACCATTGAAAGCTACAAAGAAAGCTTGACTTGGTCAGATTATTCCATGGCATGGGGAATTAATGGCCCTTAAGAGTCTGCGGCTTACCATTTTACGGAAAAGGCTATTTCTGCTTTTATGAAATTACCACAGGTGCTAATACTTGTCTCACTCTATATGTGTTTAGTGTATCATTGCCAAACTTTCAATTTATGTTGCATATAACCTGAAATGGAACTAAAGGATTTTTTGAAGTAGGTAACTGAACAGGTGGATGATATTTTTATAAACATTTTGACAGTTCATGAGCTATTGTAACCATCATTTCTAATGGCACATTCATTGTGAACAGGTCGAGGGCATCAAACTTAATGGCAAACAGAGGCAAAGACGTTGTTGGGGCAGAAAAGGTTTCCCAAGTGCAGAATGATACATAGGCAACAAGAGAAAGATGATTTGATACTGGCATATTGGTGATGAAGATGGAGACAACCTGGACATGAAAGATAAGTGTTTGAGAGGAGTCCTGTAGAGAGGGTAACTTAAACAGTGGTTACATTTTGACCTAACCAGGATTGCCCCAGCCATCCCCAATTGGTTATGGCTGTTTGAATTTGCTATAAATGAGGCTGTGAATAGAACAGAGCCTTCCATTAGGCCTCAGTTCCTTTAGCAATACCCACCAACGAATAAATAGATTATGGCCCTTGAAATTGTCAACAGTTTAGTATGCATTAGAGCCTTCATAATTTCATTGCATGTTATATGTAACAAGACTGTAATGGCAGAGCCAATTAACTAACAGAAAGTGTTTCAAGTGAACTATCAGTAGAAAATAACCTAAAAAGACAAGTCAGTAGAGCATCTTGTTTGAGAGAGTTGTTCTTTGAGGAGAATGTCATTTTAGCTCACCTGAGCGCTATTGTGATTGTTTAATGTCTTGCGTCCATTGTCAATATGTCTCGAAACCACATGGCCAAGAAACATTTTTGGTATGCAGTCTGGTATGCAGCCTCATGTAGAAGTCCTTAACCAAGATTGTTCAAATAATATCCCAATGGTTCAAAATTGGCCAGCCCTAGAGGTCCGAAGTTTACTTATTTGTAAAAGCTTTTAAAATCTTCTCTGACACCACAAATTGTGTGTTCTCAATATCTCATTAGCCTCTGGAAGGATTTTGAAATAATGTTTCTTGTGGAATGATTGTGTTGTTTTGGTCTGTTTTCAAAGAGTGTTTCTGTTTGAGGAGAGTTTCTCAATTTGAACCAAGTAGTCCTATGAGGAGAGATTGTTTTTTTGGTTAGCAAACGTCTAATTGCAGAGTATTGCTTGTGAAAAAGAAATCTCTTTTTAGAGAACAGGTTGTTTCGGGGAGAGAGTCTCTCTTTGGAGAGAATGTCTCTTTGTTCTCAGGCCAATACTATTAACATAATTAGCATTTTCAGTTTAAGCCAAAATTTATCCAGGTATTGTCATGGACTTTCAGCAAATGTGTACTAAAAAATAATTTTCACCATTGGTACAAAGCTTTAAAAGATATCCAAACCAAAACAAGGTGCACATGCTGCCAGCGACAATTTGCACTTGCACAGCAAAGCTCATAACTATGGCTTCTATAAATGTGATGTATGCCCCTTATTTGATTGGAAAAACAACCACAGACGAGTGTTTGCATTTGTTTTGCCTGATTTTTGGCATAAAATACCACAGAAAATGTGTTGACTATCAATGAACCAATACTAAGCTTAATGTGTTCACATAAAAATCTATTTTCACCTTTTACATGCTTCAGAATGTTCTTAAAGTGAGCCTTTGAACCAAAGTGTAGTCGAAATGCTATTAGGACCTGTTGACTATCTCTTATTTTTGAAGCTACTGACCTGAAACTTGGACCATGTGTAAAGGTTTGCAAACAATTATCAATAGGTACTCTGACATTGGACATTTAGACCTACTTTCTTATTTTTAAAGCTACAGCAATGAAATTTGGACCATGTGTACAGTTTTGTAAACAAAGTTCAATATTACTTTTTGACCTACTTTCTTATTTTTTAAGCTACTGACCTGAAACTTGGACCACGTGTAAAGTTTTGTAAACAATTATCAATAGGTACTCTGACATTGGACATTTAGACCTACTTTCTTATTATTAAAGCTACAGTAATGAAATTTGGACCATGTGTACAGTTTTGTAAACAAATTTCAATATTACTTTTTGACCTACTTTCTTATTTTTGAAGCTACTGACCTGAAACTTGGACCACGTGTAAAGTTTTGTAAACAATTATCAATAGGTACTCTGACAGGTGACATTTAGACCTACTTTCTTACTTTTTAAAGCTACAGCAATGAAATTTGGACCATGTGTACAGTTTTGTAAACAAATTTCAATATTACTTTTTGACCTACGTTCTTATTTTTGAAGCTACTGACCTGAAACTTGGACCATGGGTAAAGTTTTGCAAACAATTATCAATAAGTACTCTGACAGGTGACATTTAGTCCTACTTTCTTATTTTTAAAGCTTCAGCAATGAAATTTGGACCATGTGTACAGTTTTGTAAACAAATTTCAATATTACTTTTCAATCTACTTACTTCTTTATGAAGCTACAGAAATAAATTTTGAACCATGTGTACAGTGTACAAATCTTTTTTTGCCTAGAGAAAGAATCTTAACAGTGTAGGCAGGCCATTTTGTGATGCTGTTTAATAGACACCATTGAACGCTACAAGGAAAACTTTACTTGGTCAGATTATTTGATAGACACCATTGAAAGCTACAAAGAAAGCTTGACTTGGTCAGATTATTCCATGGCATGGGGAAATAATGGCCCTTAAGAGTCTGCGGCTTACCATTTTACGGAAAAGGCTATTTCTGCTTTTATGAAATTACCACAGGTGCTTAATACTTGTCTCACTCTATATGTGTTTAGTGTATCATTGCCAAACTTTCAATTTATGTTGCATATAACCTGAAATGGAACTAAAGGATTTTTTGAAGTAGGTAACTGAACAGGTGGATGATATTTTTATAAACATTTTGACAGTTCATGAGCTATTGTAACCATCATTTGTAATGGCACATTCATTGTGAACAGGTCGAGGGCATCAAACTTAATGGCGAACAGAGGCAAAGACGTTGTTGGTGCAGAAAAAGGTTTCCCAAGTGCAGAATGATACATAGGCAACAAGAGAAAGATGATTTGATACTGGCATATTGGTGATGAAGATGGAGACAACCTGGACATGAAAGATAAGTGTTTGAGAGGATTCTTGTAGAGAGGGTAACTTAAACAGTGGTTACATTTTGACCTAACCAGGATTGCCCCAGCCATCCCCAATTGGTTATGGCTGTTTGAATTTGCTATAAATGAGGCTGTGAATAGAACAGAGCCTTCCATTAGGCCTCAGTTCCTTTAGCAATACCCACCAACGAATAAATAGATTATGGCCCTTGAAATTGTCAACAGTTTAGTATGCATTAGAGCCTTCATAATTTCATTGCATGTTATATGTAACAAGACTGTAATGGCAGAGCCAATTAATTAACAGAAAGTGTTTCAAGTGAACTATCAGTAGAAAATAACCTAAAAAGACAAGTCAGTAGAGCATCTTGTTTGAGAGAGTTGTTCTTTGAGGAGAATGTCATTTTAGCTCACCTGAGACTATTGTGATTGTTTAATGTCTGGCGTCCATTGTCAATATGTCTCGAAACCACATGGCCAAGAAACATTTTTGGTATGCAGTCTGGTATGCAGCCTCATGTAGAAGTCCTTAACCAAGATTGTTCAAATAATATCCCAATGGTTCAAAATTGGCCAGCCCTAGAGGTCCGAAATTTTCGATATACTTATTTGTAAAAGCTTTTAAAATCTTCTCTGACACCACAAATTGTGTGGTCTCAATATCTCATTAGTCTCTGGAAGGATTTTGAAATAATGTTTCTTGTGGACATAATTAGCATTTTCTGTTTACGCCAAAATTTATCCAGGTATTGTCATGGACTTTCAGCAAATGTGTACTAAAAAATAATTTTCACCATTGGTACAAAGCTTTAAAAGATATCCAAACCAAAACAAGGTGCACATGCTGCCAGCGACAATTTGCACTTGCACAGCAAAGCTCATAACTATGGCTTCTATAAATGTTATGTATGCCCCTTATTTGATTGGAAAAACAACCACAGACGAGTGTTTGCATTTGTTCTGCCTGATTTTTGGCATAAAATACCACAGAAAATGTGTTGACTATCAATGAACCAATACTAAGCTTAATGTGTTCACATAAAAATCTATTTTCACCTTTTACATGCTTCAGAATGTTCTTAAAGTGAGCCTTTGAACCAAAGTGTAGTCGAAATGCTATTAGGACCTGTTGACTATCTCTTATTTTTGAAGCTACTGACCTGAAACTTGGACCATGTGTAAAGGTTTGCAAACAATTATCAATAGGTACTCTGACAGGTGACATTTAGACCTACTTTCTTAATTTTAAAGCTACAGCAATGAAATTTGGACCATGTGTACAGTTTTGTAAACAAATTTCAATATTACTTTTTGACCTACTTTCTTATTTTTGAAGCTACTGACCTGAAACTTGGACCACGTGTAAAGTTTTGTAAACAATTATCAATAGGTACTCTGACATTGGACATTTAGACCTACTTTCTTATTATTAAAGCTACAGTAATGAAATTTGGACCATGTGTACAGTTTTGTAAACAAATTTCAATATTACTTTTTGACCTACTTTCTTATTTTTGAAGCTACTGACCTGAAACTTGGACCATGTGTAAAGTTTTGTAAACAATTATCAATAGGTACTCTGACAGGTGACATTTAGACCTACTTTCTTACTTTTTAAAGCTACAGCAACGAAATTTGGACCATGTGTACAGTTTTGTAAACAAATTTCAATATTACTTTTTGACCTACTTTCTTATTTTTGAAGCTACTGACCTGAAACTTGGACCATGGGTAAAGTTTTGCAAACAATTATCAATAAGTACTCTGACAGGTGACATTTAGTCCTACTTTCTTATTTTTAAAGCTTCAGCAATGAAATTTGGACCATGTGTACAGTTTTGTAAACAAATTTCAATATTACTTTTTGATCTACTTACTTCTTTATGAAGCTACAGAAATAAATTTTGAACCATGTGTACAGTGTACAAATCTTTTTTTGCCTAGAGAAAGAATCTTAACAGTGTAGGCAGGCCATTTTGTGATGCTGTTTAATAGACACCATTGAACGCTACAAGGAAAACTTTACTTGGTCAGATTATTTGATAGACACCATTGAAAGCTACAAAGAAAGCTTGACTTGGTCAGATTATTCCATGGCATGGGGAAATAATGGCCCTTAAGAGTCTGCGGCTTACCATTTTACGGAAAAGGCTATTTCTGCTTTTATGAAATTACCACAGGTGCTTAATACTTGTCTCACTCTATATGTGTTTAGTGTATCATTGCCAAACTTTCAATTTATGTTGCATATAACCTGAAATGGAACTAAAGGATTTTTTGAAGTAGGTAACTGAACAGGTGGATGATATTTTTATAAACATTTTGACAGTTCATGAGCTATTGTAACCATCATTTGTAATGGCACATTCATTGTGAACAGGTCGAGGGCATCAAACTTAATGGCAAACAGAGGCAAAGACGTTGTTGGGGCAGAAAAGGTTTCCCAAGTGCAGAATGATACATAGGCAACAAGAGAAAGATGATTTGATACTGGCATATTGGTGATGAAGATGGAGACAACCTGGACATGAAAGATAAGTGTTTGAGAGGATTCTTGTAGAGAGGGTAACTTAAACAGTGGTTACATTTTGACCTAACCAGGATTGCCCCAGCCATCCCCAATTGGTTATGGCTGTTTGAATTTGCTATAAATGAGGCTGTGAATAGAACAGAGCCTTCCATTAGGCCTCAGTTCCTTTAGCAATACCCACCAACGAATAAATAGATTATGGCCCTTGAAATTGTCAACAGTTTAGTATGCATTAGAGCCTTCATAATTTCATTGCATGTTATATGTAACAAGACTGTAATGGCAGAGCCAATTAATTAACAGAAAGTGTTTCAAGTGAACTATCAGTAGAAAATAACCTAAAAAGACAAGTCAGTAGAGCATCTTGTTTGAGAGAGTTGTTCTTTGAGGAGAATGTCATTTTAGCTCACCTGAGACTATTGTGATTGTTTAATGTCTGGCGTCCATTGTCAATATGTCTCAAAACCACATGGCCAAGAAACATTTTTGGTATGCAGTCTGGTATGCAGCCTCATGTAGAAGTCCTTAACCAAGATTGTTCAAATAATATCCCAATGGTTCAAAATTGGCCAGCCCTAGAGGTCCGAAATTTTCGATATACTTATTTGTAAAAGCTTTTAAAATCTTCTCTGACACCACAAATTGTGTGGTCTCAATATCTCATTAGTCTCTGGAAGGATTTTGAAATAATGTTTCTTGTGGACATAATTAGCATTTTCTGTTTACGCCCAAATTTATCCAGGTATTGTCATATTGTCATGGACTTTCAGCAAATGTGTACTAAAAATAATTTTCACCATTGGTACAAAGCTTTAAAAGATATCCAAACCAAAACAAGGTGCACATGCTGCCAGCAACAATTTGCACTTGCACAGCAAAGCTCATAACTATGGCTTCTATAAATGTGATGTATGCCCCTTATTTGATTGGAAAAACAACCACAGACGAGTGTTTGCATTTGTTCTGCCTGGTCTTTGGCATAAAATACCACAGAAAATGTGTTGACTATCAATGAAATAATACTAAGCTTAATGTGTTCACATAAAAATCTATTTTCACCTTATACATGCTTCAGAATGTTCTTAAAGTGAGCCTTTGAACCAAAGTGTAGTTGAAATGCTATGAGGACCTGTTGACTATCTTTCTTATTTTTGAAGCTACTGACCTGAAACTTGGACCATGTGTAAAGGTTTGCAAACAATTATCAATAGGTACTCTGACAGGTGACATTTAGACCTACTTTCT
Organism: Mya arenaria; assembly: GCF_026914265.1. Classification (NCBI taxonomy): domain Eukaryota; kingdom Metazoa; phylum Mollusca; class Bivalvia; order Myida; family Myidae; genus Mya; species Mya arenaria. Next base: position 67,958,876 of record NC_069133.1, on the reverse strand, counting down.
TAATTTTAAAGCTACAGCAATGAAATTTGGACCATGTGTACAGTTTTGTAAACAAAGTTCAATATTACTTTTTGACCTACTTTCTTAATTTTGAAGCTACTGACCTGAAACTTGGACCATGTGTAAAGTTTTGTAAACAATTATCAATAGGTACTCTGACAGGTGACATTTAGACCTACTTTCTTATTTTTAAAGCTACAGCAATGAAATTTGGACCATGCATACAGTTTTGTAAACAAATTTCAATATTACTTTTTGACCTAATTTCTTATTTTTGAAGCTACTGACCTGAAACTTGGACCATGGGTAAAGTTTTGCAAACAGTTATCAATAGGTACTCTGACAGGTGACATTTAGACTTAATTTCATATTTTTAAAGCTGCAGCAATGAAATTTGGACCATGTGTACAGTTTTGTAAACAAATTTCAATATTACTTTTATATGTAACAAGACTGTAATGGCAGAGCCAATTAACTAACAAAGTACTTCAAGTGAACTATCTGTAGAAAATAACCTAAAAAGACAAGTCAGTAGAGCATCTTGTTTTAGAGAGTTGTTCTTTGAGGAGAATGTCATTTTAGCTCACCTGAGCACTATTGTGATTGTTTAATGTCTGGCGTCCATTGTCAATATGTCTCGAAACCACATGGCCAAGAAACATTTTTGGTATGCAGTTTGGTATGCAGCCTCATGTAGAAGTCCTTAACCAAGATTGTTCAAATAATATCCCAATGGTTCAAAATTGGCCAGCCCTAAAGGTCCGAAGTTTTCAATATACTTACTTGAAAAAGCTTTTAAAATCTTCTCTGACACCACAAATTGTGTGGTCTCAATATCTCATTAGCCTCTGGAAGGATTTTGAAATAATGTTTCTTGTGGAATGATTATGTTGTTTTGGTCTGTTTTCAAAGTGTTTCTGTTTGATGAGAGTTTCTCGATTTGAACCAAGTAGTCCTATGAGGAGAGATTGTTTTTTTGGTTAGCAAATGTCTAATTGCAGAGTATTGCTTGTGAAAAAGAAATCTCTTCTTAGAGAACAGGTTGTTTCGGGGAGAGAGTCTCTCTTTGGAGAAAATGTCTCTTTGTTCTCAGGCCAATACTATTAAGATAATTAGCATTTTCTGTTTAAGCCAAAATTTATCCAGGTATTGTCATGGACTTTCAGCAAATGCGTACTAAAAAATAATTTTCACCATTGGTACAAAGCTTTAAAAGATATCCAAACCAAAACAAGGTGCACATGCTGCCAGCGACAATTTGCACTTGCACAGCAAAGCTCATAACTATGGCTTCTATAAATGTGATGTATGCCCCTTATTTGATTGGAAAAACAACCACAGACGAGTGTTTGCATTTGTTCTGCCTGGTCTTTGGCATAAAATACCACAGAAAATGTGTTGACTATCAATGAAATAATACTAAGCTTAATGTGTTCACATAAAAATCTATTTTCACCTTATACATGCTTCAGAATGTTCTTAAAGTGAGCCTTTGAACCAAAGTGTAGTTGAAATGCTATGAGGACCTGTTGACTATCTTTCTTATTTTTGAAGCTACTGACCTGAAACTTGGACCATGTGTAAAGGTTTGCAAACAATTATCAATAGGTACTCTGACAGGTGACATTTAGACCTACTTTCTTAATTTTAAAGCTACAGCAATGAAATTTGGACCATGTGTACAGTTTTGTAAACAAATTTCAATATTACTTTTTGACCTACTTTCTTAATTTTTAAGCTACTGACCTGAAACTTGGACCATGTGTAAAGTTTTGTAAACAATTATCAATAGGTACTCTGACAGGTGACATTTAGACCTACTTTCTTATTTTTAAAGCTACAGCAATGAAATTTGGACCATGCATACAGTTTTGTAAACAAATTTCAATATTACTTTTTGACCTACTTTCTTATTTTTGAAGCTACTGACCTGAAACTTGGACCATGTGTAAAGTTTTGCAAACAGTTATCAATAGGTACTCTGACCGGTGACATTTAGACTTACTTTCATATTTTTTAAAGCTGCAGCAATGAAATTTGGACCATGTGTACAGTTTTGTAAACAAATTTCAATATTACTTTTATATGTAACAAGACTGTAATGGCAGAGCCAATTAACTAACAAAGTGCTTCAAGTGAACTATCTGTAGAAAATAACCTAAAAAGACAAGTCAGTAGAGCATCTTGTTTTAGAGAGTTGTTCTTTGAGGAGAATGTCATTTTAGCTCACCTGAGCACTATTGTGATTGTTTAATGTCTGGCGTCCATTGTCAATATGTCTCGAAACCACATGGCCAAGAAACATTTTTGGTATGCAGTTTGGTATGCAGCCTCATGTAGAAGTCCTTAACCAAGATTGTTCAAATAATATCCCAATGGTTCAAAATTGGCCAGCCCTAGAGGTCCGAAGTTTTCAATATACTTACTTGAAAAAGCTTTTAAAATCTTCTCTGACACCACAAATTGTGTGATCTCAATATCTCATTAGCCTCTGGAAGGATTTTGAAATAATGTTTCTTGTGGAATGATTATGTTGTTTTGGTCTGTTTTCAAAGAGTGTTTCTGTTTGATGAGAGTTTCTCAATTTGAACCAAGTAGTCCTATGAGGAGAGATTGTTTTTTTGGTTAGCAAACGTCTAATTGCAGAGTATTGCTTGTGAAAAAGAAATCTCTTTTTAGAGAACAGGTTGTTTCGGGGAGAGAGTCTCTCTTTGGAGAGAATGTCTCTTTGTTCTCAGGCCAATACTATTAACATAATTAGCATTTTCTGTTTAAGCCAAAATTTATCCAGGTATTGTCATGGACTTTCAGCAAATGTGTACTAAAAAATAATTTTCACCATTGGTACAAAGCTTTAAAAGATATCCAAACCAAAACAAGGTGCACATGCTGCCAGCGACAATTTGCACTTGCACAGCAAAGCTCATAACTATGGCTTCTATAAATGTGATGTATGCCCCTTATTTGATTGGAAAAACAACCACAGACGAGTGTTTGCATTTGTTTTGCCTGATTTTTGGCATAAAATACCACAGAAAATGTGTTGACTATCAATGAACCAATACTAAGCTTAATGTGTTCACATAAAAATCTATTTTCACCTTTTACATGCTTCAGAATGTTCTTAAAGTGAGCCTTTGAACCAAAGTGTAGTCGAAATGCTATTAGGACCTGTTGACTATCTCTTATTTTTGAAGCTACTGACCTGAAACTTGGACCATGTGTAAAGGTTTGCAAACAATTATCAATAGGTACTCTGACATTGGACATTTAGACCTACTTTCTTATTTTTAAAGCTACAGCAATGAAATTTGGACCATGTGTACAGTTTTGTAAACAAAGTTCAATATTACTTTTTGACCTACTTTCTTATTTTTTAAGCTACTGACCTGAAACTTGGACCACGTGTAAAGTTTTGTAAACAATTATCAATAGGTACTCTGACATTGGACATTTAGACCTACTTTCTTATTATTAAAGCTACAGTAATGAAATTTGGACCATGTGTACAGTTTTGTAAACAAATTTCAATATTACTTTTTGACCTACTTTCTTATTTTTGAAGCTACTGACCTGAAACTTGGACCACGTGTAAAGTTTTGTAAACAATTATCAATAGGTACTCTGACAGGTGACATTTAGACCTACTTTCTTACTTTTTAAAGCTACAGCAATGAAATTTGGACCATGTGTACAGTTTTGTAAACAAATTTCAATATTACTTTTTGACCTACGTTCTTATTTTTGAAGCTACTGACCTGAAACTTGGACCATGGGTAAAGTTTTGCAAACAATTATCAATAAGTACTCTGACAGGTGACATTTAGTCCTACTTTCTTATTTTTAAAGCTTCAGCAATGAAATTTGGACCATGTGTACAGTTTTGTAAACAAATTTCAATATTACTTTTCAATCTACTTACTTCTTTATGAAGCTACAGAAATAAATTTTGAACCATGTGTACAGTGTACAAATCTTTTTTTGCCTAGAGAAAGAATCTTAACAGTGTAGGCAGGCCATTTTGTGATGCTGTTTAATAGACACCATTGAACGCTACAAGGAAAACTTTACTTGGTCAGATTATTTGATAGACACCATTGAAAGCTACAAAGAAAGCTTGACTTGGTCAGATTATTCCATGGCATGGGGAAATAATGGCCCTTAAGAGTCTGCGGCTTACCATTTTACGGAAAAGGCTATTTCTGCTTTTATGAAATTACCACAGGTGCTTAATACTTGTCTCACTCTATATGTGTTTAGTGTATCATTGCCAAACTTTCAATTTATGTTGCATATAACCTGAAATGGAACTAAAGGATTTTTTGAAGTAGGTAACTGAACAGGTGGATGATATTTTTATAAACATTTTGACAGTTCATGAGCTATTGTAACCATCATTTGTAATGGCACATTCATTGTGAACAGGTCGAGGGCATCAAACTTAATGGCGAACAGAGGCAAAGACGTTGTTGGTGCAGAAAAAGGTTTCCCAAGTGCAGAATGATACATAGGCAACAAGAGAAAGATGATTTGATACTGGCATATTGGTGATGAAGATGGACACAACCTGGACATGAAAGATAAGTGTTTGAGAGGATTCTTGTAGAGAGGGTAACTTAAACAGTGGTTACATTTTGACCTAACCAGGATTGCCCCAGCCATCCCCAATTGGTTATGGCTGTTTGAATTTGCTATAAATGAGGCTGTGAATAGAACAGAGCCTTCCATTAGGCCTCAGTTCCTTTAGCAATACCCACCAACGGATAAATAGATTATGGCCCTTGAAATTGTCAACAGTTTAGTATGCATTAGAGCCTTCATAATTTCATTGCATGTTATATGTAACAAGACTGTAATGGCAGAGCCAATTAATTAACAGAAAGTGTTTCAAGTGAACTATCAGTAGAAAATAACCTAAAAAGACAAGTCAGTAGAGCATCTTGTTTGAGAGAGTTGTTCTTTGAGGAGAATGTCATTTTAGCTCACCTGAGACTATTGTGATTGTTTAATGTCTGGCGTCCATTGTCAATATGTCTCGAAACCACATGGCCAAGAAACATTTTTGGTATGCAGTCTGGTATGCAGCCTCATGTAGAAGTCCTTAACCAAGATTGTTCAAATAATATCCCAATGGTTCAAAATTGGCCAGCCCTAGAGGTCCGAAATTTTCGATATACTTATTTGTAAAAGCTTTTAAAATCTTCTCTGACACCACAAATTGTGTGGTCTCAATATCTCATTAGTCTCTGGAAGGATTTTGAAATAATGTTTCTTGTGGACATAATTAGGATTTTCTGTTTACGCCAAAATTTATCCAGGTATTGTCATGGACTTTCAGCAAATGTGTACTAAAAAATAATTTTCACCATTGGTACAAAGCTTTAAAAGATATCCAAACCAAAACAAGGTGCACATGCTGCCAGCGACAATTTGCACTTGCACAGCAAAGCTCATAACTATGGCTTCTATAAATGTGATGTATGCCCCTTATTTGATTGGAAAAACAACCACAGACGAGTGTTTGCATTTGTTCTGCCTGGTCTTTGGCATAAAATACCACAGAAAATGTGTTGACTATCAATGAAATAATACTAAGCTTAATGTGTTCACATAAAAATCTATTTTCACCTTATACATGCTTCAGAATGTTCTTAAAGTGAGCCTTCGAACCAAAGTGTAGTTGAAATGCTATGAGGACCTGTTGACTATCTTTCTTATTTTTGAAGCTACTGACCTGAAACTTGGACCATGTGTAAAGGTTTGCAAACAATTATCAATAGGTACTCTGACAGGTGACATTTAGACCTACTTTCTTAATTTTAAAGCTACAGCAATGAAATTTGGACCATGTGTACAGTTTTGTAAACAAATTTCAATATTACTTTTTGACCTACTTTCTTATTTTTGAAGCTACTGACCTGAAACTTGGACCACGTGTAAAGTTTTGTAAACAATTATCAATAGGTACTCTGACAGGTGACATTTAGACCTACTTTCTTACTTTTTAAAGCTACAGCAATGAAATTTGGACCATGTGTACAGTTTTGTAAACAAATTTCAATATTACTTTTTGACCTACGTTCTTATTTTTGAAGCTACTGACCTGAAACTTGGACCATGGGTAAAGTTTTGCAAACAATTATCAATAAGTACTCTGACAGGTGACATTTAGTCCTACTTTCTTATTTTTAAAGCTTCAGCAATGAAATTTGGACCATGTGTACAGTTTTGTAAACAAATTTCAATATTACTTTTCAATCTACTTACTTCTTTATGAAGCTACAGAAATAAATTTTGAACCATGTGTACAGTGTACAAATCTTTTTTTGCCTAGAGAAAGAATCTTAACAGTGTAGGCAGGCCATTTTGTGATGCTGTTTAATAGACACCATTGAACGCTACAAGGAAAACTTTACTTGGTCAGATTATTTGATAGACACCATTGAAAGCTACAAAGAAAGCTTGACTTGGTCAGATTATTCCATGGCATGGGGAAATAATGGCCCTTAAGAGTCTGCGGCTTACCATTTTACGGAAAAGGCTATTTCTGCTTTTATGAAATTACCACAGGTGCTTAATACTTGTCTCACTCTATATGTGTTTAGTGTATCATTGCCAAACTTTCAATTTATGTTGCATATAACCTGAAATGGAACTAAAGGATTTTTTGAAGTAGGTAACTGAACAGGTGGATGATATTTTTATAAACATTTTGACAGTTCATGAGCTATTGTAACCATCATTTGTAATGGCACATTCATTGTGAACAGGTCGAGGGCATCAAACTTAATGGCGAACAGAGGCAAAGATGTTGTTGGGGCAGAAAAAGGTTTCCCAAGTGCAGAATGATACATAGGCAACAAGAGAAAGATGATTTGATACTGGCATATTGGTGATGAAGATGGAGACAACCTGGACATGAAAGATAAGTGTTTGAGAGGATTCTTGTAGAGAGGGTAACTTAAACAGTGGTTACATTTTGACCTAACCAGGATTGCCCCAGCCATCCCCAATTGGTTATGGCTGTTTGAATTTGCTATAAATGAGGCTGTGAATAGAACAGAGCCTTCCATTAGGCCTCAGTTCCTTTAGCAATACCCACCAACGAATAAATAGATTATGGCCCTTGAAATTGTCAACAGTTTAGTATGCATTAGAGCCTTCATAATTTCATTGCATGTTATATGTAACAAGACTGTAATGGCAGAGCCAATTAATTAACAGAAAGTGTTTCAAGTGAACTATCAGTAGAAAATAACCTAAAAAGACAAGTCAGTAGAGCATCTTGTTTGAGAGAGTTGTTCTTTGAGGAGAATGTCATTTTAGCTCACCTGAGACTATTGTGATTGTTTAATGTCTGGCGTCCATTGTCAATATGTCTCGAAACCACATGGCCAAGAAACATTTTTGGTATGCAGTCTGGTATGCAGCCTCATGTAGAAGTCCTTAACCAAGATTGTTCAAATAATATCCCAATGGTTCAAAATTGGCCAGCCCTAGAGGTCCGAAATTTTCGATATACTTATTTGTAAAAGCTTTTAAAATCTTCTCTGACACCACAAATTGTGTGGTCTCAATATCTCATTAGTCTCTGGAAGGATTTTGAAATAATGTTTCTTGTGGACATAATTAGCATTTTCTGTTTACGCCAAAATTTATCCAGGTATTGTCATGGACTTTCAGCAAATGTGTACTAAAAAATAATTTTCACCATTGGTACAAAGCTTTAAAAGATATCCAAACCAAAACAAGGTGCACATGCTGCCAGCGACAATTTGCACTTGCACAGCAAAGCTCATAACTATGGCTTCTATAAATGTGATGTATGCCCCTTATTTGATTGGAAAAACAACCACAGACGAGTGTTTGCATTTGTTCTGCCTGGTCTTTGGCATAAAATACCACAGAAAATGTGTTGACTATCAATGAAATAATACTAAGCTTAATGTGTTCACATAAAAATCTATTTTCACCTTATACATGCTTCAGAATGTTCTTAAAGTGAGCCTTCGAACCAAAGTGTAGTTGAAATGCTATGAGGACCTGTTGACTATCTTTCTTATTTTTGAAGCTACTGACCTGAAACTTGGACCATGTGTAAAGGTTTGCAAACAATTATCAATAGGTACTCTGACAGGTGACATTTAGACCTACTTTCTTAATTTTAAAGCTACAGCAATGAAATTTGGACCATGTGTACAGTTTTGTAAACAAATTTCAATATTACTTTTTGACCTACTTTCTTAATTTTTAAGCTACTGACCTGAAACGTGGACCATGTGTAAAGTTTTGTAAACAATTATCAATAGGTACTCTGACAGGTGACATTTAGACCTACTTTCTTATTTTTAAAGCTACAGCAATGAAGTTTGGACCATGCGTACAGTTTTGTAAACAAATTTCAATATTACTTTTTGACCTACTTTCTTATTTTTGAAGCTACTGACCTGAAACTTGGACCATGGGTAAAGTTTTGCAAACAGTTATCAATAGGTACTCTGACAGGTGACATTTAGACTTACTTTCATATTTTTAAAGCTGCAGCAATGAAATTTGGACCATGTGTACAGTTTTGTAAACAAATTTCAATATTACTTTTATATGTAACAAGACTGTAATGGCAGAGCCAATTAACTAACAAAGTGCTTCAAGTGAACTATCTGTAGAAAATAACCTAAAAAGACAAGTCAGTAGAGCATCTTGTTTTAGAGAGTTGTTCTTTGAGGAGAATGTCATTTTAGCTCACCTGAGCACTATTGTGATTGTTTAATGTCTGGCGTCCATTGTCAATATGTCTCGAAACCACATGGCCAAGAAACATTTTTGGTATGCAGTTTGGTATGCAGCCTCATGTAGAAGTCCTTAACCAAGATTGTTCAAATAATATCCCAATGGTTCAAAATTGGCCAGCCCTAGAGGTCCGAAGTTTTCAATATACTTATTTAAAAAAGCTTTTAAAATCTTCTCTGACACCATAAATTGTGTGGTCTCAATATCTCATTAGCCTCTGGAAGGATTTTGAAATAATGTTTCTTGTGGAATGATTGTGTTGTTTTGGTCTGTTTTCAAAGAGTGTTTCTGTTTGAGGAGAGTTTCTCGATTTGAACCAAGTAGTCCTATGAGGAGAGATTGTTTTTTTGGTTAGCAAACGTCTAATTGCAGAGTATTGCTTGTGAAAAAGAAATCTCTTTTTAGAGAACAGGTTGTTTCGGGGAGAGAGTCTCTCTTTGGAGAGAATGTCTCTTTGTTCTCAGACCAATACTATTAACATAATAAGCATTTTCTGTTTAAGCCAAAATTTATCCAGGTATTGTCATGGACTTTCAGCAAATGTGTACTAAAAAATAATTTTCACCATTGGTACAAAGCTTTAAAAGATATCCAAACCAAAACAAGGTGCACATGCTGCCAGCGACAATTTGCACTTGCACAGCAAAGCTCATAACTATGGCTTCTATAAATGTGATGTATGCCCCTTATTTGATTGGAAAAACAACCACAGACGAGTGTTTGCATTTGTTCTGCCTGATTTTTGGCATAATATACCACAGAAAATGTGTTGACTATCAATGAACCAATACTAAGCTTAATGTGTTAACATAAAAATCTATTTTCACCTTTTACATGCTTCAGTATGTTCTTAAAAATAGAGCCTTTGAACCAAAGTGTAGTCGAAATGCTATTAGGACCTGTTGACTATCTTTCTTATTTTTGAAGTTACTGACCTGAAACTTGGACCATGTGTAAAGGTTTGCAAACAATTATCAATAGGTACTCTTACAGGTGACATTTAGACCTACTTTCTTATTTTTAAAGCTTCAGCAATGAAATTTGGACCATGTGTACAGTTTTGTAAACAAAGTTCAATATTACTTTTTGACCTACTTTCTTATTTTTTAAGCTACTGACCTGAAACTTGGACCATGTGTAAAGTTTTTTAAACAATTATCAATAAGTACTCTGACAGGTGACATTTAGACCTACTTTCTTACTTTTTAAAGCTACAGCAATGAAATTTGGACCATGCATACAGTTTTGTAAACAAATTTCAATATCACTTTTTGACCTACTTCCTTATTTTTGAAGCTACTGACCTGAAACTTGGACCATGGGTAAAGTTTTGCAAACAGTTATCAATAAGTACTCTGACAGGTGACAATTAGACCTACTTTCTTATTTTTAAAGCTACAGCAATGAAATTTGGACCAAGCATACAGTTTTGTAAACAAATTTCAATATTACTTTTTGACCTACTTTCTTATTTTTGAAGCTACTGACCTGAAACTTGGACCATGGGAAAAGTTTTGCAAACAATTATCAATAGGTACTCTGACAGGTGACATTTAGACCTACTTTCATATTTTTTAAAGCTACAGCAATGAAATTTGGACCATGTGTACAGTTTTGTAAACAAATTTCAATATTACTTTTTGACCTACTTTCTTATTTTTGAAGCTTCTGACCTGAAACTTGGACCATGTGTAAAGTTTTGTAATCAATTATCAATAGGTACTCTGACAGGTGACATTTAGACCTACTTTCTTATTTTTAAAGCTTCAGCAACGAAATTTGGACCATGTGTACAGTTTTGTAAACAAATTTCAATATTACTTTTTGACCCACTTCCTTATTTTTGAAGCTACTGACCTGAAACTTGGACCATGGGTAAAGTTTTGCAAACATTTATCAATAGGTACTCTGACAGGTGACATTTAGACCTACTTTCATATTTTTAAAGCTACAGCAATGAAATTTGGACCATGTGTACAGTTTTGTAAACACATTTCAATATTACTTTTATATGTAACAAGGCTGTAATGGCAGAGCCAATTAACTAACAGAACGTGCTTCAAGTGAACTATCTGTAGAAAATAACCTAAAAAGACAAGTCAGTAGAGCATCTTGTTTGAGAGAGTTGTTCTTTGAGGAGAATGTCATTTTAGCTCACCTGAGCACTATTGTGATTGTTTAATGTCTGGCGTCCATTGTCAATATGTCTCGAAACCACATGGCCAAGAAACATTTTTGGTATGCAGTTTGGTATGCAGCCTCATGTAGAAGTCCTTAACCAAGATTGTTCAAATAATATCCCAATGGTTCAAAATTGGCCAGCCCTAGAGGTCCGAAGTTTTCAATATACTTATTTGAAAAAGCTTTTAAAATCTTCTCTGACACCACAAATTGTGTGGTCTCAATATCTCCTTAGCCTCTGGAAGGATTTTGAAATAATGTTTCTTGTGGAATGATTGTGTTGTTTTGGTCTGTTTTCAAAGAGTGTTTCTGTTTGATGAGAGTTTCTCGATTTGAACCAAGTAGTCCTATGAGGAGAGATTGTTTTTTTGGTTAGCAAACGTCTAATTGCAGAGTATTGCTTGTGAAAAAGAAATCTCTTCTTAGAGAACAGGTTGTTTCGGGGAGAGAGTCTCTCTTTGGAGAGAATGTCTCTTTGTTCTCAGGCCAATACTATTAACATAATAAGCATTTTCTGTTTAAGCCAAAATTTATCCAGGTATTGTCATGGACTTCCAGCAAATGTGTACTAAAAAATAATTTTCACCATTGGTACAAAGCTTTAAAAGATATCCAAACCAAAACAAGGTGCACATGCTGCCAGCGACAATTCACACTTGCACAGCAAAGCTCATAACTATGGCTTCTATAAATGTGATGTATGCCCCTTATTTGATTGGAAAAACAACCACAGACGAGTGTTTGCATTTGTTCTGCCTGATTTTGGCATAAAATACCACAGAAAATGTGTTGACTATCAATGAACCAATACTAAGCTTAATGTGTTCACATAAAAATCTATTTTCACCTTTTACATGCTTCAGAATGTTCTTAAAGTGAGCCTTTGAACCAAAGTGTAGTCGAAATGCTATTAGGACCTGTTGACTATCTCTTATTTTTGAAGCTACCGACCTGAAACTTTGACCATGTGTAAAGGTTTGCAAACAATTATCAATAGGTACTTTGACAGGTGACATTTAGACCTACTTTCTTATTTTTAAAGCTACAGCAATGAAATTTGGACCATGTGTACAGTTTTGTAAACAAATTTCAATATTACTTTTTGACCTACTTTCTTAATTTTGAAGCTACTGACCTGAAACTTGGACCACGTGTAAAGTTTTGTAAACAGTTATCAATAGGTACTCTGACAGGTGACATTTAGACCTACTTTCTTATTTTTAAAGCTACAGCAATGAAATTTGGACCATGTGTACAGTTTTGTAAACACATTTCAATATTACTTTTCGATCTACTTACTTCTTTATGAAGCTACAGAAATAAATTTTGAACTATGTGTACAGTGTACAAATCTTTTTTTGCCTAGAGAAAGAATCTTAAAAGTGTAGGCAGGCCATTTTGTGATGCTGTTTAATAGACACCATTGAACGCTACAAGGAAAACTTTACTTGGTCAGATTATTTGATAGACACCATTGAAAGCTACAAAGAAAGCTTGACTTGGTCAGATTATTCCATGGCATGGGGAATTAATGGCCCTTAAGAGTCTGCGGCTTACCATTTTACGGAAAAGGCTATTTCTGCTTTTATGAAATTACCACAGGTGCTAATACTTGTCTCACTCTATATGTGTTTAGTGTATCATTGCCAAACTTTCAATTTATGTTGCATATAACCTGAAATGGAACTAAAGGATTTTTTGAAGTAGGTAACTGAACAGGTGGATGATATTTTTATAAACATTTTGACAGTTCATGAGCTATTGTAACCATCATTTCTAATGGCACATTCATTGTGAACAGGTCGAGGGCATCAAACTTAATGGCAAACAGAGGCAAAGACGTTGTTGGGGCAGAAAAGGTTTCCCAAGTGCAGAATGATACATAGGCAACAAGAGAAAGATGATTTGATACTGGCATATTGGTGATGAAGATGGAGACAACCTGGACATGAAAGATAAGTGTTTGAGAGGAGTCCTGTAGAGAGGGTAACTTAAACAGTGGTTACATTTTGACCTAACCAGGATTGCCCCAGCCATCCCCAATTGGTTATGGCTGTTTGAATTTGCTATAAATGAGGCTGTGAATAGAACAGAGCCTTCCATTAGGCCTCAGTTCCTTTAGCAATACCCACCAACGAATAAATAGATTATGGCCCTTGAAATTGTCAACAGTTTAGTATGCATTAGAGCCTTCATAATTTCATTGCATGTTATATGTAACAAGACTGTAATGGCAGAGCCAATTAACTAACAGAAAGTGTTTCAAGTGAACTATCAGTAGAAAATAACCTAAAAAGACAAGTCAGTAGAGCATCTTGTTTGAGAGAGTTGTTCTTTGAGGAGAATGTCATTTTAGCTCACCTGAGCGCTATTGTGATTGTTTAATGTCTTGCGTCCATTGTCAATATGTCTCGAAACCACATGGCCAAGAAACATTTTTGGTATGCAGTCTGGTATGCAGCCTCATGTAGAAGTCCTTAACCAAGATTGTTCAAATAATATCCCAATGGTTCAAAATTGGCCAGCCCTAGAGGTCCGAAGTTTACTTATTTGTAAAAGCTTTTAAAATCTTCTCTGACACCACAAATTGTGTGTTCTCAATATCTCATTAGCCTCTGGAAGGATTTTGAAATAATGTTTCTTGTGGAATGATTGTGTTGTTTTGGTCTGTTTTCAAAGAGTGTTTCTGTTTGAGGAGAGTTTCTCAATTTGAACCAAGTAGTCCTATGAGGAGAGATTGTTTTTTTGGTTAGCAAACGTCTAATTGCAGAGTATTGCTTGTGAAAAAGAAATCTCTTTTTAGAGAACAGGTTGTTTCGGGGAGAGAGTCTCTCTTTGGAGAGAATGTCTCTTTGTTCTCAGGCCAATACTATTAACATAATTAGCATTTTCTGTTTAAGCCAAAATTTATCCAGGTATTGTCATGGACTTTCAGCAAATGTGTACTAAAAAATAATTTTCACCATTGGTACAAAGCTTTAAAAGATATCCAAACCAAAACAAGGTGCACATGCTGCCAGCGACAATTTGCACTTGCACAGCAAAGCTCATAACTATGGCTTCTATAAATGTGATGTATGCCCCTTATTTGATTGGAAAAACAACCACAGACGAGTGTTTGCATTTGTTTTGCCTGATTTTTGGCATAAAATACCACAGAAAATGTGTTGACTATCAATGAACCAATACTAAGCTTAATGTGTTCACATAAAAATCTATTTTCACCTTTTACATGCTTCAGAATGTTCTTAAAGTGAGCCTTTGAACCAAAGTGTAGTCGAAATGCTATTAGGACCTGTTGACTATCTCTTATTTTTGAAGCTACTGACCTGAAACTTGGACCATGTGTAAAGGTTTGCAAACAATTATCAATAGGTACTCTGACATTGGACATTTAGACCTACTTTCTTATTTTTAAAGCTACAGCAATGAAATTTGGACCATGTGTACAGTTTTGTAAACAAAGTTCAATATTACTTTTTGACCTACTTTCTTATTTTTTAAGCTACTGACCTGAAACTTGGACCACGTGTAAAGTTTTGTAAACAATTATCAATAGGTACTCTGACATTGGACATTTAGACCTACTTTCTTATTATTAAAGCTACAGTAATGAAATTTGGACCATGTGTACAGTTTTGTAAACAAATTTCAATATTACTTTTTGACCTACTTTCTTATTTTTGAAGCTACTGACCTGAAACTTGGACCACGTGTAAAGTTTTGTAAACAATTATCAATAGGTACTCTGACAGGTGACATTTAGACCTACTTTCTTACTTTTTAAAGCTACAGCAATGAAATTTGGACCATGTGTACAGTTTTGTAAACAAATTTCAATATTACTTTTTGACCTACGTTCTTATTTTTGAAGCTACTGACCTGAAACTTGGACCATGGGTAAAGTTTTGCAAACAATTATCAATAAGTACTCTGACAGGTGACATTTAGTCCTACTTTCTTATTTTTAAAGCTTCAGCAATGAAATTTGGACCATGTGTACAGTTTTGTAAACAAATTTCAATATTACTTTTCAATCTACTTACTTCTTTATGAAGCTACAGAAATAAATTTTGAACCATGTGTACAGTGTACAAATCTTTTTTTGCCTAGAGAAAGAATCTTAACAGTGTAGGCAGGCCATTTTGTGATGCTGTTTAATAGACACCATTGAACGCTACAAGGAAAACTTTACTTGGTCAGATTATTTGATAGACACCATTGAAAGCTACAAAGAAAGCTTGACTTGGTCAGATTATTCCATGGCATGGGGAAATAATGGCCCTTAAGAGTCTGCGGCTTACCATTTTACGGAAAAGGCTATTTCTGCTTTTATGAAATTACCACAGGTGCTTAATACTTGTCTCACTCTATATGTGTTTAGTGTATCATTGCCAAACTTTCAATTTATGTTGCATATAACCTGAAATGGAACTAAAGGATTTTTTGAAGTAGGTAACTGAACAGGTGGATGATATTTTTATAAACATTTTGACAGTTCATGAGCTATTGTAACCATCATTTGTAATGGCACATTCATTGTGAACAGGTCGAGGGCATCAAACTTAATGGCGAACAGAGGCAAAGACGTTGTTGGTGCAGAAAAAGGTTTCCCAAGTGCAGAATGATACATAGGCAACAAGAGAAAGATGATTTGATACTGGCATATTGGTGATGAAGATGGACACAACCTGGACATGAAAGATAAGTGTTTGAGAGGATTCTTGTAGAGAGGGTAACTTAAACAGTGGTTACATTTTGACCTAACCAGGATTGCCCCAGCCATCCCCAATTGGTTATGGCTGTTTGAATTTGCTATAAATGAGGCTGTGAATAGAACAGAGCCTTCCATTAGGCCTCAGTTCCTTTAGCAATACCCACCAACGGATAAATAGATTATGGCCCTTGAAATTGTCAACAGTTTAGTATGCATTAGAGCCTTCATAATTTCATTGCATGTTATATGTAACAAGACTGTAATGGCAGAGCCAATTAATTAACAGAAAGTGTTTCAAGTGAACTATCAGTAGAAAATAACCTAAAAAGACAAGTCAGTAGAGCATCTTGTTTGAGAGAGTTGTTCTTTGAGGAGAATGTCATTTTAGCTCACCTGAGACTATTGTGATTGTTTAATGTCTGGCGTCCATTGTCAATATGTCTCGAAACCACATGGCCAAGAAACATTTTTGGTATGCAGTCTGGTATGCAGCCTCATGTAGAAGTCCTTAACCAAGATTGTTCAAATAATATCCCAATGGTTCAAAATTGGCCAGCCCTAGAGGTCCGAAATTTTCGATATACTTATTTGTAAAAGCTTTTAAAATCTTCTCTGACACCACAAATTGTGTGGTCTCAATATCTCATTAGTCTCTGGAAGGATTTTGAAATAATGTTTCTTGTGGACATAATTAGCATTTTCTGTTTACGCCAAAATTTATCCAGGTATTGTCATGGACTTTCAGCAAATGTGTACTAAAAAATAATTTTCACCATTGGTACAAAGCTTTAAAAGATATCCAAACCAAAACAAGGTGCACATGCTGCCAGCGACAATTTGCACTTGCACAGCAAAGCTCATAACTATGGCTTCTATAAATGTGATGTATGCCCCTTATTTGATTGGAAAAACAACCACAGACGAGTGTTTGCATTTGTTCTGCCTGGTCTTTGGCATAAAATACCACAGAAAATGTGTTGACTATCAATGAAATAATACTAAGCTTAATGTGTTCACATAAAAATCTATTTTCACCTTATACATGCTTCAGAATGTTCTTAAAGTGAGCCTTCGAACCAAAGTGTAGTTGAAATGCTATGAGGACCTGTTGACTATCTTTCTTATTTTTGAAGCTACTGACCTGAAACTTGGACCATGTGTAAAGGTTTGCAAACAATTATCAATAGGTACTCTGACAGGTGACATTTAGACCTACTTTCTTAATTTTAAAGCTACAGCAATGAAATTTGGACCATGTGTACAGTTTTGTAAACAAATTTCAATATTACTTTTTGACCTACTTTCTTATTTTTGAAGCTACTGACCTGAAACTTGGACCACGTGTAAAGTTTTGTAAACAATTATCAATAGGTACTCTGACAGGTGACATTTAGACCTACTTTCTTACTTTTTAAAGCTACAGCAATGAAATTTGGACCATGTGTACAGTTTTGTCAACAAATTTCAATATTACTTTTTGACCTACGTTCTTATTTTTGAAGCTACTGACCTGAAACTTGGACCATGGGTAAAGTTTTGCAAACAATTATCAATAAGTACTCTGACAGGTGACATTTAGTCCTACTTTCTTATTTTTAAAGCTTCAGCAATGAAATTTGGACCATGTGTACAGTTTTGTAAACAAATTTCAATATTACTTTTCAATCTACTTACTTCTTTATGAAGCTACAGAAATAAATTTTGAACCATGTGTACAGTGTACAAATCTTTTTTTGCCTAGAGAAAGAATCTTAACAGTGTAGGCAGGCCATTTTGTGATGCTGTTTAATAGACACCATTGAACGCTACAAGGAAAACTTTACTTGGTCAGATTATTTGATAGACACCATTGAAAGCTACAAAGAAAGCTTGACTTGGTCAGATTATTCCATGGCATGGGGAAATAATGGCCCTTAAGAGTCTGCGGCTTACCATTTTACGGAAAAGGCTATTTCTGCTTTTATGAAATTACCACAGGTGCTTAATACTTGTCTCACTCTATATGTGTTTAGTGTATCATTGCCAAACTTTCAATTTATGTTGCATATAACCTGAAATGGAACTAAAGGATTTTTTGAAGTAGGTAACTGAACAGGTGGATGATATTTTTATAAACATTTTGACAGTTCATGAGCTATTGTAACCATCATTTGTAATGGCACATTCATTGTGAACAGGTCGAGGGCATCAAACTTAATGGCGAACAGAGGCAAAGATGTTGTTGGGGCAGAAAAAGGTTTCCCAAGTGCAGAATGATACATAGGCAACAAGAGAAAGATGATTTGATACTGGCATATTGGTGATGAAGATGGAGACAACCTGGACATGAAAGATAAGTGTTTGAGAGGATTCTTGTAGAGAGGGTAACTTAAACAGTGGTTACATTTTGACCTAACCAGGATTGCCCCAGCCATCCCCAATTGGTTATGGCTGTTTGAATTTGCTATAAATGAGGCTGTGAATAGAACAGAGCCTTCCATTAGGCCTCAGTTCCTTTAGCAATACCCACCAACAAATAAATAGATTATGGCCCTTGAAATTGTCAACAGTTTAGTATGCATTAGAGCCTTCATAATTTCATTGCATGTTATATGTAACAAGACTGTAATGGCAGAGCCAATTAATTAACAGAAAGTGTTTCAAGTGAACTATCAGTAGAAAATAACCTAAAAAGACAAGTCAGTAGAGCATCTTGTTTGAGAGAGTTGTTCTTTGAGGAGAATGTCATTTTAGCTCACCTGAGACTATTGTGATTGTTTAATGTCTGGCGTCCATTGTCAATATGTCTCGAAACCACATGGCCAAGAAACATTTTTGGTATGCAGTCTGGTATGCAGCCTCATGTAGAAGTCCTTAACCAAGATTGTTCAAATAATATCCCAATGGTTCAAAATTGGCCAGCCCTAGAGGTCCGAAATTTTCGATATACTTATTTGTAAAAGCTTTTAAAATCTTCTCTGACACCACAAATTGTGTGGTCTCAATATCTCATTAGTCTCTGGAAGGATTTTGAAATAATGTTTCTTGTGGACATAATTAGGATTTTCTGTTTACGCCAAAATTTATCCAGGTATTGTCATGGACTTTCAGCAAATGTGTACTAAAAAATAATTTTCACCATTGGTACAAAGCTTTAAAAGATATCCAAACCAAAACAAGGTGCACATGCTGCCAGCGACAATTTGCACTTGCACAGCAAAGCTCATAACTATGGCTTCTATAAATGTGATGTATGCCCCTTATTTGATTGGAAAAACAACCACAGACGAGTGTTTGCATTTGTTCTGCCTGGTCTTTGGCATAAAATACCACAGAAAATGTGTTGACTATCAATGAAATAATACTAAGCTTAATGTGTTCACATAAAAATCTATTTTCACCTTATACATGCTTCAGAATGTTCTTAAAGTGAGCCTTCGAACCAAAGTGTAGTTGAAATGCTATGAGGACCTGTTGACTATCTTTCTTATTTTTGAAGCTACTGACCTGAAACTTGGACCATGTGTAAAGGTTTGCAAACAATTATCAATAGGTACTCTGACAGGTGACATTTAGACCTACTTTCTTAATTTTAAAGCTACAGCAATGAAATTTGGACCATGTGTACAGTTTTGTAAACAAATTTCAATATTACTTTTTGACCTACTTTCTTAATTTTTAAGCTACTGACCTGAAACGTGGACCATGTGTAAAGTTTTGTAAACAATTATCAATAGGTACTCTGACAGGTGACATTTAGACCTACTTTCTTATTTTTAAAGCTACAGCAATGAAGTTTGGATCATGCGTACAGTTTTGTAAACAAATTTCAATATTACTTTTTGACCTACTTTCTTATTTTTGAAGCTACTGACCTGAAACTTGGACCATGGGTAAAGTTTTGCAAACAGTTATCAATAGGTACTCTGACAGGTGACATTTAGACTTACTTTCATATTTTTAAAGCTGCAGCAATGAAATTTGGACCATGTGTACAGTTTTGTAAACAAATTTCAATATTACTTTTATATGTAACAAGACTGTAATGGCAGAGCCAATTAACTAACAAAGTGCTTCAAGTGAACTATCTGTAGAAAATAACCTAAAAAGACAAGTCAGTAGAGCATCTTGTTTTAGAGAGTTGTTCTTTGAGGAGAATGTCATTTTAGCTCACCTGAGCACTATTGTGATTGTTTAATGTCTGGCGTCCATTGTCAATATGTCTCGAAACCACATGGCCAAGAAACATTTTTGGTATGCAGTTTGGTATGCAGCCTCATGTAGAAGTCCTTAACCAAGATTGTTCAAATAATATCCCAATGGTTCAAAATTGGCCAGCCCTAGAGGTCCGAAGTTTTCAATATACTTATTTAAAAAAGCTTTTAAAATCTTCTCTGACACCATAAATTGTGTGGTCTCAATATCTCATTAGCCTCTGGAAGGATTTTGAAATAATGTTTCTTGTGGAATGATTGTGTTGTTTTGGTCTGTTTTCAAAGAGTGTTTCTGTTTGAGGAGAGTTTCTCGATTTGAACCAAGTAGTCCTATGAGGAGAGATTGTTTTTTTGGTTAGCAAACGTCTAATTGCAGAGTATTGCTTGTGAAAAAGAAATCTCTTTTTAGAGAACAGGTTGTTTCGGGGAGAGAGTCTCTCTTTGGAGAGAATGTCTCTTTGTTCTCAGACCAATACTATTAACATAATAAGCATTTTCTGTTTAAGCCAAAATTTATCCAGGTATTGTCATGGACTTTCAGCAAATGTGTACTAAAAAATAATTTTCACCATTGGTACAAAGCTTTAAAAGATATCCAAACCAAAACAAGGTGCACATGCTGCCAGCGACAATTTGCACTTGCACAGCAAAGCTCATAACTATGGCTTCTATAAATGTGATGTATGCCCCTTATTTGATTGGAAAAAACAACCACAGACGAGTGTTTGCATTTGTTCTGCCTGATTTTTGGCATAATATACCACAGAAAATGTGTTGACTATCAATGAACCAATACTAAGCTTAATGTGTTAACATAAAAATCTATTTTCACCTTTTACATGCTTCAGTATGTTCTTAAAAATAGAGCCTTTGAACCAAAGTGTAGTCGAAATGCTATTAGGACCTGTTGACTATCTTTCTTATTTTTGAAGTTACTGACCTGAAACTTGGACCATGTGTAAAGGTTTGCAAACAATTATCAATAGGTACTCTTACAGGTGACATTTAGACCTACTTTCTTATTTTTAAAGCTTCAGCAATGAAATTTGGACCATGTGTACAGTTTTGTAAACAAAGTTCAATATTACTTTTTGACCTACTTTCTTATTTTTTAAGCTACTGACCTGAAACTTGGACCATGTGTAAAGTTTTTTAAACAATTATCAATAAGTACTCTGACAGGTGACATTTAGACCTACTTTCTTACTTTTTAAAGCTACAGCAATGAAATTTGGACCATGCATACAGTTTTGTAAACAAATTTCAATATCACTTTTTGACCTACTTCCTTATTTTTGAAGCTACTGACCTGAAACTTGGACCATGGGTAAAGTTTTGCAAACAGTTATCAATAAGTACTCTGACAGGTGACAATTAGACCTACTTTCTTATTTTTAAAGCTACAGCAATGAAATTTGGACCAAGCATACAGTTTTGTAAACAAATTTCAATATTACTTTTTGACCTACTTTCTTATTTTTGAAGCTACTGACCTGAAACTTGGACCATGGGAAAAGTTTTGCAAACAATTATCAATAGGTACTCTGACAGGTGACATTTAGACCTACTTTCATATTTTTTAAAGCTACAGCAATGAAATTTGGACCATGTGTACAGTTTTGTAAACAAATTTCAATATTACTTTTTGACCTACTTTCTTATTTTTGAAGCTTCTGACCTGAAACTTGGACCATGTGTAAAGTTTTGTAATCAATTATCAATAGGTACTCTGACAGGTGACATTTAGACCTACTTTCTTATTTTTAAAGCTTCAGCAACGAAATTTGGACCATGTGTACAGTTTTGTAAACAAATTTCAATATTACTTTTTGACCCACTTCCTTATTTTTGAAGCTACTGACCTGAAACTTGGACCATGGGTAAAGTTTTGCAAACATTTATCAATAGGTACTCTGACAGGTGACATTTAGACCTACTTTCATATTTTTAAAGCTACAGCAATGAAATTTGGACCATGTGTACAGTTTTGTAAACACATTTCAATATTACTTTTATATGTAACAAGGCTGTAATGGCAGAGCCAATTAACTAACAGAACGTGCTTCAAGTGAACTATCTGTAGAAAATAACCTAAAAAGACAAGTCAGTAGAGCATCTTGTTTGAGAGAGTTGTTCTTTGAGGAGAATGTCATTTTAGCTCACCTGAGCACTATTGTGATTGTTTAATGTCTGGCGTCCATTGTCAATATGTCTCGAAACCACATGGCCAAGAAACATTTTTGGTATGCAGTTTGGTATGCAGCCTCATGTAGAAGTCCTTAACCAAGATTGTTCAAATAATATCCCAATGGTTCAAAATTGGCCAGCCCTAGAGGTCCGAAGTTTTCAATATACTTATTTGAAAAAGCTTTTAAAATCTTCTCTGACACCACAAATTGTGTGGTCTCAATATCTCCTTAGCCTCTGGAAGGATTTTGAAATAATGTTTCTTGTGGAATGATTGTGTTGTTTTGGTCTGTTTTCAAAGAGTGTTTCTGTTTGATGAGAGTTTCTCGATTTGAACCAAGTAGTCCTATGAGGAGAGATTGTTTTTTTGGTTAGCAAACGTCTAATTGCAGAGTATTGCTTGTGAAAAAGAAATCTCTTCTTAGAGAACAGGTTGTTTCGGGGAGAGAGTCTCTCTTTGGAGAGAATGTCTCTTTGTTCTCAGGCCAATACTATTAACATAATAAGTATTTTCTGTTTAAGCCAAAATTTATCCAGGTATTGTCATGGACTTCCAGCAAATGTGTACTAAAACATAATTTTCACCATTGGTACAAAGCTTTAAAAGATATCCAAACCAAAACAAGGTGCACATGCTGCCAGCGACAATTCACACTTGCACAGCAAAGCTCATAACTATGGCTTCTATAAATGTGATGTATGCCCCTTATTTGATTGGAAAAACAACCACAGACGAGTGTTTGCATTTGTTCTGCCTGATTTTGGCATAAAATACCACAGAAAATGTGTTGACTATCAATGAACCAATACTAAGCTTAATGTGTTCACATAAAAATCTATTTTCACCTTTTACATGCTTCAGAATGTTCTTAAAGTGAGCCTTTGAACCAAAGTGTAGTCGAAATGCTATTAGGACCTGTTGACTATCTCTTATTTTTGAAGCTACCGACCTGAAACTTTGACCATGTGTAAAGGTTTGCAAACAATTATCAATAGGTACTTTGACAGGTGACATTTAGACCTACTTTCTTATTTTTAAAGCTACAGCAATGAAATTTGGACCATGTGTACAGTTTTGTAAACAAATTTCAATATTACTTTTTGACCTACTTTCTTAATTTTGAAGCTACTGACCTGAAACTTGGACCACGTGTAAAGTTTTGTAAACAGTTATCAATAGGTACTCTGACAGGTGACATTTAGACCTACTTTCTTATTTTTAAAGCTACAGCAATGAAATTTGGACCATGTGTACAGTTTTGTAAACACATTTCAATATTACTTTTCGATCTACTTACTTCTTTATGAAGCTACAGAAATAAATTTTGAACTATGTGTACAGTGTACAAATCTTTTTTTGCCTAGAGAAAGAATCTTAAAAGTGTAGGCAGGCCATTTTGTGATGCTGTTTAATAGACACCATTGAACGCTACAAGGAAAACTTTACTTGGTCAGATTATTTGATAGACACCATTGAAAGCTACAAAGAAAGCTTGACTTGGTCAGATTATTCCATGGCATGGGGAATTAATGGCCCTTAAGAGTCTGCGGCTTACCATTTTACGGAAAAGGCTATTTCTGCTTTTATGAAATTACCACAGGTGCTAATACTTGTCTCACTCTATATGTGTTTAGTGTATCATTGCCAAACTTTCAATTTATGTTGCATATAACCTGAAATGGAACTAAAGGATTTTTTGAAGTAGGTAACTGAACAGGTGGATGATATTTTTATAAACATTTTGACAGTTCATGAGCTATTGTAACCATCATTTCTAATGGCACATTCATTGTGAACAGGTCGAGGGCATCAAACTTAATGGCAAACAGAGGCAAAGACGTTGTTGGGGCAGAAAAGGTTTCCCAAGTGCAGAATGATACATAGGCAACAAGAGAAAGATGATTTGATACTGGCATATTGGTGATGAAGATGGAGACAACCTGGACATGAAAGATAAGTGTTTGAGAGGATTCTTGTAGAGAGGGTAACTTAAACAGTGGTTACATTTTGACCTAACCAGGATTGCCCCAGCCATCCCCAATTGGTTATGGCTGTTTGAATTTGCTATAAATGAGGCTGTGAATAGAACAGAGCCTTCCATTAGGCCTCAGTTCCTTTAGCAATACCCACCAACGGATAAATAGATTATGGCCCTTGAAATTGTCAACAGTTTAGTATGCATTAGAGCCTTCATAATTTCATTGCATGTTATATGTAACAAGACTGTAATGGCAGAGCCAATTAATTAACAGAAAGTGTTTCAAGTGAACTATCAGTAGAAAATAACCTAAAAAGACAAGTCAGTAGAGCATCTTGTTTGAGAGAGTTGTTCTTTGAGGAGAATGTCATTTTAGCTCACCTGAGCGCTATTGTGATTGTTTAATGTCTTGCGTCCATTGTCAATATGTCTCGAAACCACATGGCCAAGAAACATTTTTGGTATGCAGTCTGGTATGCAGCCTCATGTAGAAGTCCTTAACCAAGATTGTTCAAATAATATCCCAATGGTTCAAAATTGGCCAGCCCTAGAGGTCCGAAGTTTACTTATTTGTAAAAGCTTTTAAAATCTTCTCTGACACCACAAATTGTGTGTTCTCAATATCTCATTAGCCTCTGGAAGGATTTTGAAATAATGTTTCTTGTGGAATGATTGTGTTGTTTTGGTCTGTTTTCAAAGAGTGTTTCTGTTTGAGGAGAGTTTCTCGATTTGAACCAAGTAGTCCTATGAGGAGAGATTGTTTTTTTGGTTAGCAAACGCCTAATTGCAGAGTATTGCTTGTGAAAAAGAAATCTCTTTTTAGAGAACAGGAGAGAGTCTCTCTTTGGAGAGAATGTCTCTTTGTTCTCAGGCCAATACTATTAACATAATTAGCATTTTCTGTTTAAGCCAAAATTTATCCAGATATTGTCATGGACTTTCAGCAAATGTGTACTAAAGAATAATTTTCACCATTGGTATAAAGCTATAGTAGATGGTGCACATGGTGCCAGAATTATTTGCACATGAATAGCATGGCTCATAACTATGGCTTTTATAAATGTGATGTATGCCCCTATTTTGATCGGAAAAAACAACCACTTGGTTCATCTGAAGGTGTTTTCTTTGTTGCACCTGTCATTAGCCATTTTTTGTAGCAGAATAAAACTGATCAATGGAAACCATTATACTATATATCATCTTCATCATCTACTTAGATTCTGCTAACGTGATACATACAAAACTCCATCTGAACCCAGAAATGATCATTGGGTTACCATTTTTAGCTCACCCTCAGCAAACAGTCTGTGCAAGGAGCAATGTAGGGCCATCATGGCCCCTTGTTCAAATTCCTTCACCCAAAGTTGATGTGTCACCGGGCGGGGTTCTTGTCCCCAAACTATATTACGTATTGATACTAATAACTCCGTAGTCTTTTTCCATATTTTATTCATATTATAATACACTCGCTTAGTTGTGAGAGGTCTCTTAACCTTCTCTAATCCCTGACAAGAACTGAATAAAACTTACAATACAACATACAATTTCTCATTAGGCCACGCCCATATAATTATAAACCAACCATACAAAAAAACTTAACAAACTTCATTCCTACCAGCCCGTAATGTAACCTTCCACTGTCTTTACTTTCAGACCAGAACTCATAAGAATCTAATTCACACCTTCATGTTATATGCTTTGATTTAAGTAGGACAACTTTACACCAAGTTTCATTGAATTAATTATGGAAGATACAGTATGTCCAGTAATTAAGAACAAGTCTAGCAGATGTCTGTAACTAATATTTCAAATGCTATGAATTACTGCTAGACCATAACAATATATAGTAATTATAGTAACTATGATTTCCACATGTGGACTTGCAGAGAAATCCTCATTCAATCAAATTGAGAAAAGTATAAATAATCAATTTTGATGTTTAAAATAAAGAACTGTTTTATAACTCTGTGACAGATGAATAGAAAAAAGAAATTTACCAAATTTCA
The DNA here is from genome assembly GCF_026914265.1 of Mya arenaria. NCBI lineage: Eukaryota > Metazoa > Mollusca > Bivalvia > Myida > Myidae > Mya > Mya arenaria. Next base: position 67,932,823 of record NC_069133.1, on the reverse strand, counting down.
TACTAATTTGAAAAAAAAAATGTTTTTAGGCCTTGGATGTCAGCTGCCTGTCTGGTTCTATTGGCTGTTACAGAAGCTTCGACCTCCCTACAAGAGCTATGGTAGAGGTCTTAACTCCATATCAGAGGTACTATTAGAATATTTTCTGAGAGCTATCACAAAAGTATGGCAAATTCCCCTTGGGTTCCTTGTCAGTCATATGTTTCATTAATGTAAGTAGTAGATTGAAATTATGATTAATAATCATATTATTTTTATGCTACACATTAAAAAAAAAATACATCACTCAATGAATTACCATTCAAGAATGAAATTTCTTCCCCCAGTCATATTTTTGATGACCTCTTTAATATAAATAATTATGATTAATGAATCCACCATTCAATATTGATCATTGCAAAAAAAAACTCCTATTAACAAATCAATTTTCATAATTTGTGCATCGACTTGTCGAAAATACATAAGGCTTGCTATTTCATTGATGTTATAAAACAAAGACTCATTTTCCTTCTTATTTATTTTAGCCCAAATGTTACCTTGAAAATGATTTCACCTACACAATCCTAATAACTTTAACAAATATCGTTTAATAACATGTTCATTTGAGGGCCATTCAAAAAATAGATAGACACTGTCAAATTAAAGTTTTCTTAATGTCCGATCTTAACCAAATTTTGCAGAAATATTTTCTAAAATATATTGAAATTGCAGTATATTACTTTGTAAAAATATGTTCAATATTTTTAGCCGGATTTTTCATCGAAAAATTATGGGTTTTAGAATGGCGAGAACTGGGTGGGTAGGTGGTCTGGCAGGCGGTCGTTAACAATTTTGCGTTAAAAGTTTTCATTTTATGGAATAAAATCAAGAGTTTTTATCCAATGGTAATCAAACTTCATACAATGGAAGAGCATAATGAGAGGAAGTGCAGTGTACAATAACCATAACTCTATTCTTGCTTATTACTGAGTTATTGCCCCTTGTTACTTTTTTTGTCCGGAGTATAACTTGAAAAGTACTGGATGGAATTCATTGGAACTTCATACAATGGTAAAGCACAGTGAGTGGAAGCGCAGTGTACAATAACCATAACTCTATTCTTGCTTATTACTGAGTTATTGCCCCTTGTTACTTATTTTTGTCCGGAGTATAACTTGAAAAGTACTGGATGGAATTCATTGGAACTTCATACAATGGTAAAGCACAGTAAGAGGAAGTGCAGTGTTCAAGAACCATAATTCTACCTAAACAAATTACTGAGTTATTGCCTTTTATTTGTTTTGTTTTTTTGCTGTCAATTTTTTTTCCAGACATTAACTTGCAAACTACTAGATGGGATATGTTAAAACTTCATACAATAGTAAAGCACAATGAGAGGAAGTGAAGTGCACAAGAACCATCACTCTATTTCAGCTTATTACAGAGTTACTGCCCTTTGTTACTTTTTTCTTGTCCGGAGCATAACTTAAAAACAATTGTATGGGATTTAATAAAACTTCATACAGTGATAGATTATAATGAGAGGGAGTGCAGTGTACAGGAACTGCAATTCTATTTCAGCTTATTACATAGTTAGTGCCCTTTGTTACTTTTTCTTGTCCTGAGCATAACTTGAAAAAATTATATGGAATTTAATAAAACTTCATAAAGTGATAGATCATAATGAGAGGAAGTGAATTGCACAAGAACCACAATTCAATTTCAGCTGATTACAGAGTTAGTGCCCTTTGTTACTTTTTCTTGTCCAGAGCATAACTTGAAAACTACGGTATGGAATTAAATAAAACTTCATACAGTGATAGATCATAATGAGAGGGAGTGCAGTGTACAGGAACCGTAATTCTATTTCAGCTAATTACAGAGTAATTGCCCTTTGTTACTTTTTTCTTGTCCGGAGTATAACTTGAAAAATATTGGATGGAATTTAATTAAACTTCATACATTGATAGATCATAATGAGAGGGAGGGCAGTGTACAGGAACCACAATTCTATTTTATCTAATTACAGAGTTACTGGCCTTTGTTACTTTCTCTTGTCCGGAGCATAACTTGAAAAATATTGGATGAAATTTAATAAAACTTCATACAGTGATAGATCATAATGAGAGGAAGTGCAGTGTACAGGAACCGCATTTCTATTTCAGCCAAGTACAGAGTTATTGCCCTTTGTTACTTTTTTCTTGTCCGAACCTTACTTGAAAACTATTGGATGGAATGTAATAAAACTTCATACAATGTTAGAGCACAATGAGAGGGAGTTCAGTGTACATGAATCATTACACTTTTTAGCAAATTACAGAGTTATTGCCTTTTTCTGTGTTTTTCGTCAAACTTTTGTCCGGACAGTAACTTGAAAACTGCTAGATGAAATTTCATAAAACTTCATACAATGATAAATCATAATGAGAGGCGGCGTTTAGGGGTATTAATCACCTTCAGTAATAGCTCTAGTTTTTTATTAAACCAAAAGTATAAGCTTTCTTATCATAAGAGAAACGAACGTTTTTTTTTCTCAAAACAACAACAACACACTTATAAAAGTGATATAAGACGAGTGCTATATTGCTTAACTCTGTGTATGGATACCTAAGTCTTCGGTATATAATTTTACACAATGATTTGTAAAAGGGTAATTATGAGCGTTTACTTCTGCCTTATGTTTATATTTTAGGCAGTCTACTTAATCTAATCTAATAATTCCGTTTTAAAAGCATCCTTTTTAGATCTGCCACTTGAAGTAAAGGAAGATATATTGAGTATCAGTCTTTATGATAAACGTGATGATTTTAATTTTAAAATAATTAATTAGGCCACTCCTTTTTAGCTCACCTGAGCAAGGTGAGCTATTGTGATCACCCTGTGTCTATCGTCCTCGTCCGTCGTCAACAATTTGACTGTTAACACTCTAGAGGTCACAATTTCGGCACAATCTTAATGAAATTTGGTCAGAATGTTACCCTCAATAAAATCTTGGACGAGTTTGATATTAGGTCATCTGGAGTTAAAAACTAGGTCACGAGGTCAAATTAAAGGAAAAGCTTGTTAACACTCTAGGTCACATTTATGACTGTATCTTCAGGAAACTTGGTCAGAATGTTGATTTTAATGTTCTCTAGGTCAGGTTCGAATCTGGGTCATGTGTGGTCAAAAACTAGGTCACCAGGTAAAATTGAAGGAAAAGCTTGTTAACACTCTAGAGGTCACGTTTATGACTGTATGTTCATGAAACTTATTCAGAATGTATATATTGATAAGCTCTAGGCCGATTTCGCACCTTAGTCATGTGCGGTCAAAAACTAGGTCACCAGGTCAAATTGAAGAAAAAGCTTGTTTACAATCTAGAAGTCACAAGTCACATTTATGACTGTATCTTCATGAAAGTTGGTCAGAATGTTTTTATTAATAATCTCTAAGTCAAGTTTAAATCTGGGTCATGTGCGGTCAAAAATAGGTCACCAGGTCCAATTGAAGGAAAAGCTTGTTAACACTCTAGAGGTCACATTTATGACTTGTATCTTCATAAAAGTTGGTCAGAATGTTAATATTAATGATCTCTAGGTCAAGTTCGAACCTGGGTAATGTGCGGTCAAAAACTAGGTCACCAGGTCAAATTGAAGGAAAAGCTTGTTAACACTCTAAGGTCACATTTATGACTGTATCTACATAGAAGTTGGTTAGAATGTTTATATTAATAATTTTTAATTCAAATTTAAGTCTGGGTCATGTGCGATCAAAAACTAGGTCACCAGGTCAAATCATAGGAAAAGGTTGTTAGGACTCTAGAGGTCACATTTATAAAAGTATGTTCATGAAACTTTGTCAGAATGTATATATTGATTAGCTCTAGGCGAAGTTCGAATCTTAGTCATGTGCGGTGAAAAACTAGGTCACCAGGTCAAATTGAAGGAAAAGCTTGTTAACACTCGAGAGGTCACATTTATGACCATATGTTCATCGAACTTGATCAAAATGTTATTCATGATGATCTTTAGGTAGAGTTTGAAACTGGGTAATCAGAGGTCAAAAACCAGGCGACTAGGTCAAATCATAGAAAATCTTTGAAACACTGTAGAAGTTACATTCTCTCTCTGATCACCATGAAGCTATATCAGAATGTTTGTGTTAATGAAGTCTATGTCAAGTTTGAAACTGGATAACCTGAATTAAAAAACTAGGTCACAAAGTCAAATCATAGAAAACATTGTTAAAACACTATTGAGGCCATATTTTCTACTTCATCTATATGAAACCTGGTAAGAATGTACTTATTACAGAAAGGTAAGGTTTGCAACTGGGTCATCCGTGATATTAAAAAAATAATCTGTGATATCAAAAAAATTCTTGGTCACAAGGAAGGATCTTAACCCCTGTCACAATTGCCCTTGCCCTGAAAACACTTATTTCACACTTAAATTTCATCAGGTGAGCGATACAGAGCCTTCAGGGCCCTTTTGTTTAAAAAAGTTCCTCAAGTCTTTCAATGAAATCACAACTGTGACACCTTTAGAGACTAGATACCTTTTGGGTGCTTTGAAATCAGATATGTACAGGTTAATAAGAGGCCTTGCAGAACTTTCATTCCTTTATTACTTGGATAAGAGCAGATTAATTAGTAAAAAGGGGGGATACAGATGAGATTTAATTTTATCACCATTTTGAAGGTTTTGATTGTTCATTTACAATTTATGCTAAAAATAGTTCAATTGACATGTTTTGCAATTTTTTCATGATACAAATTTGGAAATGCGCATTATTTTTAAGTGAAAATTCCAAGTTTTTCTATCTTAAAGCTCTTAAAATCACATTTTAAATGGTGTGAAGGGACCAAATCAGGGATAAGGAACAAGTATGACACAAACACTTACTTTCTCTTGATTTCATGTAAATCTATAAATTATCTCTGGGGAAACATTTAATTTAGACTTACCATTTATCAGACAATTTAGCTGTCTGAGGACCTATTCCACCAATGAGTATCACTGTCTTTAAATAGCTGTTTCGGTACAGTTTTAAATAGCCAATGGAAAAAGTGTTGTTTTTTTAGATACACACTAAAGAGTAAGGAAAAGTAAGAATTTTTAAAGTATAAAGAAGTTAAGTTTTGCATAAATGTGACGGCCAACAACGCTACCTCTTCAAGTAATTCTTAAAAATGTTTCTCCAGTTTCTGTTTCTTCAGGTAGAATTTGATGATGTGTACATAGTATTTATTATTGTATGTATTTTCAAGATTACACATGATTTATATCATATTTGAAGATAATTATTTGGTTTTTAATGATATTTTGCAGAACCTCTTTCTTGGGTGGATGAATTAAAAGATAACCCCAGAGATGCAACCATGACTGTGGCACATGGACATTATGGATAGTGACGTTAAAGAAATTATGATAGCAGAAAAACAAAACTATCTTGATATGGTTTTCTGGTGTCAATCAACAGACATCAGTGTTCATCATTTATGGGGAAATAGTGTCAAAGCTGAAATCTAGTCTGCATCTCATAATGGGATTCTTATCAAGGTTAGTGTAATTTAAATTGTATTTAAATTTAACTTTTTTTTTAAGATTTGTCTGCCCCTGACTATATGCAAGAATTCTGTGTATTTGGACTGTTGTCTGCAACTTCAAAACATTGCTTTAAGAAAGTGAGACAAAGGATTGTTCAACCTCTGTTTTCTTGTTAAAAGTCCTCTACCGGTTTTCACCATTTTCACTATCACATGGGCTGGTGTGACTTATTCAACTTTGATTTATTTGTAGCATTTGTTAAAGTTTTCATGGAAATTCTCTTAAAACACGCTCACCCTCATGAAAAAGTATGGTCTGAATATCATCTAAATTTAGCTGAATTTTGCTGAAAATTTGTCTGAATACCATCTGAATCATTGCTGAATGTGTGCAGATAACCTGAAATTGCAAAAGCTGAATCAAGTCTGTAACACTAATTCAGAAAAAATCAGCGTTGTTATATGTTTCTGAATTATGTCTGACAACATCACTGCTCAGTTAAATTTCAGACTTTTTATTCAGACTTTTATTTCTGAATATTGTCTGAGCTGCTGAAAAATGGCTGAAAATGGAACAATCCAGACATAATTCAGACTGGTAAGACAATATTCAGAGGGTTGTTCAGACAAGTTTCTCAGACAGTATTCAGAGAAATATTCAGACATTGTTCAGGTGAGGTCCCCAGTAAAAAGTTTGGCAGTATACCACTGGAATTTCAGTGGTATATCAGCGGTGAATTTTGGTGGTCTTCCACTTAAGGTTTAAGGCTGGTACTCCACAATACCACTGGAATACCAGCCGTAAACTTTGCGAGGAATACCACCAAAATATATCCATGGTTTACCCCTGGAATAAAGTAGCTAAAAATACAAAATCATTCCAAAATTAAGAGCAGATATAGTAGGAAATTCATTAACATTTGTTGACTTATATGGAAAAATATTTAGTCAGGAAAATAATTGAGTCAAAACATATTTCTTAAAGTTCTAAAATATTTCCCTTTTAATATTGAGTGCTTAGCACAAGTCACAACACATTTTTTATAGCTCTATATGTTTGCGTTGGGCAAGATCTGTGACATTGATTAGAAACAATATCCATGTTACAACTTATTTACTTCGAGGTCAGTTAAAACAACAGATTTACAGAACAAAATCTTACAAAACAAAAACATTTGAAAGATATTAAAAAAAATAAGTTATGCAATTGAACACACATAAATCTATAACACCACTTCACTAAATGTTTTATAATGGTTTAAAAATTTAAAATGAAACAATACCAATCATTACAAAATATGACATTTCTATGGTTTTGTCAGGAAGTCCAGAGTCCATGTATAACAGTTTTCACTTTTTATGTATACTCCTTGCCGGGTGATGCAATCATTAAAGATGATTCTTCTTCTTTAGGGTTCTTTTGTAAGTTTCAAATTTATTTATCACTGCAACATGACAAACTTTTTAAGCATCTAGTTTAGGTTAACCTACCCTATACAGGAACTGTTTTTCACTTCTTCTTTAATTAAGATGGCATAACTTTTTTAACAGTTTCCAAAATGGCATCTGTATCAATGTTGATGCCGACAGCAACTCACATGGAGGTTGTTACACAGGGTTGATTCTATACTGCAGTGCGGTAATATGTTCCTCCTATTTCCTCATTTTCTTTCTCAAATGGCGGTTGTCTTACACAATAAGTAAGGTCCCAGTATATTGCTTTATTCAGTCCTTGACATTCACAATTAGTCTGTGAAGACTGCAGTCCGTTTCCTTAATACATTTGATGACAAAGATGATTCGATCATGACATTTTCTTAACTGTTGAGGCTTATGTCTGAGACTTTGACATCCATCTTCCAACCTGAAAAATATTTCTAATATTGTTTTTTACTGCAAAAAAATGCCAATAACCTAAGGTGAGTTGGTTATTAAATCAGTGCGAATTTCAATGTCACAGGTATATTAATTAATGACCGCTTACTATATTTTTTCGAACCAAAAAGCTCATTTTTATTGAGCCGTTTTTTTTTTAAAGATTCTCATTCCTGTCTGTCACCACCCACTCCAAAATGTTTTATTTGATGAATAATGGTAACTGCAAAAATAACCAAACTATACACAATAATCATGTTTAATTTTATTGAATTTGATTTTGTCATGGACAGTACATTCATAGGGTGTCACCTATGTGCATTAAGCAAATAAGTTCCACACATATGCCATATTTGTTTTTAAATCAGGATGAGAATCTTTCAATGTGCTTTAAAAAAACATCAACTTACTGAGGGATTTGTCAATTTATGGCTTAGAATGTTTTTCTCATTCTCTGTTTAATGAGATCTCCTTCACAGTAGTCTAGTTGATTCTTGTGTGGACGGACGATTTGTTTTTGCAAGCTCCTATAGGCTATCGGCTGGCTAAAATAGATGAAACAACACTTCAGTTTATTTGGCTGAACAGGTTAACAAAAATGTGAAAATAAAAGACAAACATGGCTCATTAACTTAGCATCAAGTTTCTGAATAGACAAATTTATTAATTGGCAACACAGGATAAGTGATTTGAGATCATGAAAAATGTGATGTTATGGTAAAAATCATAAACTATGAAAGATAACTGACAACTGTTCCTACTTCTAGACAAAAACTAGCTCAACAGAAGTTTCATTAACAATTACCTTAAGAAACATATATTATAGTTGTTAAAAAATATATAACAATGAAGAATTAGCTGTATGCTACTCAAAAACACTCGCTAAACTGTGTTTCTACACAAACGTATTTTGTACATTTGTCACGAAAACATATGACAAAGAACTTATTTGCTCACAACTTTTAAATGTTATAATGTCGTTTTAAACAATAATATTAGTGTAAAAGATAGTTATGAAAGTTATTTAATAACACCAATTACTTTGTTTTAACTTACCTAAAATCGAAGAAATATCACTTAATTTATTTGGCGCGTTGTCGAACACGGCTGAAGTTCGAAATTACCTCCGCCAGTGAAGAGCGTTCTCTAAAACGCGTAACCGTAAAAGAATAAGACTATTTTGTTATATATGTGAGGCAATCGATAACAAGTTGTCAAATTAATTGCAATATTATCACATTCATAGAGATCATTTTCCTTTCAATTTTATTTTAATTTTATTTATAATTGATAAAGACGTAAGCGATACCGGAAGTGGGTGAGAAAAAACATCAACACCGAACATCGGACATCGGATTGTGTCATTTTCAATGATTGTAGAGTCGTTTTAAGTTTAGTGAACCTGTAAACAATATACCTTAAACCTGTTTGACAACTAATTAACCAGTGCTGGCAAAGATGTTTTGTAAATTAAAGTATTTTAGCAAATAGGGCAATTCAGGATATCTCTATATATTGCGTCAACCATCAAATTCGGACAGCCACAAATACGTATTCAATTAGACCATCAGCATGTTTTTCCTGGATTAATTTAATACTGTACCCTCACTGGTCTTCAATTCTATTAGTTGAAGTGTTATTTTTTATAACACTGTCTAATAGTGAGATCAATACCAGCTCCCATTGTGATTATCTCTATCTTGGACGATCTGATAAAAAAAGCAGGTAATAATATTTAATTGTTTATTTAAACAAATGTTTCAAACCTGCAATTTGCTGGATTTTTTATTCCAGTTGATAGATACGCATGGAAACCCCACATATTTATTGGCTATTGCCCTTGAATTATCCTAAATGGCTTTTTAAGTCTTAAGTTTTCATCCGATCTTCACCAAACAGTCACCACTTTCTCAATTCTCAACAGCCTGCCTTTTGCTGCCGCACCCTTCTGCTGGACGTCTAATATTTTGAATGGTTTAACAGTTCATCAAATTCATTAAACTTCAATGATTCAGGTTCATGAACTTAGGTTCATGAACAGTTTCATGGACTTGGAATGTTTTGATGAATTCTGTGCAAGAAAATTGATGATTTTTTATTTTAAATTTGACAATGTTGTAGAATTTTGTTAGAAGTAGAATAAATATTCAAGAACCTAAACATGTCCAGAATTCTGATTCTAGAAATTGAGCAAAGTTCCAGAATTTTAGAATTGTGTGGGTTCTTGAACTAGTGTTCTTCAAGTTTTCAGAATAAGCATCATTAAGAATTAATATTCTTGAATTGCTGGGGTTCTAGAACGTATGTTCTTGAATGTGTAAGGTGATTCTTGAATGATTCTAGAACTTCTAGAATAATTCTAAAACTGAACAAAATTCTAAAACATTTTTCGCAGGGTTTTTTAACCACATCTTAAAGTAATGTGTATAGAACTCTTAAAGTACTTGTCATTTTAAAAGTCTGAATTGTTCAGTATGATACTTTCAAAAGTCCAGTATGATAATTCAAAGTCTGAATTTTTCAGACATTTAAATTACATTTGTCATGACATGTTGTATGATTTGTTTATTAAATATTTTCTAACCATTGCTCATATTTTATCTGGAACATAACTACAAAAGAAGTGAATGTAAATCATTCAAACTTTACGCATTGATAATGGTTATTATATTGAAGTATAATGCCCATAGATTGTCTGTTCTGACCAATTATTTTAGAATGTCTTGTCTAAATTTAGTTGTAGTGGACATTAAAGGACCTGGTGAGGTTCCTTGTTTAAAGTCACAATTGTTTGACTGTGTTTATGACATTTATTAGTGTTATAACTTAATTAACATGCAGAAAATGAGTCTTGAATATGTCAGAAACATCTCCTACAAGTTTCATTTAAGGTGATTTTAAAAGTCTGAAACAATCAGAATTGAAACTGGTTGCATCTATTTTCAGTCTTTCTTCAGACATCCATTGAAGCTGAAAGAAGACTGAACCTTTGTTCTGAACATGTCAGTTTCTTTTCAGTACTTTTTCAGACATATTCTTTGAACCTGAAACAGGTCTGAATCTTGTCAGCACTGTTCAGCTTTTATTCAGACATCATTCAGATGCTAGATTTGGTTGTTCAGCAATGATTCAGTCACCAATTTTGCCGTAAGACTGAATTCAGCCTTCATTCAGCTTAATTCAGCTTAATTCAGACAAACTTCAGACTTTCTGTTTCATGAGGGCATCCTTTTCATAAGGCTTTATTAACTGGTCGCGGACACTTTGCGCCTAAGTTGTTAAGTTTTGTGTCTTGGATTGTTCTACAGCAGCCAGTTACTTGGTTTTCAATTGGGACTGTTTTAAAGTGAAAAGTCAGGTTAGTGTCTATATGAAACATACATTAAAAATAACTGTGGTCTCATGCCTGATTTAGAGGAACCTATTTAGAATTGTTATAAATTCTTAATTAAAATGATACAAATATCTGGTTGCAATTTGGCAAGTTGACAGTGCTTAAGCATAGAATCTTTGTGTTTGAGTGTGAAATTTAAAAATCTTATATTACATAAAATAAATGTATAATATATAATTTTCTTATATATTTTTGACATTTAAAAAAGCTTCTTTCAATTTCAAATGTTTGGAAAAAGGTCCAAAGGCTGGTAACTAATGAAAGAAATCTCACTTTCTATTCCAAAGTATAAATTGAGGAATTTTTAAAATATGATAGGGGGTATTAGAAGCAGGCAAAAAAATCTGTGAAAAATCTGAATTTTGGGTTGAAGGACGCATAGAAAAAATTGTCTGCCAATCTTCAGTGACCTTGACCCTTGACCGGATGACCCTAAACTCAAAAGGGGTCATCTACTGGTCAGGCTCATTTAACCACCATGTTTGTTGACAGTAACAGAAAAAAAATGTTTGTGAAAATGGCAAGGTTATCTTTAAAGCCATCCAAATATGTTTCATTTTTATGCGTTTTATGTTAGGATGGGCACTGAAATGTACTTAGTGTGACAGTTTGTTTCTGGATTGCACTGAAAAGTACCTTTTATGACTATTTGTAAGATTTCTTACTGACAGTAATATCCTAAACAATAAACTGTGGGGAATGAAGTGAAGTTATGCAAAAACCTAATATTGTACAGGTTTGTTCTCAAATCGTCAACACCTACAGAAAAGAATAAAGAACATTGAAAAGTGCGAAAAAACAAGACCATTATCGCATCAGTTTGTAGGATTGGTATGTTAAACAGGCAGTGCAAATTTTTCACACCTTATCGTACATCTGACAAAAAATATTTTGAAAGTACCCAACTTTGCTTTTTTATATGCATGTTTTATTATTGTTTTATTCAAAATAACATTGAATAATTGTAATAATTTTAATTGTACAATTATTTTTTTTTAAATTTTAAATGTCTTACGATATACCTTATCCCGATCTTCAACTGCCTTTTTAACCCGTATATACTCGATCAATATGATGCAAGTAACATCCCTTTCTACATAAATCTAAACAAACTCTCTGCTTAAAATTGATCTCAGAAAAAAAGTTCAAAAGCTTGTTACTGGTTATATAAGACCCATATTGAAATCTAAGGGAAAAAAGGGTGTCTAATACCCAGTCATTTACAGTAACTGAAGTACCACTTAGTTTACAATTAATTCAAGTTAGGCAGTTAAATTTAATATTTCTTATTTGTCAATTAAAAAAAGTTTACTGGGTATGTCTTCCTAGTAGAATTCATTCCTTATGCGTGATTGGCTAGTTGATGTTATCATGTGATATTACCAAGTTAGGTATAATAATTAGTGTAATCCTTAGTAGGCCAGTCTGGATACAGAGCTCGACTGCAATTATGGCGACACGGGTTCGAACCTGGTCTCCGAATTATTTTTACATTTTGGTATTTTTTGTCAATTATGATATCAAAGCGTAACACATTCTATTAAAGAATTGTCCTGAGACTCATTACAGAAAAAAACTTTTTTAGGTGCCAATCTGGTGTACAGTCCCTAAGATCATATAATGAAATTTTTTATCCAAAATGTAGCATAATGTGAGTAAGTTTGGTCATATAACCTCATTGATACTGTTTGTTCCATTCCTAAATGAATTTCATTCATGCTGCTTGTCAATCGTTTCTGGCGCAGCTTTGAGCTAATATCGTTTTCTAATGAAACTGTTGACTTGTATTGGTGGTCTGTATTTTGCATCTATTCACACATTCTGTTTGGTCTTTTAAACAAACATTACATTAATTGCAAATTCTATAAGCAATTAAACAAAACTTACCTCACATAAAATTATGATGCAGAATGAAGTTTTATTTAGTGTGCATATGATATTCAGCTTATGGGCAAGAAAAAAATCTTCAATAATCACAGCAACACAATATGATCCCTATTTTAAAGAAATATTGCTACCTTCTATTAATTCATTAATTCATACTATCAGTCATTCATATGTATTTATTCATGCATAAAAAAAACACACCTAAATTCACTCAAAAGGCCTTGAAAACACTAATTTATTGTTTATTTTTAAAGCCAGCTTGGTTCCAGAAGCCAGGGAGGTATTTTCAAGGGCAAGAACCAGTGCTAGTGAAATTCCATACAGTCTCTCAGCAAGGATTTCCGAGAAAGGAATACCATCTCCAAGTAAGAAGAAATTCAAAGCATGTCTGGTTTCAATGCTTTCTTAAAATGCATCAAAGTACTCAATTAGTTGAGATTTACCTTTGAGTTGTTGAAAACTGATTGCAAAATGTCTAAAAGACTATATATTTAAAAAAAATTGTCCTGAAATTGTTGAATTCATGAACTTTTCTGCATATTTATCAGTTTATGACTTACTATAAGGTTTTGTATGCCTTGAATGAGTGTTTACAGGCATTTTTCATACCTTAACAGTAGAAGCAGATAGTTTTATCCTGTGTAAAACATTGCTGTTGTGTCTTGCTTGCAGATTATGATGTGCCAGTAAGCTGCAGTTTGCTGCGGCTTATCCCCCTGGCAGTAGTCCTGCAATTTGAATCCAAAAGATGCAGCTCTGAACCCAGTATTTCAAAAGAATGAGGATGTTGTCAACTAGGTAATACTCATTTGTGTGTAAATGATTAAAAGGGGTGAGATTTATAGCAAATCAATTGAAATTAAGCAACTTATAGACAATGGAAAAGTGCTGTACCCTTAAATTTATGCCAAATCTAGTCTTCAAAACAGATACTTATAAAGTAAAAAAAAATAAAAAAATGGGCATAATTTTGCATGCTATCTCTGCATTTTCTACATCATGTAGCCACCTCACATATGAAAGCACTAGCAGTTGTCATGAATCTTTCAGTTTTGGTGTTTTGTTTTACCATTTCCTTTGTTGAGCCATTTGTCCCTGCATCATCACCAGGAGACGATCAATTTGGCATAATATAATGGCGTTAAAGATTGACTGCATAAAAACATGTTCACTAAACAAATTTGGTTAAACTGAACAGTTCTGTTACTTATATATATAAGTGGATCAGAAAATCATAAATTTGACAAGTTTAAGAAATTGAACTTCATGAGTTATGCAAAAATATTACTTAAATACCTCTAGCTCTAGACCACAGTTATCTGCACCCCCCCCCCCCCCCCCCCCCCCATTGACTGTATGTGAATACAAAAAGAGTGCTTGTGTTCAAGTATCAATATTTTATTAAAGTTGAATGAAATAGAAATGGATGGCCTTTTTGCATATAGCTTAACCCTTTCCCTCATGTCAAATCAGCCATATTAGGCCTGCCACTGCATGGCTTATCAGTACATTGATAACCAGTAGCCAATAGATAATAAGCCCCTATAAGTACCCCTACTGCATAGGAGATTATTGGAGAATATTGAAAAATTGCCCCCTATGCATTTCTAACTTATTTTTCTAGTATTTCTTTTGGTTTAATCAATTATAGTTTAATATAAAGTTTGTAGGTAAATGAATTTCCAATCCAGTGGTATAATTTTTATTCTGTTGTCTAAATTATTTGGTTGAATATTTATAGAGAAACACAACTCCTGTGAAAAATTGAAGATATTTCAATTGATTTCATATTATACTATATTTCCATTGACACCTATGCATAACAACTTTAATATTTTGTAGTATTTCTTTTGATAAAATTAATGTTAGAAATTCAAATAATGAATATAGTATTTGTAGTGTATTAAATTTCGGATCTTGTGATCATAGTTTAATCTAAAAAGGTTTTGACTCTAAACAAATATTCAAATCACAGAAATCATGCATTGTTAAAAAATAAACACAATTTAATTGGGCAAACAACAAATGTTATTTCAGATTCATTGTTCTCATAAATTAAATTTGCATGTCCGTTGTTTTGAAATGAATTGAATAAAATAATAGTAAATATCAAAATAAAAGTCTGGGTCTGCTACTGGCAGTTTTAAAAACTTTGGGAACGTACTAGATGTTGCCCTCAACAAGCCGAACAACTCGAATTTTTAATAGTCAGAATCCCTATTTAAATTAAATTTAGTGATTCCGTAATAATATTATAATTAAAATCTGTCAACACAAGGCAATAAATCAAGGTCTAAAATGCATGGACAATTACGACAACATTCTTGTGTATTTATCGAGATCGAGAGAACACGTGTTTTAACAGCTGTCAAACTGGGTCATATCACATATAATTTTTTATTACCGGATTAACATTCCATTTTTGGAAACAGAAGTGATAAATGACATGTGTTTATTCAAGCCAGACTCTTGTTTACTACATCGTAAATCAGCCAGTTTGACACATTTCTAAACCATGACAGGTGACGTCATTAGCGCGTGATCAATAGGATATATTTATATGATATTAATTATTGGTAGTTTTAAATAGCTAGTGACGTGTATGGGTATTTTCCATTAAAAAACGAGACAAGCACGCGTTAGGCATGCGCTGTGAACTTTTAAGGCGTGTTTGACCTCTGTCTCTTTTAGTCGCGATTTTCCGAAAATCTTGAATAGTAACATCATCTTTTTTCATTATTTATATAATTATCGATGTTTATATTACACAAAAATGCATTTGTTGCGAAAAAATAAGCAACAGTTATGTTAATAAATGACCGTAAATAAGCATGGCACATTTTGGAACAATCATGCGGGAATCGATAGAGGGACATTTTGGAGCAATCATGCAGTAATCGATAAAGGGACAATTTGGAACAATCATGCAGGAATAGATATAGGGGCAATTTGGCATCATGCGGGAAAGGGTTAACATAATTTGCCACTCACAGTATTGCAAAAAACACCCTTAATCTGAACACCCTATGGTTTCTTGTGATTAAATTTTGTGTTTTGGATTATTCTACATCAGTCGGGCCTGCTGACAAAAAATTCAGATGGAAGATTTTCATATTTCAATTCTAAAATTTATGTTTTACAGCTAAGACATTACCGACAGTTTAAGAAAAATACAAAAAACATCAATTTTAAACCTAGTATGGTAAATATAAAAATCAGCAAACCGATTACTTGCCAGCAATCAAGGAGTTCACTCAGTGAGAGTGCAGCTTTAATGCATGTTCAATAAAACAGGATTTATGCATGTACTATGCTTTAATTCATGGATAGGTTAATTGTTGAGTGTCATGGAAAGCTGAAATGTGCAAATTGAGAATGTATTGAATGGTAAGGCTGTGTGAACAAACACACAGAGCGGCAATGATTAATTGCATCATTTGCTACCCCCTCCCCGGGACATGCGCTGCAATTCTTGTTTCACTGATGGTCACTTTGGTAATGTGTTACCAACAGTCAACAGACAAAATGTTTAATTTTATGGTACATTTGCTAGGCTTTGTTGTAATGCAAACACTATTTTGGACTGTTATAAAAAACATGTTCTTCTAATTGCAATTGCTGTTTGGGACATCATCCTCCATCTACCTTGGACTGCAAGATTCATTTCTTCAGAAGGATTCTCAGCTTTCCAGGTTTGTGTGCATTGATTGATTGATTGATTGATTGATTGACTGATTAATTGATTGATTGATTGATTGATTGATTGATTGCTTATGTGTGAGTATGTGATTTAGTGTGAGGTTGTACTCAATGACTGTTGGGGTATGAAGTTGTGTGAATGTGTGCAAGCAGCTTCACATATTCTCTGTTTTAGAAGGTGTAAATGACCACCATCAGACATTCTTCCATGAATGTGACAGAGAGAGTTTAAGGCCATTTCTCATTTTCCTTTGTTACTTTGATGATGTTTGATTAAATTAACTCTGCCGTGTTACTGAGTAACACTCTGAATTTGGGCCTTAATCATCAAGCTGGAGCTTGGCATATTCTTTTACATACTTCTACCAAATGTCTTTCCTTTTAAGATATTTACCCGCCTCAACTTTACCCTGGTTGCGGTATTTTACAGCTTTCTGGTACTTTTTGTGACTGAGATATTTATGAGACTTCTGTCAAGTAACGAAATGCTCTGGGTGTAAGGCCAGAAGAGCTTATGCGATGGTAATGTGTACATAGTATGTTCACCGTGCGTCTGTAAACAATTCATGTTAACACAATACAGCCTTCAGTTTTGATTGTATCTTGATGAAACTTGTACAGTATCTACATATCTATAAGAGCTTGGTTCCTTTCGAACACCAGCCAGATCCGCCCATGCATGCCTAGATTAAGGCCCTTGATAATATAAAAATCAGGTAAACAATTGCTCGTTAACACGATACAACCTTCAGTTTTGATTGTATCTCGATGAAACTTGTACAGTATCTACATATCCATAAGAGTTTGGTTCCTTTCGAAAATCCGCCCATGCATGCCTAGATTATGGGCCTTGATAGTATAAAAAAATCAGTGTGTCAGTAAACAATTGCCCATACATGCCTAGATTATGGGCCTTGAAATTATTAGATTAATGGCCTTGATAGTATAAAAAAATGCTATTGTGTAATAAATGCTTGCGAACATGATACATTCTTCAGTTTTGAGTATTCAGATACCCATAAGGGGTTGGTAATCTTTTCGAAAACAGTGATGTTGACCACACAAACCCAGCCAGTAGAGCATAGGTCCTTTTGGGCTTCTTGTTAATGAACACAGTCCAGGGAAATTGCCTCCCATACCTATGTCTATGAAATCAGCTGCTGGCCATCCTGCTGGGCTATTTTTTACTGTGTGTTCCAAGATCTTAGATATTCCTTGTCCTGACCAATATTGATGTACATGAGCATTGAGTTTGTCCTGAATGATTTATCAGGGGGAAAAAAAGTTTGGATACAAAAATGTTATTGGCATACCCCCCCACCCCCCACATCCCCCCCCAATCGCATACAACGATTTAAGCTTCATGGACAAGGTCAAAGCAACCTTCTTGGTCAGATTTGAAAAAAAAGTTTGGCAGAGGTGTCCAGTGAACCTTCGATGCCAAGGTCAAAGCAACAGTGTTTGCTTTACAAAACATACTGATGATATGTCCGGTCCATATCTTTGTTATACAATGTCAGATTTTAAAATAATTGGCAGAAGTCACGTACCGTAGTATGTCTATAAGGAGGTGTGGGACACAAGACCTGTGATCCTTAGCCTTCAAGGTCACGATCACAATTCCTTCTGAACTTAATATGTTGTAGCAGCCTGACTGATGATAGCTTGTGTCAAGTCTACATTTTTGTCATACAAGGCCAGATTTAAACTGACCCTGGGTAATCTTGATCCAAATGACAAGTTTGGAGAGCAAAACCTCTGCACTGAACAGACATTACTAGTAAATTGCTCATTTGCTGTGATTTTGACGTCATAGCTCCATTGCAGATCATAAGATATATATCATGTTAAATATGCATTATTGACAGTACTGCTGTATTGGACATCTCACAAATTGTGTGTGTTAGTGTCAGCTGAAAGTAATTCACTCTAAATTGCCTGTGTACAGAGGCCTCAAATCTAGTATAGCTTATATAAGTGCATAGCTATTCTCTGTCATTTTCAGATTCTCCATGTTTGTGTGGGCAGAAATGCAGAGTGGTACCAGTCACCTAAGCCACCATTTACCTCACAGACAAAAGGCTGATGCAGACTGTCCCTGCAGTTTACCACAAAGCTTTCAATTGTAGCCCTTTGAACTTCAGGTAAGTAATAAAACCTGGGTTTCAAGCCATATTATATGTACTCCCTATAAGTCCCAAGTTGTTTTGAGTGGAATTCACAATTTCTGCATAAAAATGTAAGTTAAGATCTCAGGGGCCGTATTCAATGAGCATCTAAGTGAATAATTTCAGAGTCAGATTTCTATATTTGTAGTTTTTAACATTGATGATTTTTAAATACCCACTACGTTTCATCAGATTTAGTCAAATGCATATATAATTTTCAATTTCTTTTTGGTGTACAAGTGTAACGATATGCTGTAGGCGATTTGCTTTCATTGTATAACGTTCTAATAGAGACGGAAGTATGTTCATGGTACATTGATGTACTTGGTAATATGTAGGGATGGCAACGAGTAGTAAAATTGGTACTCAAGTACTCAGACAATCTTTCGATTGAGTACTCGGGTACTCGATTACTTAGAAAAAATGAATTCGTTTTTGGAAAGACAAGATCGTGTAATGTTTAAGCTAAAGCAGAATGGAAGGGCGGCCCGCCCCATTGCCCCTTTTTACACGCCTTGTCATATTTTTCCCGCCCTTCTGGCCATTCAGATCGTTGTTTATCACGTTACGCCCTAAAAGTATTTCATTGGTCAATGTCACCGTTTTCTAATCTGTCACAGATCAGTGCGTGCTAAGGCACATGACCGTCATCACCGCGGGTCTGATAAACAGTAATTCACGCTTATAATCAGGGTGCTAATTGCTGTTCATTATGACACCTTATTCCTTGTCTTAAACATCGAAGTTGTACCTCTAAATGTCGATCTTTGATGCCGATGTTGTTACAAATTTAATTAATATAGCCATTTAAAATTGGTAATCTCCTAATCACATAATTGGGTCGTCTATCATCCAATTATCGAAATGTCCCATTTGACCAATCAGGGAAGACACTGGTCAAATGATAATAAGTTTGTTAAATTGCGATAGAAAAAGCGAAGAATTGATGAAAAATGTTGTCAAGCATTAGTAAACAATTGATACTTGCAGTGTAAAAACAAGGCACACTTTTTAGAACAGTGTTTTGTTTGAAGCAGAAAAACATTGAAAAACCGACGGTGGTGCTAAGAAAATCAAATACTTGACTTCATGACCAATATTTGATAGTTTTTGTGTTGAATGTTGATAATGAAAATTTGTTTTGTATAATCTCAAAAAAA
Source organism: Mya arenaria (assembly GCF_026914265.1). Classification (NCBI taxonomy): domain Eukaryota; kingdom Metazoa; phylum Mollusca; class Bivalvia; order Myida; family Myidae; genus Mya; species Mya arenaria. The sequence goes on along the minus strand of NC_069133.1, from coordinate 67,913,131 downwards.
TTATTTGCTTTATATAGCATTTACTTACAGTTTTTCCCTCATTTGTACGATGTTTAAAAGTAGAAGATTCGGCGAGTCACCGCCATTTTGTCATAACATTTTTCGGAGTTTATTTCTCGATTTTCTAGTCGATTATTAGTGTGTTTTTCATGAAGGATAGAGATTTTAAATGTCATTTTGTTTTAAAATGTCAGCATATTGAAATTTATTTAACCAAAGGCAAGTAAACAACAGCAAAGCTGAATGTGACATTTGTACCCTATCTTGATCGTACCAAAACAAGATTCGCCCCCTGCACTTTAATGTTTTTAACAGCTCATATATAAGGCCATTCTGATTGTTTCAAATGTTATTTTTTTTAAATGTCTTTTTTTTTTATTTTAGACGCTTTTTGGGGGTAAACTTTATATTGCAAAAAGGAGACTGTAGACAAGTACACTTTTGATAGGCCGAACACTTTTTTTAACATTCCATTTAGTAAAAGCAATCAAAGTAAATGACATTGTGAATTTAAAGTTTTGTTGCATGGCACAATACTTATCTCAGGTTTTAAGATAAGTATCTTTTCTCCTTAAAGTCTCCCCACTTCTCCCTAATTTGACTGGTAGGAGAAGTGACTTCTCCCCAAAAAATAAGCCTTGTAAGAGCCCTGGTGACAACAACCCGAGATGATAAAGAAAGTGTCTGAAGTGAAAATGAACAAGAAAGAAGAACTAAGAGTATTCTGTAGGGATATTACTACAATGTGTGCATGAACATGCATGTACTTTGATAAGGTACATGGTCGTTTTACAACAGTACAAAGCTAATATTTTCTCCCACCTCAGATAAGTAGATCCAATAATTTAACCATGCTAGAAATTCTTATCTTGCCCACGGGCGAAGATAAAATGCCCGTATGGAACTCCTTTTTAATGGTCACGACATTGAAGTTATCTCCCTTGTTGAAGACAGTTGTCTGTAGCATCATAGAAACCTTGTTTTGTGGCAATATTTAGAATGCTAATTAACTTTTCCTCGCTTCAAATGTCAAAAAAGTTTTCACGCACCTTTCAAGAAATAATACTCCACTTGGATCAGGACTATTTAAAGACCGATTTGACTATTATAATAATCTGAATCAATGCGCGCATATCCATGACACCACGAATGATCAAATATCCATACAAATTATTTTCACTACGCACAAAAGAGTTCCAGCAAAAGATACATTTTTACTTAATTTTGTTTAACTGAGGTGGGAGAAAAAGCATCTACCATAGCCGCTTGTGTAAGATAGGTTCATCCCGACCCTCACGCAGGGTGTTTTGTGGAAACTAGGTAAACCTCATTTCCACAAAACACCCTACGCTCGGGTTGTGATGAACCTATCTTACAGTCTCGGTCATGGAAGATACTTATAGTGTGCATTGTTTTCCATTTTAAGAAAGCACAATGCCCCTATTTTGGCTCACCCTGCCCTTTGTAATTTCTGACTAAAACACTATCATGTATACACCCTTTTAATTAATCGACTTATTGTCCCAGAAGAGTTGCGTCCCTTACCGGAAGTGACGTATTTCGAGGATAAAACATTTTGCAGAGCGGTCATTACTATAAAGATTGTCTCTACACACGCCAGTCATGATATGTGCTTTATATCTTGTCGGAACTGGTAAGTTATTTGCATTGGTAATGTTCTTTAATAAGTACGTCTGAAAATAAGATAAATGCCGCATTTTATCAGAAATCCCGTAATCGAAGTGGTTTTAATTTGGTACGATGTATTTCATCGGGATAATTTTAGAATAGTCTGGTAATACGATGGAGCATCCTTCCATCTTTTAAATCAATTTAAAGTTAGGTTCTTAAAATATTTGGATTGTGGCTGGCCTTTGAATTAGTCTAAAATAAAAGACATGTCCTACGGGATTTTTCCAATCCCTTTTTATTCTCTAAAGTACAGTACAGTACCACTGCTTGTAATATATTATAGCACTGTACATCTAATTATACTTGTTCATTCTTTTTGCATTTTTTTACAGCAATGATGCTAGCTTGTGCTACTGCCAGTGAAATGCAGAACAACAGCGCTGCAGGGTGGAAGGCAACGGAATCTTCAAACTGTTCGTGCAATACAGTATGTGTTATTTAATTAAATTTAATACATATGTTTATATCATAAATAGTACACACAGATAAATTTACGTCATAAATGACATCATCATTATGATATATTTAAATAATTTTCATTAGGCTTCACATAAATATTAACTATTCAACCTTCTTAATTAATCAGGATAGATAACTCTATCTTTTATATTTTATCATTTTTGCCCCGTTATTATGCGACTTAGAAATACTGGTTAAGGTTTTGCATGTTAGCACACATGGTTAATATCTCAGCAACTACTCATGTATTGAATTGAGACTTTAGACAATGGTACTCAACCACCCAATCTACTTGAATAACCAAGTTAGATAACTGTATTTTGCAAATAACGGCCCTTTTTTATTGGACTTAGAAATTCTGCTTAAAATTGTCCGTGTAACCACATTCATGTTAATATCTCAGCAAATACATAATGTATTGCATTGAAATCTAATCTAATTTTACAGTTATCCATGTTTCGCCAAAACTTTTCAATCCTTACACTGAAAAGCGGCGTAATAGTCGAGTGCGCTGTCTCTGTGACAGCTCTTGTTTAATGACTTGGACGCACCATCTCATTTATCCAGTTTAGCGAGTGCACATTTATTTAGTGTATTGTAGACGTCTGCCTTAACAGTATGGTGAAGGTTTTTGCAAGTTCTCTAGAACTAAAATGGCTGCAATCCAAATTGCAAGAGTGAAAAATTGTATAGTAACTGTTCAGATCTAACGACACATTTTTGGACATTTTTAACCATGCATAAGATGAAGCAATTAAGGTCTGTTTTGAATACAGTATTAAATCCATTATCATCGCCTTGCATAGTACATACTTGCACAAATATGTTTAACAGCTAGAAATATGTGTTTTTAAATCCTTTCGTTTATGAAATATATAGAAGCAAGTAATTTGTTTGAGCTCAATACCAATATTGTACAAAATAATATTGTATTGTTACCATCCCTTTACTTATGGATGTTATCCTTGTACTAGTGTTACAATGTTATTCTTTAGTTAAGTCAATAAAATATGAGCTCCGCCCATATTTCGTATTCATAAGTCGCTGTACCTCTGGGGACATTGTTAAATCCATAAAATTTATGAAATTAAATACGCCAGCTGTTGACAGTTTACTTGATATGGGTTTTCAGTCGAGGGCTGCTGACATACCCGGTGCAACATTGCCACAAACCCCAGAAAAGTGCAAGGTCAACGAGCTTCGTGTCTGGTTAAGAAGCAGGAGCCAGAGGGTGGAGACCAAACTGTCCAAGTTGTGCACTTCCATGAAACAGCCTCGATAGAACTGAATCACCAAACGAATCAGTCTGCGATGAACCATGGACACCAAAAACAACTGATCTTCCAAAAACATTTTCTTACCTTGACATTGTCGAGTATTCAAAGAAATCAGGAAAAAACACAACTAACCTTAAAAAGCCGATAGAGAGAGGCTATGCATTTTTTTATGATGCTATGTTTTTGATCAATCAGTTTCAAAAACCTGTGATTCAAGATTTGTGTCGGTGAAGGCAAAGTGATTTTGATCAATAAAAAAACGTGAAGCACCCCATTCATTAGGAGTTGTCTGTGACTCCAAAGGCCAAGTTGAAAGTGGACAATGTTCTTGTGTGGCTGGTATAAGTGGATGGTGTAAACATGTGTATACCCCTGCTTTATGCAATTGACCACACAATAAAGCTACCCTCTCACAGATTGAACTTTTTGATTTTTTGTCTTGGAACGAGCAAATTTTTGTGTAAATATCTGCAACCTAGTGATAAAAGACTGCTGACAGAAGATTAGATCACAGCTTTTCATATTTCCGTCCCAAAATTGATGTTTTATACATTTTTCACCATAAAACATTCAATAATCGAACGGAAATCTGAAAATCTATGATCTGAATTTTTGTCAGCAATAATATATCATTGGGTTGCAGATATTTACGCAAAAAAAAATCTTATTCAAAGACAAAAAATAAAAAGTTTGAAAATCGGTAAATCTGTGAGAGTGCAGCTTTAAAGCTAAACAGTGTTTCTTTATGAAGCCAGATCAGCCGAGGCAAGAAAAGATCTCAATGTCACACCGGAAATTGCAGAAAAACTCTCCAACATCAATCCCCTACTTCTGGGGCTTGTTTGACTGTTGGAAATAATTCTGACAACACTGACTGCAAGATTGGGTTTAGCGTTAAAAAGGGTTCACCTCTATCTTATCAACTTTCTGCCACTGAAGGAGACTTTAGTGTGGCTGAAAACATGAATACTGAAATTGCAGAAGTTCATCAATGCACAGGTGATAGTGATGAGCTGCCAACATATCTTTTAAACCCACATGTGTGCATGCAAATGTCTCCCCAGAAGACATTGCTGCCCTTAAACTGGATGTGACACAGCAGGAAGCAAATGACATCTTCGACAACACCAAACTGCAAGCCAAGTTAGACAGGTGGTTTGAAGTTAGGAAGAAACGTTTGACTGCAAGCAGGTTTGGTCTGATAGCTAAATGAAAAAAGGACAAAGAAAGCTTTGTTAAATCAACTCTTTGCAGAAAAGTGTATTTGAGCAATGATCCAGCAGTGAAATTCGGTAAGGAAAATGAAAAAAAGGCACAGTATGAGTATCAAAAATATATGCAAAATACAAGCTGACCTTGCAGGATGTATGAGTCTGGGTGTGTCATCAACCCAAATTTCCCATGGCCAGCTGCTTCACCTGATGGGATCATGCTCCATGATGATGTCGGCTATGCACTTATTGAGGTCAAGTGCAGCTACTCAAAATGTTATTTGACAGTGTTAGATACCTGCAAAGACCCAGCTTTCTTTTGCAGTGTAATGAATGGCAAAATAAGTTTAAAACGGGATCATGAGTACTATGCTCAGATTCAAGGTCAGCTTGGTGTGTGTGCAGCCAGCTATTGTGATTTTCTTGTTTATACAACAAAAGTTTAAGTATTGAAAGAGTGGCATTTGATGCCGATTACTGGAGGGTCATGACGGAAAACTTGGAGAATTCTTTTCATGTATCTTCGTACCAGCAGTGAAAGATTCAAAGTGATGTTTATGCGCTTTATAAATTTTGTAGATTTTTGACATATGTATTATTTATATTGGTTTTAATGTCTTTCAATTTGTTTGCTCATTTATTAATTTAAACAAATGTGTTGTGTATTTATTTGAATATTTTTACATACTGATCTCACTTAACATGATGATATGGGTGTTTTAATTCAAGTCGAGAAAATATAGTAATAAAATAGTTTATTAAAAACAACCAAGCACTTTTGGTACATATTTGGTGCTCTTGTTTGATTAATAAAACTGTTACTGACCTACATCGTGCGCTGAAACCTGTATGTGCTTCTATCATTTTACTGAAATCCCTTTAATTGTGTTGTAATTATTTCACAGAATATACCAGTAGGCGAGTAGTTCTCGGACACTAGTAGTTCTCAGACACTCGCAATTTTTGCCTCAATTTAGAAGTTACATATCAAGCACCTGATTTAAATCAATCAGGTGTTTGAAAAGTTTCAGCAGGTACCAAATCTTTTCACTAGGTAAGGATTATAAGATGTTAAATTCCAAAAGTTTCCAGTTGTTTACAAAATCACATTTTACCTCCGCTGGGAATCACAATTTTAGTGCGCATGCGTAAAAAGCACAACTTAAAATACGGGCAACAGTTAGGTTAAACTATTAGTTCAGTATACTTCCTTTTTGATGCAGACGACCATCTGCATTTACAAAAATATTGATGTTAAGTCAAGCGTTTACATTACACATGTGCTAAAAATAGATACCATTTATTTCATTTTTATGAGCTTCATGGTTTATGTATATATATACAATTAGATTAGTTTTTAATGAAAAATAATAAGATATATATTACCTACTGGTTTGAATATTTTAAATAGAAAAATCACTTCAGCGCTTGTTTCCCAGTTTTGTTGATCATTTAAGGGTCAGTGTCAGAGAACTACTTCTGTCGAACTAAAATCTAACCCCTTTTGAGCACCACATTCGGAGCCTATGAGAATGGACTAAGTCAATTCAATTTGATTTTGCATTATTTCAACAGAAGAAGAGCTGAAGTTTGTTATAAACATTGGAATATCATATATCTTTTAAAATAAGGATACTTTATCGATAAAACCTCTAAAAGTGTTCGAGAACTACTCGCCTATTGGTATGTGCTGTATTTCAGATCTCACTTAACATGGTGATATGGGTATTTTTATTCTAGACAAGAAAATATAGTTATGAATTAGTTGATTAAAAACAGACGAGCACTTTAGGTACATAGTGCGCTAAAACCTGTAAGTGCTTCTATCATTTATGTGCTGTATTTCAGATCTCACTTAACATGGTGATATGGGTATTTTAATTCTAGTCTAATGAACATATATCAGTTCAATCAAGCCGACAACCATGCAAAGCTTTTGAGTTTATTTAGACTATTCCAAACTGTTGTTGCTATTTTTATAAATTTTTTAATCACTATATTTCTGAGCATTTAAAGCTGCACTCTCACAGATTGACAGTTGTTACTTTTCATAAAAAATGGCTCAGAATCAGCTTATTTTTTACATGTGACTGCTATGAACAGTTTTTAACTAAACTATAATTAAACTATATACACTACGGTCAACAGTGGCTTGAGATTTCAGTCTGCCATTTAGATGTTTTCAAAATATCTGATTACATTCTGTAAGAATCTGAATATATATTACATGTACTCTTAAAGATCTACACAATATGTACCTTCGATTTTTTACTACTCCTTTTTCGGGTGGGTTATTACAGGTACCGTCTGGTTTTGTGGATGTGGCGGCCTGCATAGATAGAGAGACAATGTAGTCCCTAAAACTGTCACTTGGCTATATCCATGGTCTTCCATTTGACCATCAATTACTGAAAAAACAACGGTTTTTGTACTTAGATATGTGTCATTTGTCATTTTATAACATTAAAATATGGTCTTTTTCACACATATTCACGACTGGGCCTGATAAAGTGTTTATTTGTAAAAATCAGGAAAGTCGCGAAAATATGTGACAAACTGATTATTTGCTTTAACCCTTAACCCGCTATGTATTCAATGCATTCATCCTTTGTCTCTGCTGAATTAATACTGGGTAATTAGTGGAAATACACCCATGTCACTTCAATTGTTGTATCTTCTTTATTTCAAGACTAAGAGTATAAAAACCTATATGTATCTTGCATGTTAGAGTCTAAGGTATCCGATGCTAATCTCGAAACAGGTAAATTATATTTATTTTTACCTGCACAGGTGTGTTAATTAGAACATAGGTGGGAAAATGATAAAGTCATTTAGTTTCATACTTTTTATGACATGAATCTGTCCAAAAGGTATATACATATATAGGCAATGAATAACAGTAGCATCTAAGTTGTACATCAAACACAAAATAGGCAAAATTGTTGAAAATATACACAGGTAAAAATACTTGAAATCAAGGTGAATCACATTTTCTCAAACATGTCAATTGTTCACATTTTTTGTTCATACTAAACAGTTAGCACATCTATAAACTATTTTCAAAGTGTTTTATGAAACAAAATTGAAATAAGATGCATATAAAGTATTTTACAGGTGTCTCAGGTAGGTAATTACAGGTAGATATCATGTATTTACATCAGCAAAGTCTGTCATAATTATTTCATCACACAGCTCACACTTATCACACATTATTCAAGATGGTCTTATAGTCCTGGTGTGTGTGATAGATCCTAAAACAATAGGGGTTACACAGAGCTACCTGGCAGTCTGGACACCAGAATGCTGTCTGCTTCCTTTTGTGTCCTTCACGATTTCCTGGCTTGTCGTTGCAAGCAACACAGTCCCGGCATGGCTTGGCACGCTTTGCCCCTGGTTTTGCTGGGATGCTGTCAGGAAAGTGCCTTCCTGTAAGGCGAGCAGGCTTTTCCCCAAGGCTTGGTCTTCCTCGCCGAACAGACTGCCCACGAGGTCCGCCACCTTCCTCAATCAGGGCCTCTACTACGGACTTCCGAAACCCCTCATGGTCCTTCTTCGGGAAGTTTGTGGAATACTTCTCATACAATCTGTAGGCATTTACAATACATATGTTCATTATGTGAAAAAACAGCTTTCTCCACCACTTTTTTGTTTTCCTTGCCACAGTGTTGTACTGGCCAAATTGGTCTAGTAGATCAACGCCTCCCATATGTTTACAATAGTCAACTATGGCCGAGGGCTTCCGAACATTGATGTCTGTGCCATGCTTCTTCTTCCACAGGACACTCATCATTGGGTTGTGGATGGTTGACAGCATATGGACGTCCCGTTTGTCCTTGAACTTCATGGCAAGCATGTTGTTGCCAGTTCTGTAGATGCATTCACCCTCGTTCAGCTTCCGCTTCAGCTGAATGGCTTTCGGCGTACCGATTCTATTCACACGAAGTGTCCCACAAGCGTATGTATTGAGCACATCTAGTTCTGAAAATAGTTCTGGACTTGTATAATAGTTGTCCATATATACATGGTGTCCTTTGGACAACACTCCACACCTAGCCATTAGTCCTACGACCACCTGGGAAGTGAGTGTCAGGTTTTCCGGATCAACCCCTACAGCCTCACAGTAGTTGGTGGTGTCCTCATTCCGTTTTCCTGCATAAACATCAAACCCCAAACAATAGCCACTGCTAGCCTCACACAGCTGGAAGAGTTTGATGCCGAATTTCTGTGGCTTTGCTGGATTGTAGACTTTAATCTTCAACCGACCTTTCCAGGGACATGTTCCTTCGTCAAAGCTCAGGTTCTGTTCTGGCGTGTAGACCTCGGAGAACCTGGCCATGGCATGCGTGATTAGTGGGCGCAGTCTGGTCAATGGATCCCGGTTATCAAGCTCATTCGTCACATGGAAGTTACTCAGAATGATTAGGAACCTGAAGAAATAAATAACACGGTGAAAACATGCTTTTTTATTGAATAAATAAGTAGCCAAAAATATTTTGCAAAGTAAATAATAAAAGTTATAAAAATATATATTTGTTATTGATTTATTTACCCAGATAATACATCATAATTATGGTGAATAAATTTCTTTGTGTTTCTTCATTAGCTTTTACAACATATGAATTGATGCTCAAGACAACTACATCAGAAAGATATGTATCACTGTGTGTAAAAAAAAAAAAAAAAAAAAAAAGTTTAGATATATAATGACCTGTCTCGTGTCATGGTCTTCCCAAAGAAAGGGATCTCTGTGGATGGGTCTGTTGACCAGTAGGACTCGATTTCCGACTTGAAAACAAGTCCCATATTGATTACGACAGCAAGAAACACCTTCATTTCCTCCACCGAAACGGGCGACCATTTTCTCAAACGACTGTTTGGTTTCAGTGCGTTTCCTGCTTCCAGAATCCTTATCTTGTTAGCCGCATAGACGTTGGTCTCTGTCGTCAACTTTTCGATAAGTTCATTGTCAACAAATAGCTTAAAAAAGTCTATAGGATCACATGAGTCCAAAGCTACATTGAGTCGGGATTTTATAGATTTTCTTCCGAGTACTCGAGTAGTGATTTGGTACTCGAGTACTCTGACGTTCGATCGAGTACTCGGGTACTTGTTGCTATCCCTAGTAATATGTAAATTAGCAAAGCCCTGACTCCGTGTGGATAGAGAATTTGATGTTTAAAAAGACCAGTCGACCCCTTCAGGGTTGAGCATGCTTTTTCCTAAAGGGACCTTGTTGGCATCACACATTGCATTTTACATTTTCTCAATTTCAAATTAGAAAAAAAGGCAGTTTTTCCCTTAGTGAAAATGCCTATTGAATATGGCTCCAGACCCTTATCTTGTTGCCTTTATAATACTTCAGTTCAGAAGTTCTATAAGCTATTACATGTATATGTACACTACTTATGATCAATAAGAACTTTCTCAAATTGATTATGAATGCAGTTTACCAGTTTCAGACCTTCTTGTTGCAGATTCTGCCGATTGCGTAATTCCAGAGCACGAGGCCAATTTTCCAGCCATGTGGATTTGACATCTCCAGCAGAACTAAAGCCAGGATTAATATTAGACTCCTTAACAGCATGGTGAGCTTCTGCTGAATTTATTAGGCAGGCTATATATAGTTAACACCGCCAGAAGTCCAGTGTTACAGCTTTCTTTTCATCAATTTTACAAAAAGTACCCAGAATACCTCAAACAAAATGCAACATTGAAAACTTTGGGGACCACTGATTCTAAATGTTGTTCCATTATCTAAAGAAAGTCTTTTAAATGCTTTAAAATCAGACAATTAAAAAGGATTTTTATTGATTTTAAGAGGCCTTGTTGACTTTCATTTCTTATTGGGGAGGGCAGATTAGATTCGAGGTGGGGATGCAGGCCTTTTTTTTATAGTACCCAACTATACGACCAATTCCCAAAGCTGTAAATATATTTTTCCCAGTCCTGAAAAAAACATTAATCAAAAGTAATGAAGTAATTTTTTTTTAGGAAAGCCATTTTTACCTGTACTACTCATTCAATATTCCTATAAATTATGTGATGTTAAGTTTTTGGGATATTTAGATTAAAAAATCGTTGATTTCCATCAAGTTCAGAGATAAGTATGAAATGTAATTTCGGCAGATTTCGCAATGCATATTTTTCCAAAATGTCTAGGGTCTGTTCCAAAAAGGGCAGAAAAGCCCTGGGGTGTAAGTGATAAGAAAGTTAAACTGTTGTATAAGGATTTTTTGCACTTTTTTAGTCACCATTTTCAAGTGAACCCATTTCATTCTGAGACCCAGTTAGATATGATACCTTGAATATCTGGGCATTTTCCAATAACTGATAAGCCATCTGCCTTTTTTATGACCATTGTGTTGTATAAACACTAATAACTTCTTTATTATTGGTACAAGACCCAATAAAGATTACATATTTGGAAAGGAAATAAAAATATGCACATGTTTATGTAAGTTTTATTAGCAAATGATTTTAAATAAATTATTTTTTGCAAGTTAACCAGGTGATGATGAAAAAAAAAACACCAAAAAATAAATATGCACAAATTGAAAGCAAAAAAAGCACACATAATTTTTTTTCAAAAGTCACATAATCCAATGTATGAAAGTTTCTAAATTAATCTGTCTTTAAAATGCAGAAAGAATTATGCATATATTTCAAATCTATAAAAAGTTATAACAGTTTATATCATCCCATGTCCACTTCGGAGCAAATCGGGCGGGTGGATGTTCATCGCGATGTTGGTTGGAATAGCAGTTTGAATCCTCGACCAGTAAGGTCCAGAAGTCTTGCCCCCATAACAGTTTAATTGATAAATGACAGTAATGCAATATCCTGGCTTTCTTGGGTCATATTGTTCTTTAGGACCACCATTCTTTGTATTCCCACTTGGAAACCTTGGGGTGATCCTCTTTGTCATCCAATCATTCTAGAACTCCTCAAGATCGTCATAAAAACTCCACCAAATAATGCAAATGTCATAGTTTGTGATTTCTATCGATGTTTTAATATGTCTTCTGTTTGTATCAAACAAATTCACATAAACTTCGTCATTATAACCATCCCAATATCACTATCGTCACTGTGGTCGAGAGTCCTATCCATTTCAACCAAAATTTGCATCAAAATCGCAATAAAAAGCTTAAATTTAACTCGATTTTTGAGTTTTAAAATTATTTCTTCATTAAAATTTTCTGCGCATAACATCCGGTCATTCCGGAAAACGTATAAACCGGAAACAATACAGTCAAAACGAAAGTAAATAAAGTGAAAGTTCAGTACGTCAAAAACTACACCTTTTGGTGTATCCCGCATGTAAAGGGTAACTACACCAAAAGGTGTATCCCGAATGAAATGGGTTAATAATTGTATATCTGCATTATGTGATAAAAATAAATCAAATTTTACAAGTTTTATATTTATACCCCCGACAAACGAAGTTTGAAGGGGGTATATTGGAGTCACCCTTTGGTCGTTCGGTCGGTTTGTCGGTCGGTCAGTCTGTTGCAATTTACCTTGTCCGGAGCATAACTTAAAAACTAGGGGATGGAATTGAATTAAACTTCATACAATGGTAGAGCATAATGAGAGGAACAGCAGTGTTCAAGAACCATAACTCTACCTAAGCTAATTACTGAGTTATTGCCCTTATTTGTTTTTTGCTGTCAGTTTTTTTTTCCAGACATTAACTTGCAAACTACCAGATGGAATTTACAACTTTATACAATGGTAAGGCACAATGAAATGGGAAGGGCAGTGCACAAGAACCATAAATATTTCAGCTAATCACAGAGTTACTGCCCTTTGTTACTTTTTTCTTGTCCGGAGCATAACTTGAAAAATATTGGATGGAATTTAATTAAACTTCATACATTGATAGATCATAATGAGAGGGAGTGCAGTGTACAGGAACCGCAATTCTGTTTTAGCTAATTACAGAGTTACTGCCCTTTGTTACTTTCTCTTGTCCGGATCATAACTTGAAAACTATCGGATGAAATTTAATAAAACTTCATACAGTGATAGATCATAATGAGAGGAAGTGCAGTGTACAGGAACCGCAACTCTATTTCAGCCAATTACAGAGTTACTGCCCTTTGTTACTTTATTCTTGTCCAGAGCATAACTTGAAAACTATTGAATGGAATGTAATAAAACTTTATACAATGTTACAGCACAACATTTTTTTGTCAAACTTTTGTCCGGACAGTAACTTGAAAAGTGCTAGATGAAATTTCATAAATTCATACAATGATAAATCATAATGAGAGGCGGCGTTCGGGGGTATGAATCACCTTCAGTGATAGCTCTGGTTTTGATCTATGATATTCAAGTATGGAAATTCATCATTTCATTGACAATTCAATGTTTTGCTATCATTAAGCTCTAAAATATACATTTTGTGTGGAGGGAAGGGGTAGAGAACAAGTATAACACAAAAGCTGTTTCATGTGTTAAAATAAAAATATTTTAATCATATCTGGAGAAACATCAAATTTTGTCTGATGTTCAGTTCTCAGGAAATGTTACCCTGTTTGAGAGCTGATTCCATCAATGAGTAACAGTGTCTTTTAATTGCTGGCGCGGTACAATTTTTCTTAGCAAAAGGAAAAAAAGTGTATTTCTCTCTAAGATTCACATTTAAGAGTTAAGAAAGTATTACAGTCAAAACTTGTTATGTCAAGTTTACCGGAACCTTAGGAAAAAGTCATTATAACAAACATTCTACACATCTGATTAATTTTACAAAAGAATATCCTCTGAATCCCAACACATTTTGAGCCTGATTTATGTTTTATGTTAATGCATCTGCAATTGAACTCTTTGACACAACCGGAAAATCGAGATATCAGATGTCCACATTTTGAGTTTGGACTGAAATTTTTAAAGTTTGAAGAAGTTTAGGATTGCATTAAAGAATCACGGGACAATTATATAATAAAATGTTTTACTCTTTGATATCATAATTGTAAAAAAATACCAAAATTAAACAAAAATAATCCAGTCGTAGACCAGGATCGAACCGTCGCCAAAATTGCAGTCCAAGTTTGTATCCACTGTGTTAGGAAGGTTTACTTTAAACATTTGGAATATTTAGGCTTATACCGAACTTAGTACCGTATTTCCCCGACTATAATGCGATCTGCTTTTAAGATGATCTGCTAACTTTGCCCATGAAATCCAGCACTTAAAATTCTCAAGTCTGTGATAATGTTCAAGCTTAACAGTCAATTATCAACTGAATTTGTTCATTTGCTTAGGAGTATTGATTTTTAATTTCCGATCGCATGGTATGTTTGAACCAGCCTAGACGCAATTTTGGGAGTTAAGTGGGTTCATACGGTATTTGATTGACCCATTTAAATACAAACCATTGCAGTGCATCTTTGCTCTTTACACAGCTTGTGCTGTGACATCACAAATTGTACTGTTTGATCTGCAGCCAACAAACTGGACACATTCTATTATGTGTTAATAAGTTAAATTTTCGCTGGTGTTTGTTTGGATTGCAGTTGATGGGATTTAAATCTTGAGAAATAAATAACCATTGATGATTGCGGATAAATCAATGTAACGATTAATTGAATGTGTATTGAAATCTGCCAGTTACCATGTAACAAGTTAACAATTCTGCTTTAAAGTTTTCATTTTATGTAATAAAATCAAGAGTTTTTATCCAATGGTAATCAAACTTGGTCAGACTATTTGTCGGCATGTTATTTTGAATATATATATATGAATACGGGTCATCCCGGGTCAAATTCTAGGTCACTAGGTCACATCTTAGGAAAATCATTCCACAACATAAATACAACAATTTGTCAAATCTTTATGAAACTTGGTCAGAATATTTGTCTGCTTAATATCTTGAAAGATTTTTAATATGGGTCATCCCCGGTCAAAATCTAGGTCACAAGCTCAAATCTTAGGAGAAAGAATTCCACGGCCATAAAAATTCATTAATTTTTGTCAAATCTTTATGAATATTGCTCAGAATATTTGTCTACTTGTTTTCTTAAACATTTGTGAATATTGGTCACCTCAGATCAAAAACTAGGTCAAATCTTAGGAAATATTTTCCCAATGTCTTAAAAAAAATTCTCAAATTTTCATGAAACTTTTTCATTATTTTTTCTCCAGAATATCTTAGTCACATTAAAGTATAATAAAAAAAACATAGCCAAAATTACAGTTTTTTCCTGCAGGATATTGATTATATTTTTTTCAATCTTCATGACATTTGGTTACTTTACTTACATAAACACACGTGCACACATGCTTTCACACTGGCACACACAACATCTACCTATCAGCACCACAGTGAAACTACAGACTACCACTCTGGCATGGACCATATATATGTCTCAGATATGCCTGACAAAACAGATGTTATGGAAACCTTCTTGAATGACCACAAAGCTGTCTGGATTGCCTTTTAAGTGTTTACCATTATCATTAAAGGTTAACCATTTCATATAATCATGCCTACACAATGCTTACCAAACCTATCAATATCAGTCAACAAATAAATTCAATTGCTATTTTATAAACACACATCCCAATCATGAATTTCATATCTTCCCATATTTTACAAAAATTTAAATTTTTATTAACTTTAAAAATATCTTAGATGATAAAGTGTGTTGTCTAGGCTCATAAACTAGGTCTCTGGGACAGATCTTATTGGAAAAGCTGATGTATTTATTAAATGTTAATTTTTTCCTCACACAAATGGAATACCGTAAATGACTGGGTATTAGACGCACTTTTTTTCCTCAGATTTTGATGCAAAAAATGCCTGCGTATAATACTCAGTAACATTTTTTTGAACTTTTTTTCTGAGGTCAATTTCAAGCCGAGAGTTTGTTTAGATTTATGTAGAAAGGGATGTTACTCGCGTCATATTGATCGAGTATATACGGGTTAAAACGGCAGTTGAAGATCGGGATACGGTATATCGTAAGACGTTTATAATTTCAACAAAAATATTTTTCGATTAAAGTTACCGTGATTCACCTAAGAGTTCGGACACTCTAAATATTTGGACACCCATAATTATTTCCCAAAATAATTTATTTTGCGTACCTAATTTTCGGGCACCCAAAGGACATCAATCATAACTTTCATAGTTACCAAGTTTCACAGACGAAGATTATTGATTTTTATCTTTACAATGCCTGGCTAGATTACCTAACCGTATACACCACTGAGACAATTTAATTAGTTACTACCCATCCTAAACGATTTATTGCCTGTTGAAAAGGAAGTGTGATATATTTATTTGAGGATTAAACAAACAACAAGGGCAATCAAGGGATTAAGAAAACATCGACATGGCATGTTTGTAAAACGATCTGCCAATAAGCTTTTAAACGTTAGTCTGCATCGTCAAATGAAAAATCTGGTTTTAATGCGGCGTTGCCGCATTGGCGTCTTGTTGTTCAAAATATTTTAATTTTAAAGGTAGCAAAATATGTCTCCTGTCATAAACTAGGTCTCTGGGACAGATCTTATTGGAAAAGCTGATGTATTTATAAAATGTTAATTTTTTCCTCACACAAATGGAATAGTTTCTGTTGATCAGGTTAATATTTGTATGAACGATATCTCCGATAAGTATAAATATTGGTCTTTTGGGTAAAAAATACTAGCTCAAATATTAGGTTTTGCAAAATTGCATCGTCAAATAAAAAATCTGGTTTTATTGTGGCGTTGCCGCATTGGCGTCTTGTTGTTCAAAATATTTTAATTTTAAAGGTAGCAAAATATGTCTCCTGTGATAAACAACATGTTTGGACCGATAACAAGCCTTATATCGGGTGTTCATCATAGTGAAACAAATCAGTTGGTCGTCTTAATCCGATGGGTGTGATCGAGTCACTTTTATTGGGGTGTCATCAACAGACAATAAATCAGTCAGTCAAATACCTCATGTTGAATATTCCTGATTCTGACTCTATTCTTTATGAATTTCTTATAGACTTTATGAATTTCTTATAGACTTGAGGAAATAAGGTAATATCACATCATGACATCTACTAGCCAATCACGCATAAGAAAGAATTCTACTCTTCTAGCCAATCACGCATAAGAAAGAATTCTACTCTACTAGCCAATCACGCATAAGAAAGAATTCTTCTATAAGTAATCTTTTTTAATGGAAAAATACGAAAAAATTGCAAAACAATAAATTAAACTATGTGGTACTACACTTAGTAAGTTACCAAGTTGATACCAAGTTTATGTCAGTTTCAGACATTTTTTCACTATTTTACCATACAGTGTAAATCAAAAACAAAATGCTTCCTAGGGTTGTTGTATCCCTTCAAGAAGATCTTAAAAATAATGTATCTTTCCAATTAGTTAGCATTTGATGATGTATACATTGCTTTCATGTATGTATTTTCAAGCCTTTACACATGATTTATATCATATTTCAAGACCTTAATGTGATTTTGAATGATATTTTTCAAGACCTTGGTTGGATGGATTCAGAGATGACCCCAGAGATGCGGCATGGACATTATAGGCAGTGACTAAAATATGATGATAGTAGAAAAACAAAACTTCATATGGTTGTCGGGTGTTAAATTTGTGGGAAAATAGTGTCAAAGCTGAAATATCTAAATTCATGCACATGCATAATAAAGTGGTGAACTGGAGTAATTTGAAATATAACAAAAAAGAGAATGTTGTTGTAGACAAGACCCTACAATATTGCATGTGAAGCAGCAGTTTAAAGAAATCCAACTTAATTCAAGGCACAGGCAAATGAATCCATAAGACAGGTTATAAAGACTATCTCAAACCAGCCTCTGAAACAGTGTACAAGACAGCTTATGACATTGGCGAGGTATGACATATATTGCTTGATTTGTGATAAGGTTTTAATGCATTCTTAAATTCTGAGAGCAGTACCCCTTAAACTTTTGCAAACAGAATTATTACAGATTGCTTTGTATTGCAATTATACCTTAAAATGAAGTAAGCACAAAACAACATACCAGTGAATAATAGTTATTGCACTGACTACCTGAGCAATTGGTATAATACACAATGCAGTGGTGTTTAGTGAGAGCACAAGGGTTTGTACTGTATATAAATGCAGTTTCCCAGATTTACACTCTTTTGCAGATACTGCCCAGGGCGAAGTTCTGGTGCACCGGGGCGGTATTCCAGCTGTGTGGAATCGACAACTCAAGCTGAACTGAGGCCAGGAACAATATCAGACTTCTTAGCAGCATGGTGAGCTTTTGCGTATTTATTCCAAGGCTTTTAAACTCCGACAGACATTGGGAGCTCCTCAGCCTTTTTTATCAAAAACAACCATGGATGTATATGGTCAGTTTTGATTGTCAGAAAACAGTTCTTTTCAAGTTTGCTGCAAGTAAATCACATATAGTAATTTTATTTACTATAAAATTATATTGCAGTAAAAATAAATGACTTAACAGGACACATACAGGGGTCGACACTAACCATTTTTCTAAGGGATCCCGAAGAGACACGAACATTTGAAATCAGGCCCCAATATCACGAAAATACTTAAGTCAAATCTCAAACTTAGTCTCAACTCATTTCACCGCATAAAATCATAATATTCTTCAAAATCTTGTATGTTTTATACGTTTTGAAAACGTATTATCTCATAGAATATGTTGATAGACAGATTTTGTCAATATTTCAAAGAAAACTAATTCTAGAGCAAAAAAATATACTTGAGTATTTTAAAGAATAGGGAATGTACTCAAATACATTTTTGGATGTAGAATATATTTCCCTGGGAATTCGACCAAAGGCTTTTATCAGCATATTCTATCATAGAATGAGCTTATAAAACTGTAAAAAACATATATGAGTTTTAATAAAATTTGATGCTTTATGGTAAAATATGTTAACCCTTTAGCACATAGACAAGTGGCCAGATTACACCTCCCAGTCAATAGCCATCTTACTGATAAGCAGTCCTTATCTGTATAGGTACTTCTCTGGATATTTGAAAATGAGAAAATGAATACAGCAGTATGACCTTAAAATCAATGTTACTCCAAATAAATGTGTCCAAATCTTTTTTATGTGAATACATTTTTTATAGATAATTAAATTATCTAATAAATGGTGTCAATGATGAAATATTAAATTATTTTATTTCAGCTGTGAATGTATTTTCAAGATGGAATTGTAACATTTCTTTGAAATGTCATAAGTGCATTAAATCAAAGGGTAATAAAATGCTGGGATCGATCTAATTTTTATTACCCCTATCATAAAAAAGACCCATCTGGATTAAAAAGCCGACAATTTATGTTCTTGTGTATTAATACACAGAAATATGTCAGGAATATCCGGTGTCATCCAGCTTAGAGATCCAGTCCAAGGTGTCTGTTTAACTTTATTTAACCCCCTCATAAAATTGTTTACAAAAAAAGAAAGCCGATAAATGATTTTCCGGTATGAATAAAAAGATCTAGATCAAACAAAACGCTTGCACATGACCTATTTTACAGCCAAAACTATGATGGACATTATATAAGCTTCACAGAAAATTTACCCATCATTTTCTCATTTACTAATTGTTTCTTTTGTTTGTAAACAAAATATTACCTTTAAGTAAATATAATCTCAATTGATTTTAATGGTAAACTGAACTGACGTAATATATTTACTGATTTACGCATCAAGGAATTTGGGGGAAATTCCATACAGTACTTAGCCATACATGCCATATCCCCCGGTGGGGGGAAAAATCCCCCCGAATTTCGATCCATCCCCCGGTCTTCCGGCGGGAGATAAAAATCCCCCGGAATTAATAAGAAAAAATTATTATTATTTTTTTTTTTTTTTGAAATTTTCCATCAGGCAATAATGACAAAGTAAGTGAAACCACAGTATGTGAGTGAAACTGAATGCAAAGAAACAACTCCGGTAAACGGACATTTGCCCCCCCGGACATTTGCCCCCCCCCGGATGTTTGCCCCCCTTTTGGACCATGGCGGACATTTGCCCCCCCGCCGTTTTCGAGGGGGCGGACATTTGCCCCCCCTCAATGTTCGAGGGGGCGGACATTTGCCCCCCCTCCATTTTCGATGGGGCGGACATTTGCGATAACTTTAATAATCTTACAAACCATTCAGAGAACAGAAACGTATTTTTTGCTGTATATACTTGTATATATGAGTGCTATAAATGTGCTATATGACTTCTGATTTGAAATAAAAATATTATAAAAGGATTTACATTGTTGTCTTACCTAAGCCTACATCGTCACATGTGTGACCTGAACGGTGTAATCTGTATTTATATGTAATTAGTGACAAACATACAAACTGGTGTAAATCGGTTGGCAGTTTGCACGTAAATTGAACAAATAGTTAAAGAAAAAAATGTTCATTTTTTTTATATATTAATATATTTTTAATATCTTGGTATAAACTTATAAAACCGGGGGGGGGCAAATGTCCGCCCCCTCGAAAACGGCGGGGGGGGCAAATGTCCGCCCCCTCGAAAACGGCGGGGGGGCAAATGTCCGCGATGGTCCAAAAGGGGGGCAAACATCCGGGGGGGCAAACATCCGGGGGGGCAAATGTCCTAGAATCAACAACTCCACGAGGGTGAAATGTCAAAAGGAAACTTTTACAACAAGTGATCAATTAATTTGTAGTAATTATCAAAGGCAAAGAAATATTACTATTTTGGAAGGAAGAAATCAATTATTTATTCTATTCTCTTATTGTCTGAAAGTCATCAAGCTGATAGAATTAAGCACATTTTTTTAAAAGACTTTGGAGGAAGGTAAATCTAATTTAATTGTCTCGAAAACATATTTTTCCAATGATATATTTTGTTCTGCAAGTGTATTACAGTATGACATGACAGTGTATCATAAGAATGTGATAAATCATGACATAAAATAATTCTGTATAATGAAAAAGTTAAGAGGTTTTCAAAGCAAACTATATGTGAATACATTTTTTCGCACTTGCGTCTAAAAATACTTTAAAATTTCGCCAACATAGACCTGCTAAAAAAATCCCCCTGAATACAACCAAAATCCCCCTGAAATTTCAGCCTTTTTAACAAATCCCCCTGAATGGTCTCCAGAAAATATGGCATGTATGTTTAGCTCGTGGTCTTATTACGTCACAATGGGATATCACACCTGCGATTGGGAGTATAAACACCTTCTCAATTTAGCAGACGATATTTTCAAGGGAAAATCAATACACAAAAGGTTAAACTTTAATTTTATAAACATCCGGGATATTGTTTACAAAAAGAAAGATGCAAAATTGAAATATTGAAATGACCCTATTGAAATATGCGGGCCATGCGTTTACATCCAGTAATGGATACGGTCGGCCAGATGCGTATACATCTGCTAATGAGCTATGTCGGCCTATCTCGTATACATGCGCTAAAGGGTTAAGACTGAGTTTGAGATTTGACTTACATTTGTAAGTATTTTCGTGATATTGGGCCAGGTGTCCCTTCCTGAAATTAGGAGTCCCTTCCATTTTTTACATTTTTTTCATTACTTAACCGGTTTTAATATTAAATTTAACATGCAAATACAGTGTCTTTTAAACACTATATTATACATGTTTTCGACATCATGTTATGACAAGTTAGTAGCACAATGTCAGACATATGAACCTCTGCATGGCAATGGCAGTGAGGAAGAATTGGGTCTCCGAGTCAGTAGATTGGGTTCAAAAGCAGTAGAATGTCTAAGTCCCTTTTGTTTTCAGTCAAAATCAAAGATGGATACAATGGGAAAAAATGGTTGGTTCTATTTTTAGATTTTCAGAAAATACGCATAAAATATGTCATGGTTTAGGGTTTTGTTATATGTGTCAGTGCTTTTGATTGAGAAACAGTTGGAAAATTATATCTGGCTTGTGAAAACTCATATTTAGTAGAGCTGCTAATCAATCAATCAGACTGCCCAACAGGTGTAGTGCATATCCTGGTACTGGAAGAGCAGACAACCGAAAAATTGCTTAATTTTCGCGCCAAAATGTCGTCAAATTTTATACATAGATTGCATTAATAACACTTTGGGAACTATATTTCAAGGTACAGTAGAAACACTAAACCGGAACTCCACATAACCGGAATCCTCGGAAAACCAGACTTCTTTCAGAGTCCTGGTTTTCCGCATCCATTTTCAATGTATAAAAAATCCCGGAATTCCGGATATGATAAAAAAAATCGAGAAAATTTGTGTCACTTTGTTTGACAGCCAGTGGGTCATTAAATATTGCACCTGTGATGTTGTGTTAACTTGATAATCAATAAGATGATTGCGCTGTGAATTGAATGCGGCACGATAATCAAACTTGTGAAAAGAAAATTGATTGAAACATTCATTTGTTTGTTGCAGAAAATAAAGAACTAGAAACAGTTATTTAGTGATCATTTTGGAGGGTTGTTTTATCTCAAGTCTTCTATGATTGAATCAAATTAGACAGTGCGTTAATTAAACTATCAAACATACTTAACAAACATTAAATTACAGATAATCGGATAATTTGTTTCTTTGTTTCTTTGTTACACAAATCAAGAACTTTGATTGGTGATGGAGTGGTCATTTCGCTAGGTGTTTTATTTTAAGACTTGGAAAAAAAGATGATTATAAAAATGCGGAAATGTTTAATTATGTTTATCACTTTTGCATGTGCTTTAGTCATGTCTCAACCTTTATCTAGGGTTCACTCAGTTAATATTTTGAGTAAACTTACTCCCTACATCAAATCCTCACTAAACCGGAATCCTCACTAAACGGTTCTGTGAGTTTTTACTCTAATTAATTCAACAATTTTTATCAAATCTTGATGAAACATGGCTAGAATATTTGTCTGCATAATATCTTGCTTTTTAGCACGACTATTTGAAGAATAGGTGGGCTATACTACTCGCCCCAGCGTCGGCGTCCGGTTAAAGTTTTAGGGCAAGTTGGGATTTTCACTTATAAGTCCAATACCCTACATTCAATTGAATTAATACTTCACCCAGTTGTTCAGAGCCATCAAATGATGAGGTAAGATAACTCTTTATTTTTTACACAGATTATGGCCGCTGATTGACTATGGAACTTAGGTTAAAGTTTTAGGGCAAGTTGGAATATTTATTAATAACTTCTATATCCTTTGTTCAATTGACTTAATACCTCACACAGTTGTGCAGGACCATCACACAATGAGGTTACATAACTCCATATTATCCTAAATACAAGTTATGGCCCCTGATTGACTTAGGTTAAAGTTTTAGGGCAGGTTAAAGTTTTAGGGCAAGTTTGGATTTTCATTTTTTTTTTTTTATTTCCTTTGAAAGGCATATTTGTGTATTCTTAACCACATTTTCATAATGGGAAATCAAGTTATTTGAATGACTTGCGTAATTGTTTGGGCGGGCTGGTGGGAGGGCAGCATCAAAGTCACCTTATGTATCGAATAAATTTAGTTAGGTTTGACATAAAGAGACCAAACTTGGTATTATTACATCGTTATTGTATTCTAAGTCAAAGCGGCGTAGTCGAGTGCGCTGTCTTACGACAGCTCTTGTTTATATCATTCATCCTGGGTCAAATTCTAGGTCAAAGGAGAAAGAATTCCATGGTCATGAAAATTCTTTATGAAACTTGGTCAGAATATTTATCTACATGTTGTCTTAAACATTTGTGAATATGGGTCACCTCAGATCAAAAACTAGGTCACTAGGTCAAATCTTATGAAATATTTTCCCTTAATGTCATAAAAGAAATGAAATCTTAGATGAATAAATGTGTCATCTAGGGTCAAAAACTACGTCTCTGGGACAGATCTTATTGAAAAAGCTGATGTATTTATAAAATGTTCATTTTTCCGACAGCCTTTGAACATATGAGCGATTCCCACAATGCAACACATATTCGGTGTCTTAGTAAACAGACTTCTTCATACTTGTAATACACATAAATTTATTTCATAACAGACTGGAGAAAATTGAAAATCGGTTCTTTCAAAAACATAGGTTCCCTCGAGGTTTAGGCTCGGTCCTCGGCGACCTCGAGCGATCGCAGTTTTTCTGTAGTCTGTTTTGGGTCTTGACAGTGTTGGTTATTTGAGATATTTCAATAATTGTTGCATTTAAATGAGACAGATCCTCAGGTTATTCATGGCCATAACCACGGCCACAAAGGGACATTTTCTGTTTTTTAGAAAGACAGCTTCAAAGTTTTTAATTTGAACGCCCAATATAGGAAATTGGGCATTTCTCATTTTTATGAAAGGTACTTATGGCAAGTTGGAATTTGGCTGACAAGCCGTTCTCACACTTTGAATGTATGTTTTGCCTCCAACAAATACTCATGCAGATTCATGTATTCAAAAGAAGAAAAAAAATGAAAGTTGAAATGATTTTAGTCTATAGGATACACCTGTTAAGAAGATATTTATGTCTCCCCCTCTCTGGGGGAGACATATTGTTTTTGCCCTGTCCGTCAGTCCGGTAGTCCGTCAGTCCGTCCGTACGTCACACTTCGTTTCCGATCGATAACTGGAAAACCGCATGACCTAGGATCACCAAACTTGGTAGGGAGGTTGGTCGTGAGGTGTAGAGGATCCCTATTGTTTTTGGGGTCACTAGGTCAAAGGTCAAGGTCGCGGCGACCCCCAATATAAAAAACATTTCTGCTCAAAATCTTGAGAACGGTTTGACCTAGGTTCACCAAACTTGGTAGGGAGGTTGGTCATGAGGTGTAGAAGATCCCTATTGTTTTTGGGGTCACTAGGTCAAAGGTCAAGGTCGCGGCGACCCCCAATGTAAAAAACATTTCCGCTCAATATCTTGAGAATGGTTTGACCTAGGTTCACCAAACTTGGTAGGGAGGTTGATCATGAGGTTTAGAAAACTCCTTTATTTTGGGGGGTCACAAGGTCAAAGGTCAACGTCGCTGTGACCTCTAATGTAAAAAAATATTTCCGTGCAATATCAGGAGAATGCTTTGATCTAGGTTCACCAAACTTTGAAGTGAGGTTGGTCATGATGTCTAGATGATCCCAATTGTTTTGGGGGTAACAAGGTCAATAGTCAAGGTCGTGGTGACCTTCCATGTAAAAATCATTTGCGTGTAATATCTTTATGTCTCCCCCATTCATGGGGAGACATATTGTTTTTGCCCTGTCCGTCAGTCAGTCCATCAGTCTGTCAGTCAGTCAGTCAGTACGTCACACTTCGTTTCCGCCCAATAACTATAGAACTCTTAGACCCAGGAACTTCATACTTGGTATGCTAGTTGGTCATGACTAGTAGATGACCCCTATTGAATTTGGGGTCACTAGGTCAAAGATCAGGGTCAACGTGACCTTGAGGTGAAGAAACGGTTTCCACTCAATAACTAAAGATCCTTTGGGTCCAGGAACTTCATACTTGGTATGCTAGTTGTTCATGACTATTAGATGACTCCTATTGATTTTGAGATCAAAAGGTCAAAGGTCAAGGTTACCTTCAGGTAAAAAATGTTATGTTGGCAGTGACCTTAAGCTTAAAAATGGTTTCTGCTCAATAACTAAAGAAAGCTTGTACCCAGGAACTTCATAGTTGTTCATGACTAGTAGATGACTCCTATTGATTTTGAGATCAGTAGGTCAATGGTCAAGGTCACCGTGACCTTGAGGTGAAGAAACTGTTTCCGCTCAATAACTAGAGAACGCTTGCAACCAGGAATTTCATACTTGGTATGCTAGTTGGTCATGACTAGAAGATGACCCATATTGATTTTGAGATCACTAGGTCAAAGGTCAAGGTTGCCATGACCTTGAAGTGAAGAAAAAGTTTCCGCTCAATAACTAAAGATCCTTTGGTTTCAGGAACTTCATACTTGGTAAGCTAGTTGTTCATGACTAGAAGATGACCCCTATTGATTTTCAGATCAAAA
Source organism: Mya arenaria (assembly GCF_026914265.1). Classification (NCBI taxonomy): domain Eukaryota; kingdom Metazoa; phylum Mollusca; class Bivalvia; order Myida; family Myidae; genus Mya; species Mya arenaria. The sequence goes on along the minus strand of NC_069133.1, from coordinate 67,887,569 downwards.
GGTCAAAGGTCAAGGTTACCTTCAGGTAAAAAATGATACGTTGGCGGTGACCTTAAGCTTAAAAATGGTTTCTGCTCAATAACTTAAGAACGCTTGTACCCAGGAACTTCATTCTTGGTACGCTAGTCGGTCATGACTAGTAGATGACCCCTATTGATTTTGAGATCAGTAGGTCAAAGGTCAAGGTTGCCATGACCTTGAGTTGAAGAAATGGTTACCGCTCAGTAACTAAAGAACACTTGCACCCAAGAACTTAATACTTGGTATGCAAGTTGGTTATGTAGATGATCCCTATTGATGTTGTGATCAGTAGGTAAAAGGTCATGGTCACGATGACTGTGATCTGAAAAATGGTTTCCGATCAATAATTGAATAACGCTTGCGCCCAGGAACTTCATACAATGCAACCTTCGTTTACATTTTCCATGATTAATCAACAACACTTTCTTCTCTTCACTATTTAATATAATCGAATAAACCAAACTTCACTGTTGGTTTGTCTCCAGTCCAAAGTTACAAATTTCATGTCCATCATTTATTTTTTCTCAGCTACGACCACACAATAGGGGAGACAAGCGCTTTTTCAAAAAAGCAATCTCTAGTTAATTTTATATGTTTTTACAGTTTGGGATGGCAAAAGATAAAAATTTGTGAGCAGAGATGAAGGGGAAAACCTTAAACTAAGGGGAACAATGGCAGGCAAAAGGTGGGTGTTTTCTAGTAATATGGAAAAACCCTTCCTTATAAAGGTTACTTTGATGAGATGTTATTGTAAAATATTTGAGATTACAGAGTGTGTAGCTGCAGTGTCAAAGGATTATACTGAATAAACTTCAGCAATACACAGCTACAGGTGGATTTCGGTTAATGTTTTTAGGTCACCTGAGCACAAAGTGTAGCTCTAGGCCAAGTTTGAATCTTGGTCATGTGCGGTCAAAAACTAGGTCACCAGGTCAATTTTAAGAAAAAGCTTGTTAACAATCTAAAGGTCACATTTATGAATGTTTCTTCATGAAAGTTGGTCAGAATGTTTATATTATTAATATCTAAGTCAAGTCCAAATCTTGGTTACGTGCGGTTAAAAACTAGACCATAAGGTCAAATCATAAGAAGAGCTTGTTAGCACTCTAGAGGTCACATTTATGATTGATTGTTCATGAAACTTTGTCAGAATATTTATATTGATTAGCTCTAGGCAAAGTTTAAATCTGGGTCATTTGCGGTCAAAAACTAGGTCACCAGGTCAAATTTAAGGAAAAGCTTGTTAACACTAGAGTTCACATTTATAAATGTATCTACATGAAACTTGGTTGGAATGTTTATATTAGTAATCTCTCACTCAAATTTGAATCTGGGTCATGTCTGATAAAAAAACTAGGTCATAAGGTCAAATAATAGGAAAAGCATGTTAACACTCTAGAGGCCACATTTATGACCATATGATCATGGAACTTGATCAGAATGAGATTCTTTATGATTTTTAGGTAGAGTTTGAAACTGGGTAATCAGAGGTCAAAAACCAGGCCACTAGGTCAAATCATAGAAAAACTTGAATTGGATCAGGTGAGTGATACAGGGCCTTGAGGGCCCTCTTGTTTAAATGAATTAAATAAAATATTTGTAAATATCAAAATTAAAAGCTGGGTCTGCTACTGGCACAGTTTTAACAACATAGGGAATGGATTTGATGAACTTTACCTCATACTAGATATTGCCCTCAACAAGCCATACAACTCAAATTTTTAATAGTAAGAATGGCTTTCTAAATTAAATTCAGTAATTCCGTAATAATATAATCAAAATCTGTCAACACAAGGCAATAAATCAAGGTCTAAAATGCATGTACAATTAGGACAGCATTCTTGTTTATTTATCGAGATCAACAGAACATGTGTTTCAACAGCTGTCAAACTGGGTCATATCACATTTGATATTATTATTATTATCTGTGTATTCACAAGAAAATTCATTTTTGGAAACAGAAGTGACAAATGACATGTGTTTATTCAAGCCAGACTCTTGTTTACTACATGGTAAATCAGCCATTTTGACACATATCTGAACCATGAAATGTGACGTCATTCGCGCCTGATCTATAGGTTATATTTATAATGATATTTATTATTGGTAGTTTTAAATAGCTAGTGACATATTTGGGGATTTTCCATAAAAAAGGAGGCAAGCACGAGTCAAACATGCGCTGTCATCTTTGAAGGCGTGTTTTACCCCAGTCTAAATTCAGTCACGATTTTCTGAAAAGCTTGAATAGTAACATCATCTTTTTTCATGATTAATATAATTATCGATGCATTTATTGCGAAAAAATAAGCAACAGATATGTTAATAAATAAGCATGGCGTATTTTGGCGCAATCATGCGGGAATCGATAGAGGGGCATTTTGGAGCAATCATGCAGTAATCGATAAAGGCGCAATTTGGAGCAATCATGCCGGAATAGATAAAGGGGCAATTCGGCGCAATCACACGGGAATCGATTGAGGAGCATTTTGGAGCAATCATGCGGTAATTGATAAAGGCGCAATTTGGAGCAATCATGCGGGAATAGATAAAGGGGCAATTTGGCACAATCACACAGAAAAGGGTTTTAATAAAAGTGTTTTCGTTATTTTATGGAACAATGATGCACTTTTAAAAACTTCATTGAAAACTGTTCATAAAATCTTAACACTAAAAAACGAGCAAATAATAAACTACAAAAAAGAATAGCAGAGAACTCTCTCAACAAACCGGATCTAGTAAATTGACTGTTATTTTTTTGCATGAGGGGCACCCCACGGGTAGCGGCGTAATAAACACCCTTTTCAAAAAAGGTAGAAATTTAGAAAATAAATTAAAATTCTATAAAACTCGGAAAATAAGCATAAAAGAAACAGAAAATTTGTTTATTGCAGTGAAAGATTGTATTTTATTCCACTCGTGATCATAATAGAAGTATATTTTTTATGACACTCTTGAAATTAAATATGATCTTACACTGAAATAAACAAATATCCTCTCTATCTTACACAAAATTTAACCATTATAATATTGATATAAAAACAAAAGAAAGCAATTCAACCGCATGATATTAAAACTTGCAACATTTAATAGATTAAATATTATATACGTACATTGATTATGCCCACTTTCATAGAAGAGGAGGTATATTGCTTTGCACTGGTTGGTCGGTGGGTTGGTCAGTTGGTAGACCAAACCTTGTCCAAGTGATAACTTAAGAAATGCTGGACTTATGGTCATCAAACTTAACATGAAGGTTGGACCTGATTAGTAGATGACTCCTATTTATTTTAGGGGTCAAAGGTCAAGGTCATGGTGACCTTTAATGGTAAAATGTCAAAGCGTGTCTGAGTGATAACTCAACAATGCCTAGACCTATGGTCCTCTAACTTAACATGGAGGCTTGGACTGACCAGTAAATGACCCCTTTTGATTTATGGGTCATTGGGTCAAATTCACAGTGACATTGAATGATAAAAGGTTGTCTGAGTGATAACCTCACTATGCCCAATGGCCCTAAAATTTGTCAGGTTGTAGTAACCTTGAATGATAAAAAGTAGTCCAAGAGATAACTTCTTACCCCCGGCGTATCGAAGGTTTCGGGAGGGGGATATAGTTTTTGGCGTTGGCCGTCATTCGGTCCACTTGCAAAAGTGGGTCACACAGGGTAAAAAACTAGGTCACTTGGTCAGATCTTAGAAAAAATCTTTGGAACAATCTAGAGGCATTATTCATGGTCAAATATTCATGAAACTTGATCAAAATGTTTTCCTTGATGAACTCTTTGACATGTGATAACAAATTAGAAAAATGGGTCACATGTAATAAAAAATTAGGTCACTAGGTTGAATCTATAAAAATCTTGTCTGAAACCATTTCATGGTACTGATTGGTTGGATAATGTTCATACATGTATGAATGAACACATGATAATAATTCTAAACAAACTCGGAACTTAAATCAAACGTTCATTTCTCTGCAGCCATATTACATGAAAATGTAGGAATATTCCACCTACTTTTCATTTCCAATCCACGAACTTTACCTTATCAGGCGATGGATATCAATTCAACAAATATGCTTGTTTTTATTACATCTACTGACAGAAAAGCATAAGTTTGCAAGAATCAGTAGCCATTAGTTCTTTTCAGATTCTTTGTTCATATTAATGGCAATGGCAATTGCATGTGTATTTCAGAGGCTTGGTCCAATAACAATAATAAATCTAATAATAATAATCCAACTCCCTGATTACTGTTTGCATAGTTTGCTTGTATAAACAAATGCTAGGATAAACAGTCATTATAACCCATTGAATGCTTTTCAGACTTGCAACACTCAGCATCTCAAATGACTGAGCTTTTTTTTTCAAAAGATTGCCTGCAATGAAAAAAATAATAAATCACCAATAACGAACACTGTAGAGATAATTGGCAATAAATCTACCTATTTATAAATGACAAAACGTTGTTTGTATAGAATATAATATATTAAAACCAGGGCTTCTAAAATTTTGGAACCTCAATCGGTCCGGACCTGGCCACAATCGGTCTGGACCCGGCGACAACCTCCCCCCCCCCTCCCAAAAAAATTAAATAAATAAATAAATGCCTGTTCAAAAGTCCGATTATTTAAAAATGTCACACATTTTCGCGATGTCTTTTCTGTCAATATTTTTTCGCGATATCGCAATTCCTAAGAGGGTTCTAGAGCCGCATAGCCGATTCAGATAGTCATTGATACAAGCTTAATTCAAATGAGATTCTCATCGAGTTCTGTGGCATTTCTAATAAGAACGACTGCGATCGTAAATAACTGTGGCTGTCGGGAAGCGGTCAGACGACAAAAAGTGAAACAGTATTATGATTTATTTGCTTAATGCATCTACAGTGGGTCAACATTCAACTGATACTCTTGATTAATAATATATATCTAGATTTATAATCGAAGCCATTTCAGGCTGCCAGTGTATGGCTTATCAGTTCATATCAGTACCCCTACTTCATAGGAGATTATTGATATTATTGGAATTTTAACCCTCATGTATTACAAACCTATTTTCTTAGTATTTTTTTTGGTTTAATCAATTAGTCATCAATGTAAAGTTTATAGAGAATTAAATTTCCAATCCAGTCATATAAATTATATTTTGTTATCTAAATTATTTCCGCATGATATTCCTAAATAAACAGAAAAAGATATCAAATTTGATGAAAATTAATTTTTATTACACTTTTATTTATCAAACATAACACAAAATATTATATAAACAACATATTTTTATAATTCATTTAATGCAACCTGAATTGAAACAAAGATGGACAGGATTAAAAAATAATTCACAACAAAGAAGCACGGTATATTTATATATATGAAACAGATGGAAACAAAAAAAAAAGTTGATCAACAGTCACAGTACGTTTAATTTTCGGTTATTAAATACTACAATGAACAAATCAAGTTATTATTCAACTACTAAATGAGGCCTGCATGTTGTTGTTTACTAAATTTATATCTTTATTGCATGTCCAGGTATTGTCATAATTAGGTTTGATTTTAAAAATCCTCATTTCTCGTATCCTTGTGTGCGTGACGCTGATGTCCAAATTCGCTCTCGACGTCGTACTCAAACTCATTTTAATCGAAGCAAGAATGTTCCGATTCGTCAGACAAACACTGAAATATAAATTACATTATTCATGAATGTTGTTTTAAACTAAAGTTAACAAGGGCAGAAATTAGCTCTACATTGCATTCTTGTGTATTCGAAAACACGTGTTTCAACAGCTGATCGATGTTAAATTGGGTCATGTCAAAGTTTAACAATAGGGATAGTCATTATTTTATAACACATTTGTACTTACTTTCAATTTGTAGAAGCAGATGCGCATTTTTATGACCGGATTAGCGAAAAAGAAGTGACACATATGTCCCATATAATGATTTATGGCCTTTGTTTATACAAGCTAGATGATTTTTTGTTCATCCAATATGGCCGACATTTTGACACGTTTCCGATCCATGAACTGTGACGTCAGGCGCGTGATCAATAAAATATAGTTGTATTATTGGTAGTTAATTATAACTTGCAGTATTGTGTAAATTTCCACGAGGAAAACGAGACAGGAATACCCACAAACCTGCGCAGTCAACGTTTTACGCATCTTTGATACCAGTGACCTTATTTCGCGATTTTCCAAAATTCTTTAAATAGTAACAATGTTTTTTTTAGTGCATTGTATTTATCGATGTTTATACTTCATGAATATGAATTTATAGCGAATAAACAAGCATCAGGTATGAAAATAAATGCCCCTACATTACGAATACGTAGGATTACGTATCTATGAAGCTATGGATAAAACGTTAAGATCCGTATCTATGAAGCTATGGATAGATAAGTAAAATTGCGTATCTATGAAGTAAAGGGTTAAAAGAACAATTTAAATTTAACAGTTTGGTAATCAACAAACGATTATATCATGTAATGATCGACGACAACATAGCATATTCATATTGCCATGTGAAAGTATGGACCGATTTTAACACTTAATCAGGATAGCTGCAAGCACACAATTAACACATAGTTTGTTTAATTGTGTCTTCTGCGACCTACCAATACACGTGACTCGACCGATTGCAAGCGTCTGCTAATTAACAGATAGGCTATAGAGTGATCGGTTTAGCGGAAAAAGCAGCTGGTCGCATTAGTCACATGGTAACTAAGACACTTTTATGACCTATTGGGGGTAGTTTTGAATGTGTGAATGACCCGTGAATATTTGTGTATTACAATTTCTGCAACTTTTACTGGCATAGTCGTTTTGGACCAAATTTATAAAAAAAATGGGAAAATTTCGGACCGATTTTTTTTACACTTTTTGAAACTGAAATTGATCTGGCTTGGTCAAAATCGGTCCAGACCGGCAAATTGCCGGTTTTTAGAAGCCCTGATTAAAACATATTTGAGAATGTTAACTTACATATCTTAAGGAAACAGTTCAAATGATAAGCACTCACAAAACATTTTTATCTCCTGCCAAATCGAAGATTTCGGGAGGGGATATTGTTTTGACGTATTTCGTCCTTCTGTCTATCCATCCGTCAGTCAGTCCTGTACCTTATCTTGGTAGGCATTGATCAGAAAATGTTCAAACTTGGTCAGAATGTTCCCAGAATGTCTGATTAAGTTCAAACATGGTCAGAATGTTCTGACTGCGTTTCAAAAGTGTGTCATATGGGTCTAAAACTAGGTCAGATTTCCCAGAAATCTTGGGAACACTCTAGAGGCAATACATTTGTCCTATTTTCCATGAAACTTGATCAGAATGCATCAATGAAATTTTCAAATAGTTTGAAACTAGTAGTTCATGTGGGGTCAAAAATAAGGTCACTGGGTCAAATCTTAAAAAAAACTTGTGGACACTCTAGAGGCTATATTTTTTGCAATCTATCAGGACCAATCTTCATGAAACTTGATCAGAATGTTTGCTTTGATGAAATCTTAGATTAGTTTGAAGCTGTGTAACATGGAGTCATAAAATAAATTTGAAATAAATACTGTTTAAATTAAACTTAAGGTATCTTGGTCAACATTGTTACATTATATACAATATTTTTTTTTATTTCAAACAAGTGCAATCAAACTCAAACTCGATAAATTGTATATATATATATATATATATATATATATATATATATATATACAATTTATCAACAATCGATTTCCATTCCTTGACTTAGCCCAATCAGCGGGGGATATCAATTCAGTGCACTTGCTTGTTTTTTTTTATACTTCCTGAAGATTTCAATTGAAGATAACAACATATTGTAATAGTTTAGTACTGACAAGTATACTCTTTGGGATGTGATTTTTTAAACATGTTAACGCCATAATAAACACAGTGAAAGTCTGATTGAAAATGAATAGTTGAATATTATCAAAATATGTAATAACCTGAAAACATTGCGATGTGACACAGGAAATGGCTGTTTAAATGGGTCAAAATGTGCTGTAGTTACCGTGTTCGACAAAAGGTTACCACATGCACTATATTTATTAAGATAAATAGTGAATTCATACTATGATTTTCAAAAAGCAAAGCAGATCAGCGCAGAAAAACGATATGTTTTAAGTATACTTATAACTACCGTTTCTTTTACATTTTTGTCTGTTTCATCCTCCTTTTGTAGAGAACATAATTATGTATGATGTTTTTGTACGATGCTATTGTACGAAAGCGTTAATAGAATGAAATCTTGGTATGCAAGTTTGTTCAAAGTGATCATAGAGTAAGGGTCAAGTTTGTACAATGTTTTTAATAAAACTTGACCTAAATACTTAATATTAGTAATGTTTTGGTAACCTTTCATTTGGTCACTTTGTTGCAGGCTGATATAACAGCACCGTGTGATAACAAAGGCCAGACTGGGAAGAAGTGTTGCCATGGATATTCACAAGTTCAAGGTCAGTGATACATACATGATTTTCATTACCTTTCATTTAGAAATGTATTAAAAATTCTTTATTGGGAAGATTTTTACAGCAGAAGTATTTGTATGTAAGTAAATGTTAACTTTGTTTGTTTGCTGTGGATGTGATAAAAATACTCTCTGTGTGTAGTTACTGTGAATCTTTCTTTCATGCTTTACGATGAAATATGGGGTTTTAACAGTGAAATAACAACAGTGAAAATATCAATTTGATATTTTCACTGCAAAATAAGGAGTGAAAATATCAACTTTCAGAACTACTTTTAAATTCCTTTATTGTTACATGTACTTGCCTTGATCAAAACAGAACATTGGACTTCAGTAAATTATGTCAAAAAATGTTAAAAAAAGAAAGAAATATTTTATAAATTTAAATAAATATATAATTGGAAATTAACAACTTACCATTTATTACCGGTTATCCCGTTTATCAAACATTTTACTGATCTTTGAAGCTGAATGTTCGAACATTTGCTTTCATACCAAACAATTTACAGACAAAAACAACTGTTCGAACATAAATAAAATTTTATAACCTCGTTCAAATGTATTTTGAACTGTTAACCGTTGTAGTAAGTAAAATGAGCTTCCTGGAGAATTCACACAATTTACAGATAGATCCGATATTTTTTACCCCACCCACACCTCAAAATGTGTCAACAAACTAGCGTGGCATTTACTCTTTATCTGTAAAACAAACATTTTAAATCGAAACAGACTGGTCTCTGACAGTAAGATGACTGAATATTAACTTACTATAAAAACACGCGTACATGCAGTCTTAAACTAAGAAGAATGGTTAAAATCCAATGAGTATCCACATTTGTTTTGCTAACACATTTGACCTTCCAAATTTTCATTCTTTAAATAGCGGCGTAGTAATTTGGTTTTGTATTCATGCCCATCTTAAATAAAAAGTGTTTTTATTATTTTTTGGAACATATGTGCACTAATAATACTTCATTGTTTACTGTTCATAAAGCTTTGCAATAAAAAACGAGCGAATATTAAGCTATAAGAATAAATAGCAGAGAACTATTTCTCAGCAAACTGAAAGTAGAAAAGTTGACAGCTATAACTATGCATGAGGGGCGCCCCACAGGTAGCGGCGTAAAGCCCACCCTTTCCAAAAAGGGGGTAATTCAGAAATAAATAAAAAACCCAAATAAAACTCCGAAAATAAGCATAAAAGAAACAGAAAATTTGTTTATTTCAGTGTAAGATCGTATTTCATTTCACTCGTGATCATAGTAAAACTATATTTTCACTTATGCATGGCTTCACCACTCGTAAAAAAATGTGTTTTTCTATGACACTCGTCAAACAAAATACGATCTTGCACTGAAATAAACAAATATCCTCTATATACTTTAATTTCCACTGTTAAAGTAATAGTAAAAGTGTTTTGTACAACATTATTAAGGACACCGTTCAATAAGTATCATGCAACTCTGAGCATTTTGCGCTGTAATTTATCAGCTCGCTCCATATTCCTGGATAATTATATGAGATTAAATGAAAAAATGAAAACAAAAAAAAGCACTTCAGTTCGTTTCATTTGAATTTTACGGATTTGGACATCTTGGTATTGTTTCTAAAAAATAGATTTATACCTTAATGATATAATGAATAGCTTAAAATTGGCTATATTGATTGATTTTATCTTGCACTTAATGTGTATACCCATGACACACGAATGTTTTAGGGGGTACATTAGTCACCGTTGTAATTTTAAATTCTTGTCTGAAGCATATCTTCAAACTACTGGATGGAATATAATTAGACTTGATATGATGATGAAGCACAATGAGAGGAAATGCAGTGTACAAAAACCATAATATATTAGCTAATCACAGAGTAATTGCCCTTTGTTATTTTTCTTGTCCAGAGCATGACTTACAAACTACAGTATGGAATTCAATAAAACTTTATACACTGATAGAACATTATGAGATTAAATTCAGTATGTAAGGCCAAAAAAAACAAAACCTGTGTTTCAGGTAACCCGACCGACCCTATTTTTTCCTCGCCGACCCTAATCTTTTTTTATACATAAAAGTAAAAAAATAAATATTAATTCTATCGTCATAAAATATATGAAAAAAATTCAAATATATCGTCATTATTTTCGTTGTTTGTCTTTCTATGTCCCCGGAGAATAAACTTTCATTCCTTATTATGTATTACCGGGACACTATGTCAACAGGAAAACAAAATGGCGGAGGGCGGCGAACCCTGTCCGATATCTTCAAATTTGCAAACGCTTGTTTACGGTCTAAACACGTGGTTAATCACAAGAGACATATTTTGCAGTCTTTAATATGAAAATATGTAAAACCTTCGAAAAGTTAACGACACATTTGTTGGAATGTGTCAGCTGCAGATCAAACGGTAGAATTTGTGACGTCAGAGCATGAGCGGTGATAATATCAAAGGCGCGTGGCTATGGTTTGTATTTAACTCGATCAGTCGGACACCGCATGATCTCATTTGATTGCCAAGATTTCGCCTAGTCTGGTAAGAAAATACCATACGATAAAAAAAAAATCAATAATCGTCGTCTGAGAATCTTATAACAATGACTGAAATATTTGAATTCACTATAAATATGAATGAACTTTGATTGTACGAAAAAAAGATACCGTATTTTCTCGACTATAAGACGGGGAAATTGGGTCCCGATTTTTACCCCAAAAGTAGGGGACCCGTCTTATAAGCGAGTCGATAAAATATTAAAAAAAGATTCAAGTCAAAATCAGTAAATTTTTACATAGTGTATTCGTCTATCCAGTATATCGTCTGCTGATACAAGTATGGGGCAATTAAGTAAACAACAACACGAAATCTCTTCACCGCGCGTGCTCTGACGTCACACAGTGTACCGTTATATCTGCATTTTTTCTCATGGCGCGTGTCAGTATAATTAGTTTGACAGATATATCAAATCAATAAATTGGAATCTTAATATGATGTAGGTACCTAACTGTCAATTTGATTAAGCAAACAAATGACAATGCGAATATGAATCCTTTATGTTCGTCGCCAATCAAGGGACAATATTGCCTAAAGCATTATTGCTAAACAAACACCTATTCATGCCTCGGCTTTTCGCAGTTATGTTATTGAAGCCATTTATTTTGCCGAAGAACTTCATTGGTGTCTTCAATAAAAAAATAAACTAAAACAAACATATGTTGTTATTGATTAATTATTAAAATTCCAATAAGTAACGACCTGCAAACTTAAACGCGTAACCATGTACTCATTTTTAACCTACCTCAAAATAGAGAGCTCACACGCCATTTTCTTTGAGTAAAACAAAAACAGTTACCGCGAAAGTCGATAATTGTCCGTTGAGCTTGAACATTTTTACACATTAGGAAGAATTTTAGCATTTTAGATTTGCTTAAAAATTGACCCCGTCTTATAAGCGAGTCGAAACAAAAAGCACCAGATTTCATGGGCAAAGTTAGGGGGCCGTCTTATAAGCGAATCGCCTTATAGTCGAGAAAATACGGTAAGTAAATTAAATCCATATCCGCGTTTACTTGTTCTATTTTTAACCTACCTCCACTTGAAGGCCTAGTTTAAGGAGCTCACAGTTGACAAGAAAATCAGCGATTTTCCTCAAGCAAATTAACAAAAAATAGTTGATAATTGACTGTTTGGGTAGAACACTATCACAAATTTGTAGAGATTGAAATGCAGGATTTTTTTTCTTAAAACCGATCGCTACTTATAAACGAGTATAAAACACCAGGTTACATGGGCAAAATTGGCGGGAAAATACGTTAGTCGAAGGTAAGGAAATTATTTCAGACATTAAGCAATGCTGTTTTTCTCTGACTTTTTGTAAATTATGAAACGCTTAGATATAACATAATTGTTCTGATTCAACAGAAAATAGCATGATATGGAAACTGTAAAAACAAAATAACAAAATCCCGACCGACCGACCCTATTTTTTTTCACCATGTCACCGGAAACACAAGTTAATAATTTTTTTTGCCTAAGTACAATAGCTGTTTGTTTAGCTTAATACAGATTTATTGCCTTTTTATACGCCCGAAGGGTCATATTATGTTATGGCCTCCATCGTCTGTCTGTCTGTCTGTCCGTCTGTCCGTCCGTTAGCAATTCCGTGTCCGGGCCATAACTTGGTAACTAATAAAGCGATTTTCAAATAACTTTATACAAATCATCACTACATTAAAAGGATGTGTCGCGCGCAATTTCCAGGTCCATACCTCAAACCCTAGAACAAGCACTCGTATTCTCAAATATTAGAATGTCCCACCAATGACTTCAATTCAACAATAGACCTCATCTTCACAAACATGGACGGCTGTAAGGCAGGCGTGTTGGAGACATATTACACAGACCATATTGTGCTGGGCTGGCTGGTAATCGGGTAATTTAGGAGATATGTACCAACCATATTTGTATGCTGATTTTATAAAAATATTTCATTTCATAAAATCTGATTCCATATTAGTACATCCTTCATTGCACTACTTACCGGTATGTATGTTGTTTTACAATTATTCTATGTTGTAAAAAAATACTGTTGAACAAAGGTTTTTATTAGCACTGCTAACTTAAGTATTATTAAAGTTTCAATATTGGAAGTTTAAGCCTTTGTTGTAAACACTTCACACCTAGTAAGCAGTATACTAGCATAACCTAAATATTTATTAAAGACCTCAAGCCGAATCTTCTTCGGGCGTATAATGCTCCGTTTCGCGGTGCTCTTGTTTACATTTGCTTGACCAGAGCATGATTTGAATTTAGTTCAACTTCATACAATTGACCTTACGACAGCGGCTTCAAAGCCACGCCCCCTGATATCAAGGGAGCGAACTCTGTCTATGTCCGTCAAACAAACGAGGAAGTAATGGCGTCTCGCGTCGTTTCGCTTTCCGATATTCCTGACAAATTATCATAAATGTGACATTACAATGCGGAAAAAATAGAAGTCAAAGGAATTTGTAACTGGCTGCTACATCGGAAGGCTCGATATATCTTTAGAAAATGACGATATCTAACATTTACGGGGTGAAATCTATCCAAGTCAGAGAAAATCGGATAGCCGCCATGTTGTCAATATTGACATCGATACAAAGGAAAAGCGTGTGTGTGACGCATACTGAAAATGCAAACAAGGGTAAGTTTAACTTTTAATAACACCGGTCCTTCTTACAGTATTGTTGAAACAAAGATTAATTCATCGCACAATATGAGTAAATCATAAACGGCCCGAATGGGGAACCCGGAAGTGACATTAAATAACAGTTACATGCCAGCTATACAGTATAACCTTGTATTCTATAGTATGAGCAGAAATGGTTTATTGGGGTTATGCATAAAAAGTTTCAGTTCTAAGCGATTGAACACTCTCCCTTATGAATAATAATGTAATAGTTGACAAGTGACAATCGTGGGTGATACCAATCTGTATAACTTTTGCATTGCTCAAACATTCACATGCTTTGATTTTTGTTCTTACAGAAATTGTGGAACATGTTCACACACTGGCTGTAAAAGTAGACCTGGGAGGAAAAGTGCCCCCGGTGTGGGGCTCGAACTCACAACCACCAGAACACTAGCCCGGCACTCTTACCAACTAAGCTGACCGGGCAGCTGGTTCTAACCCACACACACTACCCTCCCCCATTTATCGGTTAAGGCTGGTGGAGGGTCTCCTGCTATTTACCGTTGACATCATTAAAGTATTCTGATTGATGGAGATAAGGAAGTCCCCTTATTATTGTATTCAACAAGCCTACCGCCACAGGGGACCTAGCATAAGACCGGAAACCGCCCCCCCCCCCCCCCCCCCCCCCCACACACACACACACACACACACACGATATTTGCCAGTCCAGGCAATGTCAACCGCAAGAGAAAACCAGTGATGACAAGTTTTACAAATAATCGGTAGGACCTATTTTAAAGCTTTTTATTACATTTAGTTTTACTTTGCTGTACAAAAGTAATGGACTATTTGTCCAGAGAAAAACAACAACCACAAAACATTAGCTATTATCTTGTCAATATTTCATTATGATATACATGTAGAAAGCAAACATCAAAGGCCGTAGCATTTACAGCTAGTATTAAAATATTTAACAATACATGTAACTGATTTATTTTAATATTGGCATCTTTTATTTATTTCAGGAAAGTGTGGTCTTTTGAAGAGAATTCTTGAAGTTGTTCAGCATGTTGTTTTGATGGATTCTTGGAAGGATGTACCTCTATGATGTAAGCTTCAGTTCTGGAATATAACACCAGTTGTTGCATATTTAATATCAGATTTATTAAATACATTGTTGTTTTGCAAACATTACTTAAACTTTGATATTTCTTTGGTGTTTATGTATGATATTGTAGGTGAATATCTCTTTATTGCAATGGCAAATATATTTTAAAATATATAGCATTAGCAGAAGATATTTTTCACTGTTAAAGCTACACTTTCACAGATTGATCACTTTGACAACTTACACAGGATTCGATTGCATTTATCATATTTTGGCTCGGAGAAGTTTGCTTTGTGATTCACATATTAGGTCTTAATTTAAAGAATGCCAAAATAAGCCGATTCTGAGACAAAAAGTGTCAAACTAGAATTCTGTGAGAGTGCAACTTTAAGAATACTGTTAATCGAGTGTGCATGTGATCCGGACTCTGAACATTGGATGAACTATCATTAAATATTGTAGATTTACGTACATGGCCCAAAATATAAGAATAACAATGAAAATATGTACATGTTTGACTTGTTCTTTATTCATAATAAGTCTAAGTCTTTAAAGCACATGTTTGGCAGAATCAAGTTCTTATGAACATAATAATTGATTTCAATGTACAATGAAATAAATTGTTTTATACAGAAAATAATACCTTAACGATTCAGACCGATCTGTTCTCGTTTTGTTTTGGTGGCTCAAATATTTATCTGAGTTTTGGAGGAGGCCTAGCTGGTGTGAGCTGGTCAAATACAGTAGCTGCTTGAGGGTCAGGGTTTTCTTGATTGAATTTCCCGTCGACAAAGTGCTGATATGAAAATAAGAAATCTATGAAATGTGTCGGAATGACAGCTACAAAAGCCATTGTTTACATAGGAGCCATACGAGCAGATGAGATTCGGAAGCATGCGATGGTTCGGACAAAAATTTAGTTGTACGATATTTCCTGATTTACTTTGAAAGCAAAGCAGTTAATAAAAACTACATAACGGTATCAACAAAAATACCTCTATCTTGAATGAAATCAATCGTGTCCATGTTGAACCTGATATTAAATGGCCATTAATGCCGATTTGACAACACAAGCCAAAGCATAAATGTACGATGTTTATAGTTTAAAAATAGTAACACTTATTTAGGTCATGCACGGACAATTTCAGTATTAAATAAATTTTGAGTGGATTGAAATAAGTAGTTTTGTTCAAAAAAATACTTTTGTACAGACGTATAGATGTTTCACCTTTGAACGATCTTTCAAAATTTCCAAGTTCAGCTGTTGATGAGGTCTTCCACAGAGTCTGATTCAGCACTTGCATTTTTCTAAATAACTCGCTGGTTTCGAATACGGAACGAATTGGAAGCCATCTTAAGTCGGCCTGGCTACCTTGTATCCGAATTAAAAGTGCCATGACAACACCTTTTTACCATAATACTTAAAAAGGCGAGGAATTGCCAGCGCATGTATATGACGGACTCTGGTCAGTTTGACGGACAAAATGGCGGATAGCAACACGGCTTATCAGTCCTAAATTCTGATTGGCTGATAGGACCTGTCAATCAAATCCTGTCGTAAGGTCAATTGAAAGCACAGTAAGAGGAAATGCAGTCTACAAGAACAATAACTCTTTTACAGCTTATCTCAGAGTTAATCCCCTTAATTGCGTCCTTGTCCGGAGCATAACTACTAGATGGATTTTTATTGAACTATGTTCTTTTAATATTTATTAGAACAATAAGTGGAATTGCAGTGTGCAAAGAACTAAAACCTTTTTTGGCTAACTATAGAGTGATTGTACTTTGTTACTTTTTCTTGTTAGGAGCATAATAATGAAACCTTCTTGATTTAATTAAATTTAACTGCATACAAAGCACAACGAAAGGAAGAGCAGTGTACAATAACAATAACTCGTTATCAGCTAATCACAGAGTTATAATGCCCCCCCTTCGAAAAAGAGTGGGTTTATTGCTTTGCACACGTTGGTTGGTCTGTGAGACAGTCGGTTCATCTGTCGGTAGCCAAATCATATCCGAGTGGGATATTGATAATTCTTGAACCTATTGTCATCAAACTTGACATGAAGGTTAGGCCTTTCAAGTTAAAGACCCCTATTGATTTGATGGGTCATCTGGTTGAAGGTCAAGGACACAGTGACCTTAAACATGGAAAGGTTGTCAAAGCTTGTCCAAGTGATAACTCATTAATGCCTGGACATACAGTCATCAAACTTAACATTGAGACTGGGCAAAACCATGAGTTTGCAAGAGGTCATTCTGTGGAAGCTCATCTTGCTGAGTAAACAACACACTGAAATCTTTAGAACTGATACCAAATCGAAGTGCCGATTTATGCAATGGAGTGTTTATTTACGAATCTTTCAACAAGGACATTGTTCGGGCATACAGATTTTTCAACAAACGCCTCCCAAATCCATGGCATTTGATGGAAGTTGGGGCAAATTTAGGGAAGGGATGACTTGAGCCCTGAATCGCAGAGCAATCAGCTTTTTGATCATCGTAAATTTCAGCAATCCGAATTCGCCATTGTCAAGGCTACTTAGTCACTCCAGTAGCCTTGAAAGACACATTCTTGAATAATAAGGCCTTCTGTATAATAAACAAATATGCGTTATGTGTTGAATTGGCACTGGTTTTTTAAAATCACATTAGGAAAAATTGGTAGTTTCTGTGGAAAATCGGTAGCCCCAGCTAAAATTTGGTAGCCTCAGGCGAACATGCTACGGCGAATTTTGAACACTATTTTGACAGTGAAAAAAACTATAGTTGATCATTTCGATTGTGCTGACTTCGTAACGGAGGAAGTCGTACAAGATGTTTGTTGCGCTGTACAGACAGACCACCATCCCAGTTGGGTGAACCTGTAAATGTGATGCTGGGTAATAACAACATTTTTGTTTGTGTATAAATGTCATTTAGATGTATATTGTTTATAATTAATTTTTTATCAAAGAAAGAAATGGTAAACATTAGCTATGGTTTAATAGTTAATAAATATCAGGATGAACCCTTGACCATGTCTAAAATAATGGACGTTCAAAACATGATTTTTCCCTAACGACATAAAAAAGGGGGGGGGGATCCAACCACTTCAATTATTTTGACTGTATGAGCCCCACCTTTCGCTGTGCACATTCCCAGTTTTACTGTTTATAAATGTGTCAAAGCTTGATAATTCTAGATTTTGTCATTTGTTTGACATCAGGAAGAATATTATTTGAAATCAGAAGGAATATTATTTACTTAACATTATTCTGTTTCAGATTGGGTGAAGCATGCAACCATATTGCAGCTGTGCTATTTGCAGTCGAAGATTGTGTTGTGAAGGGCCTAAACAAGGTGCCATGCACAGATGAGATCTGCAAATGGAATGCTCCATCCAGGCAAAATGTTGAGCCAACCAGTATTCACTACATCAGAATTGTAAAGTAGGTGTAGGGAGACATGTTTTAAGGCTGTTACCATAACTTGAATAATAAAATATGGCCAAAAACAGGAATTCCCTGTCAACATGTCAATACATTGGTTAATGTCATCATGTCTATACATTGGTTCTGGTCAACATGTCAATATATTGGTAACTGTCAACATGTCAATACATTGGTGAATGTCATCATGTCAATACATTGATTACAGTCAACATGTCAATACATAGATGTTGGTCAACATGTCAATACATTGGTTACAGTCAACATGTCAATACATAGATGTTGGTCAACATGTCAATACATTGATTACAGTCAACATGTCAATACATAGATGTTGGTCAACATGTCAATACATTGGTTCTAGTCAACATGTCAATACATAGATGTTGGTCAACATGTCAATACATTGATTACAGTCAACATGTCAATACATAGATGTTGGTCAACATGTCAATACATTGGTTCTAGTCAACATGTCAATACATAGGCGTTGGTCAACATGTCAATACATAGGCGTTGGTCAACATGTCAATACATAGGCGTTGGTCAACATGTCAATACATTGGTTCTAGTCAACATGTCAATACATAGATGTTGGTCAACATGTCAATACATTGATTACAGTCAACATGTCAATACATAGGCGTTGGTCATCATGTCAATACATTGGTTCTAGTCAACATGTCAATACATTGGTAACTGTCAACATGTCAATACATTGGTGAATGCCAACATGTCAATATATTGGATACAACCAACATGTCAATATATTTGTTAAAGTCAACATGTCGATACATTGGATACAGTCAACATGTCAATACATTGGTAACTGTCAACATGTCAATACATTGATTACAGTCAACATGTCAATACATTGGTAACTGTCAACATGTCAATACATTGGTTACAGTTAACATGTCAATACATTGGTTACAGTCAACATGTCAATACATTTGGCTACAGTCAACATGTCAATACATTGGTAACTGTCAACATGTCAATACATTGGTTACAGTCAACATGTCAATACATTGGTTCTAGTCAACATGTCAATACATTGGATAACAGTCAACATGTCAATACATTGGTAACAGTCAACATGTCAATACATTGGTTAATGTCAACATGTCAATACATTGGATAACAGTCAACATGTCAATACATTGATAACGGTCTACATGTTAATAATTTGATAACAGTCAACATGTCAATACATTGATAAAAGTCAACATGTCAATACATTGGTTACAGTCAACATGTCAATACATTGGTTCTAGTCAACATGTCAATACATTGGATAACAGTCAACATGTCAATACATTGGTAACTGTCAACATGTCAATACATTGGATAACAGTCAACATGTCAATACATTGATAACGGTCTACATGTTAATAATTTGATAACAGTCAACATGTCAATACATTGATAAAAGTCAACATGTCAATACATTTGGCTACAGTCAACATGTCAATACATTGGTAACTGTCAACATGTCAATACATTGGTTACAGTCAACATGTCAATACATTGGTTACAGTTAACATGTCAATACATTGGTTACAGTCAACATGTCAATACATTGGTAACTGTCAACATGTCAATACATTGGTTACAGTTAACATGTCAATACATTGGTTACAGTCAACATGTCAATACATTGGTTACAGTTAACATGTCAATACATTGGTTCTAGTCAACATGTCAATACATTGGTTCTAGTCAACATGTCAATACATTGGTTCTAGTCAACATGTCAATACATTGGTAACTGTCAACATGTCAATACAATGGGTAACAGTCAACATGTCAATACATTGGTTACAGTCAACATGTCAATACATTGGTTACAGTCAACATGTCAATACATTGGTTACAGTTAACATGTCAATACATTGGTAACTGTCAACATGTCAATACAATGGGTAACAGTCAACATGTCAATACATTGGTAACAGTCAACATGTCAATACATTGGTTACAGTCAACATGTCAATACATTGGTTACAGTTAACATGTCAATACATTGGTTCTAGTCAACATGTCAATACATTGGTAACTGTCAACATGTCAATACAATGGGTAACAGTCAACATGTCAATACATTGGTAACTGTCAACATGTCAATACATTGGTTACAGTTAACATGTCAATACATTGGTTACAGTCAACATGTCAATTCATTGGTTACAGTCAACATGTCAATACATTGGTTCTAGTCAACATGTCAATACATTGGTAACTGTCAACATGTCAATACATTGGTTACTGTCAACATGTCAATACATTGGTAACTGTCAACATGTCAATACATTGGTTCTAGTCAACATGTCAATACATTGGTGACTGTCAACATGTCAATACATTGGTTCTAGTCAACATGTCAATACATTGGTAACTGTCAACATGTCAATACATTGGTTCTAGTCAACATGTCAATACATTGGTAACTGTCAACATGTCAATACATTGGTAACTGTCAACATGTCAATACATTGGTAACTGTCAACATGTCAATACATTGGTTCTAGTCAACATGTCAATACATTGGTAACTGTCAACATGTCAATACATTGGTTACAGTCAACATGTCAATACATTGGTTCTAGTCAACATGTCAATACATTGGTGAATGCCAACATGTCAATATATTGGATACAACCAACATGTCAATATATTTGTTAAAGTCAACATGTCGATACATTGGATACAGTCAACATGTCAATACATTGGATAACAGTCAACATGTCAATACATTGATAACGGTCTACATGTTAATAATTTGATAACAGTCAACATGTCAATACATTGATAAAAGTCAACATGTCAATACATTTGGCTACAGTCAACATGTCATTATATTGATAACAGTCAACATGTCAATTCATTGATAACAGTCAACATGTCAATACATAGGCTTTGGTCAACATGTCAATACATAGGCTTGGGTTAACATGTCAATACATTGGTTAATGTCAACAAGTCAATATATTGGTTAAAGGCAACATGTCAATACATTGGTTACAGTCAACATGTTTCTAATTTGATAACAGTCAACATTTCAATACAATTGGTAACAGTCAACATGTCAATACATTGATAACAGTCAACATGTCAATACATTGATAACAGTCAATATTTCAATACATTGGTTAATGTCAACATGTCAATACATTGGTTAAAGTCAACATGTCAATACATTGGTTACAGTCAATATTTCAATACATTGGTTAATGTCAACATGTTAATATATTGGTTAAAGTCAACATGTTTCTAATTTGATAACAGTCAACATTTCAATACAATTGGTAACAGTCAACATGTCAATACATTGATAACAGTCAACATGTCAATACATTGATAACAGTCAATATTTCAATACATTGGTTAATGTCAACATGTCAATATATTGGTTAAAGTCAACATGTCAATACATTGGTTACAGTCAATATTTCAATACATTGGTTAATGTCAACATGTCAATATATTGGTTAATGTCAACATGTCAATACATTGGTTACAGTCAACATGTCAATTCATTGGCTACAGTTAACATGTCAACACATTGGTTACAGTCAACATGTCAATTCTTTGGCTACAGTTAACATGTCAACACATTGGTAACTGTCAACATGTCAATACATTGGTTAAAGTCAACATGTCAATACATTGGTTAAAGTCAACATGTCAATAATTTGATAATAGTCAACATGTCAATACAATTGGTAACAGTTAACATGTCAATGCATTGATAACAGTCAACATGTCAATACATTGGTTATGGTGAATATGTCAATACATTGGTAACAGTCAATATGTCAATACATTGGTTAATTTCAACATGTCAATACATTGACTTTGGTCAACATGCCATTACATTGGTTAATGTCAACATGTCAATACATTGGTTACAGTCAACATGTCAATACATTGATAACACTAAACATGACAATACATAGGCTTTGGTCAATATGTCAATAAATTTGTTACTGTCAACATGTCAATACATTGGTTGCTGTCAAAGGTCGACATGTTAATACATTGGTTACAGTCAACATGTCAATACATTGATAACACTAAACATGTCAATACAAATGCTTTGGTCAACATGCAATCCATTGGTTATGGTCAACATGTCAATACATCGGTTACAGTCAACATGTGAATACATTGATAACAGTCAACATGTTAATACACTGGCTTTGGTCAACATGTCATTGCATTGGTTAATGTCAACATGTCAATACATTGGTTACAGTCAACATGTCAATTCATTGGTTTAAGTCAACATGTAAATGCATTGGCTACAGTCAACATGTCAATATATTGGTTAAAGTCAACATGTCAATACATTAGCTTCTGTAACCATGTCAATACATTGGTTAATGTCAACATGTTAATACATTGATACAGTCAACATGTCAATACATTGGTTAAAGTCATGTCAATATATTGATAACAGTCAACATGTAAATACATTGGTAACAGTCAACATGTTAATACATTGATAACAGTCAACATGTCAATACATAGGCTTTGGTCAACATGTAAATAAATTGGTTACTGTCAACATGTCAATACATTGGTTAATGTCAACATGTCAATACATTGGTTAATGTCAACATGTCAATTCATTGGCTACAGTCAACTTGTCAATTCATTGGCTACAGTTAACATGTCAATACATTGGTTACAGTCAACATGTCAATGCATTGGCTACAGTCAACATGTCAATTCATTGGCTACAGTTAACATGTCAATATATTGGTTACAGTCAACATGTCAATTCATTGGTTACAGTCAACCTGTCAATACATAGGCTTTGGTCAACATGTCAATTCATTGGCGACAGTTAACATGTCAATATATTGGTTACAGTCAACATGTCAATTCATTGGTTACAGTCAACTTGTCAATACATAGGCTTTGGTCAACATGTCAATTCATTGGCGACAGTTAACATGTCAATATATTGGTTACAGTCAACATGTCAATACATTGGTTACAGTCAACTTGTCAATACATAGGCTTTGGTAAACATGTCAATTCATTGGCTACAGTTAACATGTCAATATATTGGTTACAGTCAACATGTCAATACATTGGTTACAGTCAACTTGTCAATACATAGGCTTTGGTCAACATGTCAATTCATTGGCGACAGTTAACATGTCAATACATTGGTTACAGTCAACATGTCAATTCATTGGCGACAGTTAACATGTCAATATATTGGTTACAGTCAACATGTCAATTCATTGGTTACAGTCAACATGTCAATACATAGGCTTTGGTCAACATGTCAATTCATTGGCTACAGTTAACATGTCAATATATTGGTTACAGTCAACATGTCAATACATTGGTTACAGTCAACTTGTCAATACATTGGATACAGTCAACATGTCAATACATAGGCTTTGGTCAACATGTCAATTCATTGGCGACAGTTAACATGTCAATACATTGGTTACAGTCAACATGTCAATTCATTGGCTACAGTCAACATGTCAATTCATTGGCTACAGTTAACATGTCAATATATTGGATACAGTCAACATGTCAATTCATTGGTTACAGTCAACATGTCAATACATTGATAACAGTCAACATGTCAATACATAGGCTTTGGACAACATGTCAATTCACTGGCTACAGTTAACATGTCAATACATTGGCTACTGTCAACATGTCAATACATTTGGCTACAGTCAACATGTCAATTCATTGGATTCAGTCAACATGTCAATACATTGGTTAAAGTCAACATGTCAATACATTTGGCTACAGTCAACATGTCAATACATTGGTTCTAGTCAACATGTCAATACATTGGCTACAGTCAACATGTCAATTCATTGGATTCAGTCAACATGTCAATACATTGGTTAAAGTCAACATGTCAATACATTGATAATACTCAACATGTCAATACAATGGGTAACAGTCAACATGTCAATACATTTGATTAAAGTCAACATGTCAATACATTTGATTAAAGTCAACATGTCAATACATTGGTTAACAGTCAACATGTCAATACAATGGGTAACAGTCAACATGTCAATACAATGGGTAACAGTCAACATGTCAATACAATGGGTAACAGTCAACATGTCAATACATTGGTTACAGTCAACATGTCAATACATTTGATTAAAGTCAACATGTCAATACATTTGATTAAAGTCAACATGTCAATACATTGGTTAACAGTCAACATGTCAATACAATGGGTAACAGTCAACATGTCAATACAATGGGTAACAGTCAACATGTCAATACAATGGGTAACAGTCAACATGTCAATACATTTGATTAAAGTCAACATGTCAATACATTTGATTAAAGTCAACATGTCAATACATTGGTTAACAGTCAACATGTCCATACATTGATGACAGTCAACATGTCAATACAATGGGTAACAGTCAACATGTCAATACAATGGGTAACAGTCAACATGTCAATACATTTGGTTACAGTCAACATGTAAATACATAAATAGCAGTCAACATGTCAATACATTGGTTAAAGTGAATATGTCAATACATTGTTAACAATCACAACATTAAAGTGAAAAAGCTCTTATACAGACAGTTTTGTTTGTTTAAAGTGTTTCCTTAATATACAATTAAAGTAATAAGTTTACTTCTCAATCTTAATTGCTAATGTTTCACTTTCCAACATTCAAATCTTCAGAAAAGGGGATTGAAAATTTGTTTTGAAGACATCTTCAGCTACCATATGGAGACTTGCTGGGACTGTTCCATTCAATATATTAAAAGTCTTTATATGTATTTTCTGGACATTTTCTTTCACTGAATGTTGCCATGGACGGCTAGAGCCAACAGTTGAAAGGAAAACAAAATGGCTAAAGATGCAGTCACCAGAGCACCAGGCACTTACAAATGTGGTCACCAACAAGCTTATCGGACAGTTGACTCTATGTTGTCACACTGGTGCTTAAATTTGGAAAGCTATCATGCTTTGCTGCTGAAGTACATGCCAAAACGGATCCATTATAGCCTGGAAGGCATGATAGCAAGGACCCAGCTGGCCTCTTGACCATGACCATAATGTAAACAGGGCGCAGGCAACAGTAAAAACAGGAAGCAGGAAAGGGGAGAAAGGGTTTCGAACCAAATTTTTTAACTTTCCAAATCATGGATTGTGAAGAAATTGTATGAAAAAAAGACATGAATATTTAGAATTTTGATGGAGAAAACACTAGAAACTGAAAAATTAAATTGCACATGGCCCAACAGAAGATCACTCCCCCTGAACATCAGTAGGAATGAAAAACCGAGAAAAGATCATAGTTGAAGGTAGAGTCTCCCGATTTGGAAAATGATTATGACCTCTGTCGGATTCATTGTGACTTACATGTTATTTGTTATTGCATTCTGTTATTATACCCCCACAAACGAAGTTTGAGGGGGTATATAGGAGTGAGCTTGTCGGTCTGTCGGTTTTCATGGTTTCCGGACGATAACTCATGAAAGGCTAGACAGATTTGAAATTTTTTTGGTACACAGGTGTAACATCAGAAGATACAGGTCAAGTTCAATATTGGGGCTGGTGGGACCAAGGTCAAGGTCACTGTTACTAAAAATAGAAAAACGGTTTCCGGACGATAACTCATGAAAGGCTTGACAGATTTGAAAATTTTTTGGTACACAGGTGTAACATCAGAAGATACAGGTCAAGTTCGATATTGGGGCTGGTGGGGCCAAGGTCAAGGTCACTGTTACTAAAAATAGAAAAACGGTTTAAGCGGTCTGTCGGTTTTCATGGTTTCCGGACGATAACACATGAAAGGCTAGACAGTGGGGTGAGAGTGGTCTAGTGGTACAGGTGTCCGCCTCTCATCCAAGAGGTTGTGGGTTCGATCCCCACTAGGGGTACTTTCTCATGGCCTCTCAAAAAGGACACAGTACTGGTTTCTGCCCAGGAAACGGACTCGAGAGTGATCTTATAAGCTATCAGCTTTCGTCTCAATCGAGCTAAAATAAATTAGTTTAAACCAAAGGCTAGACAGATTTGAAATTTTTTTGGTACACAGGTGTAACATCAGAAGATACAGGTCAAGTTCGATATTGGGGCTGGTGGGGCCAAGGTCAAGGTCACTGTTACTAAAAATAGGAAAACGGTTTCCGGACGATAACTCATGAAAGGCTTGACAGATTTGAACATTTTTTGGTACACTGTGAGGTGTAACATCAGAAGATACAGGTCAAGTTCGATACTAGCAAATATTTACCTTAAAAGTAATTGACACTTGGACAGATGAACAAACAAAACAAATCCAGCATGCTTCATTTGAACCAAATGCCAGTGGAATACCAGCAGAACTTAAGTATGGCATATTTGCCACAGTAGTGCTTACTACAAATATTGACCTGTCAGATGGACTTGTTAATTCGGCTACAGGAACAGTCCCGGGATTTATTTCCAGGTGGATAAGGATGCATTCAAGCCCAAATATGTACTTGTAAAATTTGATGATGATCGTGTTGGAAGAAAAGCTCGTGAATGCTCTAGATGTCTTATTCCAGAAGAGATCAGCTAGAGCATCAGCTAGTTTTTCTTGTCAGCAGTGTAACTTCTAAATTACTCAACAGATTTAAATAAAACAATACATGCATGATAAAAGAAGATGCAGTGTGCAGTAACCTTGGAGTTATGGCCTCTTTTCAAAGGAATGGTTTGCCATTCCTGTGTCCAGGCGGCATTTGGGGGTATTCGTCACTCCTGTGACAGCTCTAGTTGATTTTGTTTATCCTGTTAATTTTATAATGTTAAGTTTTGCTTTTTATTGGTTTTAAATATTATCATTAATTCATGATTCATCTAAAATGTGACTGTCATTTTTTATTACAACATTTGCTGTAAGCAAAAATTGCTTGATATGTATATACACACGATTAAATGTACAAAGTTGGATTTTATCTTTATGCTTTTGAGGTACTAGTACATAGCACATACAATGTTTCGAATGAGTGGTATCCTAAGTAGATTGAGTGGCGAATTATCATGAAACTTCAGGTTTAGGTTGCCCTTGACCAGTAGATAACCCCTACCATATTTGATGTCAGTAGGTCAAGGTCAATTATCAATAGTCATATAAATTATATATCCGGAGTTAAAATTAACCTTTGCTTTCCTTAAAGCGTTTTGCAAGTAATAAAAAAAAAATGCATTGCTTTAACATATTTATTTAACATTAAACATGTTCTTCACAAAGCTGAGCTCATTGTGTATTCTGTTTAACAAATATTTCTTAACAAAAAAAATACAATAT
Source organism: Mya arenaria (assembly GCF_026914265.1). Classification (NCBI taxonomy): domain Eukaryota; kingdom Metazoa; phylum Mollusca; class Bivalvia; order Myida; family Myidae; genus Mya; species Mya arenaria. The sequence continues at coordinate 67,860,060 of NC_069133.1, read as the reverse complement.
CACCATTGTACATGTATGGCGACTAGCCTATTGAAAATTCTTACAGCAAAAACATTTTAATATGACTCTGTTGTAAAAGATGCTGTACTTAATACAGGAGTGTCATGGAATCAATAAAAACATGTATTTTTAGACATTTCTTAATTTCACAAGCTAAGGTTTTTTACAAAAGCAATGCAACTAAAACATGCAACTGTGTGCCCCATTGGGGGCAAAAAGTGCTGCCTATACCATCCTGATATTTTGAACAATTGTTGTTCTCATGTAAAACTGAAGCAGGGAATTGTTTGATGGGTGCAAAGTTAAAGCTCCCATCCTTGAAGAAAATGAACAATGTTGAGAATGTTAAACCAAAACAACAGTGGTATTTATAAGGTTTAGGTTGATAATCATTAGCTTCAAAGTGCTGTATAAGATTTTAAAAAGAAGCAAGCAATTAAATACCAAACTATATAAAGATTAAAGAGTTGACTGATATCTATGTACTTCACAATGTCTTCAGGGCCAAAATGGTTTGCAAATCTGCATAGATTTTCTTCAAATCTTTTGATATTTCAGAAGTTGAGCGAGCAAATCCACAGCTTAAGGTTAAAGAGTTGACAGATCTTTGAAAAATTGATTAGTTGGTCCATTCACATGGCAAAAATCGTAGGCAGTTCTTCACCAATTTAAAGTGGCTATCTTATCATGGCATACACATACATAATGAGGATATGGCATATAAGGATCTGTGAAACTTGTGTTTGGCAAATTGTTAGAAACTAGTAGTTAAGTTGTTAATTTAACTTTTTGCCACAATTTATATGCCAAAAAACTTGGTAAAGGAAACATTTAACATTAAATATCAACAACTATTTTTAAAATAATTTATCCATCTCTTAAGCAGGTGACGGTAGCTGTGTCTGGCCCCTCAATGAAGGACACATCAGATTCTTTGACATTAAGGAATTGCAAATAGATAACTTCACATCTGATTTTAGTTGAAATAATGAGCAATAACAAAAAATACAATAACTTTATGTATAATGTATATGTGGTATTTCAAATTAATAAACAAGAAGCAAAACCTTTTTAGTTATAACAAAATAACATGGCATCAGAGACCATTCATCACCATTTAACATTGGGGCTAAAGGAGCTATATTCGAGAACTAGCTTAATTGTGCATCAGATTTTTAGCTCACCTGAGCACGAAGTGCTCATGTTGAGCTATTGTGATCGCCCATTGTCTGTCGTAGTCGTCCGTCATCAACAATTTGACTGTTAACACTCTAGAGGCCACAATTCGGGCACAATCTTAATGAAACTTGGTCAGAATGTTACCCTCAATAAAATCTTGGATGAGTTCGATATTGTCTCATCTGGGGTTAGAAACTAGGTCACCAGGTCAAATTAAAGGAAAAGCTTATTAACACTAAAGTGGTCACATTTAAGACTGTATCTTATATGGGTCATGTGTGGTCAAAAACTAGGTCACCAGGTCAAATCAGAGGAAAAGCTTGTTAGCACTCTAGAGGTCGCATTTATGACTGTATGTTCATGAAACTTAGTCAGAATGTATATATTGATTAGGTCTAGACCAAGTTTGAATCTTGGTCATGAGCGGTCAAAAAATAGGTCACCAGGTCAAATTTAAGGAAAAGCTTGTTAACAATCTAGAGGTCACATTTATAACTGCATCTTCATGAAAATTGGTCAGAATGTTTTTATTAATAATCTCTAAGTCAAGTTTGAATCCGGGTCATGTGTGGTCAAAAACTTGGTCACCAGGTCAAATCATAGGAAAAGCTTGTTAGCACTCTAGAGGTCACATTTATGACTGTATGTTCATGAAACTTAGTCAGAATGTATATATTGATTAGGTCTAGGCCAAGTTTGAATCTTGGTCATGAGCGGTCAAAAACTAGGTCACCAGGTCAAATTTAAGGAAAAGCTTGTTAACAATCTAGAGGTCACATTTATAAATGTTTCTTCATGAAAGTTGGTCAGAATGTTTATATTAATAATCTCTAAGTCAAGGTTGAATCCGGGTCATGTGTGGTCAAAAACTAGATCATTAGGTCAAATCATAGGAAAGCTTGTTAGCACTCGAGGTCACATTTATGACTGTATTTTCATGAAACTTGATCAGAATGTTATTCTTGATGATCTTTATTAGATCAGGTGAGCGATACAGGGCCTACAGGGCCCTCTTATTTAAACAAAGGATCCAATCAATAACCCTTTCCATTTCAGAAACTTGCAATGCGGAACATACTGGAAGGGCACAGGGGTTTCAATAACTGCTACAGTATACAGGAACATATGGACAGTGAATGCGCCCTTCTGTACCCACTGAGATGAGGCTTGATTGGGAATAACTGCAGCAAGCCAGAATACAAGATCCATTGGACAGTGGTGAGAGAATGATGTGTGCATATTTTCATGATTTCTGAATGTGGGGCCTAAATATGCTTAATACCACAATGATCTCACAGGCTGCTGATATGACACTTAATTTAGACTTATAACTATTAGTATTAACTCGACTTAGTATAATGAAAAAGATGACATTATGTCCATGTGTATTTGTCTGTCCAGCGTTACTGGGTCACTAGTTTCTCCATTAGTTTGACCCTTTACCTCATGTCAAAACAAGATCTATTTGCAGTGCTTTTAAAAAAAATGGCAATTTGCCTGTCTGGATCAATTTTGACTGCCAAACCGATTCCTGTCACAGAAAATGGCTAAAAAATCAGTCAGAAAATTGTTCTTTTTTTCCATTTTGGTCCAAAATGGCTAAATCAGTAAAACACAGTGTTTGGCATACCACATACTTAACTACCAGGGGACATAGTATTGTAGCTTTAGGACATTTTTGAGAGCGATAACCGTCTTTGTTTATTGATTTTACTGTTTTCATTACTTTTAAATGATGTCAGATTCGCTGTATTTTTCTCATGGAAACTGTTGTCACACTTTTGCAACAAAAAACCATTATCATTATACAGACCGTCAACCAATTCCTATATTCCTATATTTTCCTATATTTTTGAGAAATTTCCTATACTTTTCAAAACCTATATTTTCCTGTTTTTTGTTGTTGTTTTCTATATTTTTCTTAAAAAGTGACGCTGTTATATGTTTGAAAACATTCAAAGGATTGATACTGCCTTTAGATATTGTTTATTTGCAGTTTAAGACTGTCATTTGTTCTACAAACCATCGCCATCATTCAGAATTGCTGTTGTACACTTGTGGTTATCCATTTGAACACATTTGAAGGTGTCCGCTTTGATGACTGCAGTTTTGTTGCTGCAGCATATTCTGCAGTGATGGAGAGGTTTGAGGAATGTTGGTTAAGTGAAACACAAAACTTACGATTATAGTCCATAAATAAGTAAGTAAATGTTAACTTACTTTTCTCTTTATGTTAATTTTTGTGTCGCCTGAAAAGACGACATATAGGGGTTACTTTTGTCAGCGGCGTCGGTGGCCGCATCGGCGGCGTCCGCGTCCCATTTTCGCTTGTCCGGGGTATATCTCCTAAACTATTAGTGGTATCAACTTGAAATTTCATATGTAGATAGATCTAATTGAGGGCAAGTGCAGTGCACAAGAACTGTTACTCTTGCTTCCATATTTTTAGAGTTATTGCCCTTTGTTATTTTTCCATGCTTAAAGTTTTGTCCGGGGCATATCTTGTAGAATATAAGAGTTATCAAATTAAAACTTCATATGTAGATAGATCTCATGGAGGGCAAGTGCAGTGCACAATAACAGTAACTCTTGCTTTCTTAGTTTTAAAGTTATTGCCCTTTGTTAATTTTCATGCTTAAAGTTTTGTCCGGAGCATATCTTGAAGAATATAAGAGTTATCAACTTGAAACTTCATAGCTAGATAGATCTCATTGAGGGCAAGTGCAGTGCACAAGAACTGTAACTCTTGCTGCCATATTTTTAGAGTTATTGCCCTTAATTTTCATGCTTAGGTTTTGTCCATGGTATATCTCGTAAACTATAGGAGGTATCAACCTGAAACTTATTCTGTAGGTATATCTGATTGAGGGAAAGTGCAGTGCACAAAAACCGTAACTCTTGCGTCTATATGTTTAGAGTTATTGCCCTTTGTTAATTTTCAAGCTTAAATTTTGTCCGGGGCATTTCTCAAAAACTATAAGAGTTATCAACTTGAAACTTTATAGATAGATCTTATTGAAGGGGATCGCAGTGCACAAAAACTGTATCTCTTGCTTCCATATTAGAGTTATTGCCCTTTGTTAATTTTCGTGTTTAACTTTACCTTGCACACTTTGTTAGCTCACCAGAGCACGAAGTGCTCAAGGTGAGCTATTGTGATCAGTCTTTGTCCGTCGTCCGTCCGTCAATAATTGCTTAAAGAACATCTCCTCTGAAACTACCTGGCCAAATTCAATGAAACTTGACAGGAAGCTTCCTTGGGTGTCCCTCTACAAAAATACAACAAGGGGTTACGATTGATTAACTACCACAACAACAAAATGGCCGACTTCCTGTTTTGCTTTAGAAAACATCTTGTTAAATGGCAACATCATTGTCTATAAATGAATAAATTAATATAGAATGCTAATCTAACAGCTATAATGTCGACAGTAAATAATTCGTCAGGCGACACATCCGACTCGCGGAGTTCTAATTCAGCCTTAAAATTCCTATATTTTGCCCAGAAAAAGTAAAAAACTCCTATATTTTTGGTCAAAATTTCCTATACTTTTTCCTATATTTTCACCAAAACTTGGTTGACGGCCTGCATTATTTTATATATACAATGCCATTCAGCAACAAAAGTTTGGCAAAAGCATTAAAGTTCCGAATAAATTTACAAAGTTGTGCCCATATTCTATAGGATATCAACAGTGACACACTTGGTTAGTTACAGAGTCTGAAAGCTGAGTGTGCCGCTACATGCATCATTTTAAGAAAATGTAATGAAAAAAATTGTTGTCCATATCAAACTAGAGAAGGCCTGATCATACATGCCATATCCCCCGGCGGGGGAAAAAATCCCCTGGAATTTTGATCAATCCCGAGACCGGCGGGAGATAAAAATTATTTTTTTTTTTTTTTTTTTAAATTTTACATCAGGCAATAATGACAAAGTGAAACCACAGTATGTGAGTGAAACTCTCCAAAAGGAAACTTTTACAACAAGTGATCAATTAATTTGTAGTAATTATTAAAGGCAAAGAAATATTACTCTTTTGGAAGGAAGAAATTAATAATATTTATTCTATTCTCTTATTGTCTGAAAGTCATCAAAGCTGATAGAATTAAGCACAATTTTTTAAAAGACTTTGGAGGAAGGTAAATTTAATTTAATTGTCTCGAAAACATATTTTTCCAATGACATATTTTGTTCTGCAAGTGCATTACAGTATGCCATGACAGTGTATCATAAAATTATGATAAATCATGACATAAAATAATTCTGTATAATGAAAAAGTTAAGAGGTTTTCAAAGCAAACTATATGTGAATACATTTTTTCATACTTGCGTCTAAAAATACTTTAAAATTTCGCCAACTTAGACCGGCTAAAAAAATCCCCCTGAATACAACCAAAATCCCCTGAATTTTCAGCCTTTTGAACAAATCCCCCTGAATGGTCTCCAGAAAATATGGCATGTATGCCTGATTAACAGTATTCCCTAAATTGTTAAAATTCTGCCTGTCCACTGGACAGGCACGTTGGAAGTTTTAGCCTGTTCGAAAAAATATTTGCCTGGTTGAACAAACAAGTCATTAAAAAGAAATACAAAAAGAGTAAAATAATCAATATCAACTGGTTTCTATGCTTTCCTGATTTAATTCACCATAACAACCATATAAACACTACATGGACATTTCGTTTAGTAACAATAAACACACTTAGTCGCGAAAAACATATTACAACATCGCCATCATTTTGGTGTTTTTCGGTTATCCTGTAATTCCACCACAGCTGCCATTTTCATACATAAGCCGAAGCATATAAAGTGCTGACGATTTTGATTGTGCCTTTTGTAAACCAAGAACCAATCATAATAGTTCTAAGTAATTGGGTTACGGATGCATCTTATTTACTCGTCTATCTCCGGTAATCAACATTGATGATTCCAGATAGGAAATGGCCAACTTTTGGGAATGTTATATGACGTCAAATATCAATGTGGGATCAACTAAATACTGCTAGAAATTAATAATAGTATAAGTCAAATACATACTTGTTTATTGTTCTTCAGCATATTTAAATATAGATGAAAACATATTTGACAGTTGACAGACTAAACGGCAGGAGGCAGAAGCAAACTATTTGTAAGCTTTCCTATTCTATATGTATATATAGAGAGTAAATTATATTCTCTCTCTCTCTCTCTCTCTCTCTCTCTCTCTCTCTCTCTCTCTCTCTCTCTCTCTCTCTCTCTCTCTCTCTCTCTCTCTCTCTCTCTCTCTCTCTCTCTCTCTCTCTCTCTCTCTCTCTCTCTCTCTCTCTCTCTCTCTCTCTCTCTCTCTCTCTCTCTCTCTCTCTCTCTCTCTCTCTCTCTCTCTCTCTCTCTCTCTCTCTCTCTCTCTCTCTCTCTCTCTCTCTCTCTCTCTCTCTCTCTCTCTCTCTCTCTCTCTCTCTCTCTCTCTCTCTCTCTCTCTCTCTCTCTCTCTCTCTCTCTCTCTCTCTCTCTCTCATAGGCTGAAAAAAGGTTGCTTCTGCCCCCTGTAAACAAAACATGTATAATGTTGTACATGTATCCTAATGATTTATTATACCCCCCAAAACAAAGTTTGGGGGGGGGTATACTGGAATCGGGTTGTCCGTCTGTCCGTCCGTTTTTTTTTTGTCCGGGATTCATCTTTGTCGTTATTGAACAAATCTTTTTCAAACTTTCAAATATTAATGACCATGATGTAAACCTGTGCCTCCGTGGATTTGGTCAGAGTCGCATGATCCTGAGTGGAGTTGTGGCCCCTTAATGAGTTAAATTGGGCAAAATTAGCTTTGTCCAGGATTCTTCTTTGAAGCTATTGAGCAAATCTTTTTCAAACTTTCAAATATTAATGGCCATGATGTAAACCTTTGCCTCCATGAATTTGGTGGGAGTAACATGATCCTGAGTGGAGTTGTGGCCCCTTAATGAGTTAAATTGGGTAAAATTAGTTTTGTTCGTCCTACTCCTTCGTCATTTTTGAATGAATCTTTTTCAAACTTTTAGCCATGGTGAGAACATTTGCCCCTGTGATTGTGGTTGGAATCACATGATCATGTCTCCAATTATGGCCCCTGAATAAGTTAAAATAGGCAAAAATTATACAGCTTTGTCTAGCCTAATCCTTGGTCATTTTTTCTCATTTTTTCTATAAATCTTTTTCAAACTTTCAGATGTCAATGACCATGATATGAACTGTTGAATATGTGATTTGGTGCACCTGTATTAATCAGAATGTTTGCATGGCCTTAAAAAGACCTTTAATTGATTTTGTCCTTAAAAAGACCATCAAAAGTCCTGAAGTTAGGTGCATACAGGCCTTAAATTTGTTACAATATTCGCTTTGGTGGCCTACTCCTTTGTGCCAGGGCAAACAACCTAGACAGGGAAGGGTTGGGGGGTATTCGTTAGCCTTTGGCTTACAGTTCTAGTTGTACTTGATGTTATGGTTGCAAAGCTCACTAAGACTTCACCTTTTAGGTGTATCACTGTTTTCATTTTGTAATGCTAAAACCACCTTATATAGTATGTATTACATTTATAGTAGGCCTACTTTGTGTTTTTCCTTGAAATTCTTAGAGCAAAAAGACAATGGTGCAGTGCAGTCTACACGTTGCCAATGCCCTATGGCTGAATATAAATGCCATCATGTAGCAGCATTCTTGTTGTTTGGGTAAATATCTTAATCACTTTTGTCCTGGTGTGCAGGGTTGTCAATAAGAACTGGCTGCTAGCCGAAATGGACGGTTCAAATGGAGTTTGGGCCGGTTCAAATTCGAAAGAAAAAAATTGATTGCCAGTTTTTTTGGTAATAAATGTTCCTTTTTGCTAAAAACGGCCCTTTTCGACTATAACATCTCTTTGACTGGTTTAAAAAAAAATGATCATCATTATCTTACGATTGGGCGTATTTGAAGAAACAGTCAGTGATATTTTCCAAACGTCCATTTCTAAACATGAAGAAAAGGCAAATGTCGATTACAAAAATAGACAGCTTTTTTATGGTTGCAAGAGAGTGCCAGTGTTAGTGTTGTGGGCGTATTGCCAGCCTGTTACATGTGTTATGCAGCTGTTATGAATTGTTCATTTATTTACTGTCATGTGTAAACATTCTAGGGAATTTAGAAAGTGAAAATGCTAATGCAATCAAGACAATTCTGGCTAATGAAGTGGAGAAATTTGAGCCCAAGCTCACTGGGTTTTCTTCAGATGGTTCGAGTGTGATGACAGGCAAAGTTGGAGGAGTTGCTGCACTTCTGAGACGGGATCATCCTTCAATGATAAGTATTCACTGTGTGTGTCATCGACTAGCACTTTCATGTAATAATTCTATTGAAGCATTGACATACATCAAAACTATTGAAACTCTCAGTTATGGCAGCTCTTCGAAAATTCACCAAAAACAATTGCGGCCTACTTAAAGTACAGTTTGCCCTGAAGTTAATTAATCTAGAAGAGGATAAGTTAGCAAAGGTAACAAGGCCCCTGAAAAAAATTGTCGTACAAGGTGGTTGAGTATGGATTCTACAGTGAGTGCTTTACAACAGGACTATAAAAGCCATCCTACAAACTCTGTCTCCGTTGGAAGAAAATGATGCTGCTGCGCATGGTCTGTTTATGAAAATGAAGAACCCCCGCGGAAGCTATCTAAAGACATTGATAGGATTACCGACATGTGTGCAGAGATCATATCCAAAGCAAAATCCTCCAATGAGCTTCACGTTCTTCTTAGGAACTATATTGACAGTTTAATTAAGAACATTTTTAGACACATCAGCAGTTGTTGCATCATTTGCTATATTTGACCCCACCACACTACCCAGGTCTGATGAAGTACATCTAAGATATAGGGGGAAGGCAGATAGCTTTGCTGGCTGAGCATTTCTTCCCAGATGATACTGAGAAAGCTAAGCTGAAAGTACAGTGGAATGGATTCAAGTACCATACACATGACATTCTCCTTCCAAACATGCGAGAGGAAGTAAGAGATGGCAAGGCTCGCATGACACCGACAGAATGGTTACTACTCCAGCTACTGAGAAGTGGAGGGCTCAGGCACTTCAATCCAGAGTTAATGTTTGTTGCAGAGGTTGCATCCTCTCTGCCTGTGTCAAAAGCTTGGCCTGAAAGGGGGGCCAGCATATTGAAAGTTATTTAAACCAAACTTAGAAACAGACTGAGTGGTGGGATGCTGAAAGGTCTGCTACATGTTGGTATCAATGGTCCTGAAGTGGATCACAGTCAGCCAATCATCAAGAAAGCAGTGAACACCTGTCTTGAAAAGAGACCAAGGAGAAAAATTAGAAATTCCAAAGGCAAAAAACAAAAGTGTTATTCACTATGCGTCAATCAATGCCAGTGTAGAGACGGCTCTTTCACTCCTTGCACGGAAGACATTAGAGCTGTCTTGAAAGAGATTCTTGTGGAGGAAAAGTTTGATGGATACTCCTCTGATGACGATGCTGATAATAATTCAGACTGTGATTCATTCTGATACAGAAGCCTCTCTGATATTAATTTACACTAGCTCTATAGTAACTGTTTAGTTAATTATCTCACAGAAATAAAGAATTTTACCTTAAAAAAAAATGTGCAAATAGGGGGTATATTGCATATAAAATTGCAGTTGAGGGGTCTCCTTAATACTCCCAAAATGCCCCAGAATGCAGGAAATGAAGCTTGGAATTTCTAAAAATTCCGGACCCCCCTAGCTCTGGCCGCCTTCTTTTCTGTTTAAATCAGTTCAACAAAAGCTTATCGACAACCCTGGATGTTATATATATATTTTGAATATTATTTTTATCCGAAATATCCATATTTGCATGCAAAAAGCTTTTAACTTTCAATGATATTATTCTTTGCTATATCTTGGACAAAATACAGATTATTTTACTCTAAGGCTATATGAACATTACTAATTGAGACTAAAAATACATATTTATTGTTGAATAGAAATCATAGCAGTGATTTATCATTTCAAATACAATAAAATGTCTCACATTGTAAAAAAACAGCTTCTTAAATGTTATTGAAATGTGGTCATCATTTGTAGATTTGTTTGCAGGTACAAGAGAGCTAGCAAAACAGATATAAAATGCAGTAAATGGCTCAAACATCCAAAGTCAGCACCTCCAAAGACCACAGTTACAATGAATGACTTTTATCCCCCAAGGCAAAAAAGAGTACAGGTAAAGATATTATTGATTAACTAGAACAATTAAGATTAAATACCATGATTTGCAGATACTGCCTGACCCATCAGTCATGTTTGGTACAATTTGAGCACGACTGGTAAAGAACTTCCCTAATTTACAACAGCAAAGAACCAAGTTGACTTAAATGAGGTTTGGTCTGGTAAAAGCTGGAATTCTGTATCAATGTTTGTTCTTATCCAGGGCCCCATTTCAATAAAGATAGTAAGCTTAAGATCGGAACTTTCTGACTCTGTTTTTGTGGTGGTGCTAAAAGTCGGTACCAGGTATTGATATTGGGAAAAGCCGGTATCACTGTTTACGATACCAGATCAGGGATGTCTGATTTGTCCGCGGATTCGCGGTATTCCGCGGATCTCATGGCCCCAGAGATTAGATATCTCACAATTTACAATATGTCAGGTAAGGGAACAACAACAATTATATGTGTAACAGTTGATAATTTCTATTTCTCAATTCAAAGGCCTTGTACACAAAGATTGATATGTCAGCATACATTCGAAATTAACTCAGTGCAATTCTGAATTATGGAATATTAACACTATTTAAACTGTCAAAATGTATTAAAGAATCTGTAAAACATAGAATTTCCCTTACTTATGATCATTAGTATCATAATTTATTATGCTCATCCTCACATTATGTATGTATGCATTCATTTCCTAAGAAAAACCTGGATAAAATTCGTGTCAAGCACCAAATTAAGATATTCAACAATGAAACAAAAAAATCTGTACCCAGTAGTGATTTTATAAGGACTGACTACCAGTTATTTGAGAACTCGCGATATTTTTTATGCATTACATTGGTAACAAATCTGTCTTCCAGCCTATGGTACACGGTAACCAAAGGAATGAGCCAGAAAAGGTACACTGGCGTTCCTGTCCTTGTGTAATGGATAGAATATGGGGGAGGTAGATCTAGGCAATGCGACTGGAAAGGTTTATAATAATTCAAAATCAACTGTTGACGGTGTCAAGGCTGCTTCTGGGGCTCCAAAAAATCTTTGCCAAATACAAAATATACTAGCAAATGTCGAACAACAAAATAGACTTTCGCAAGACGAGGTATATAATACACTTGAATTGGAATACCAACTGGACGGATTTGTCCACTATATTACTCCTATTGTAAACAAATATATTTTATTATCCCCCGCCTATGAAATAGGGAGGGGGATATTGAAATGGCGTTGTCCGTCCGTCCTTCCTTCCGTCCGTCCGTCCTTCCTTCCGTCCGTCACCTGCGTTTTCTCAGTAACTAGCCGGTAAAATTTCATGAAACTTAAAATAAATATGAACCACTATACTGGAATGATGCCCGTCCAAAAAAAAAATTGATTGGTCAATTGTCCTTGGAGTTTTTGAAAAATGCACATTCACAGCCATTTCTCAGTCACTAGCTGGCAGAATTTCATGAAACTTAAAATAAATATGAATTACTATACTGGGATGATGCTTGTTCATTTTTTTTTTGAATTGGTCAATTGTACTTGGAGTCATTGCCCTTGATTTTTTGAAAAATGCACATTCACAGCCATTTCTCAGTCACTAGCTGGCAGAATTTCATGAAACTTAAAATAAATATGAATTACTATACTGGGATGATGCCTGTTCATTTTTTTTTTGGATTGGTCAATTGTACTTGGAGTTATTGCCCTTGATTTTTAGCTCACCTGTCACATAGTGACAAGGTGAGCTTTTGTGATCACAATTTGTCCGGCGTCCGTCCGTCATCCGTCCGTCCGTCCGTAAACTTTTACTTTAAACGACATCTCCTCATAAACCGCTTAGCCAATTTCATCCAAACTTCACAGGAATGTTCCTTGGGTGGTCCCCTTTGAAAATTGTTCAAAGAATTGAACTCCATGCAGAACTCTGGTTGCCATGGCAATGGAAAAGAAAAACTTTTAAAATCTTCTTCTCCCAAACCACAAGGCTTAGGCCGTTGATTATGATATGGTAGGTAGGATCACAAAATGGTCCTCTACCAAGATTGATCAAATTATGGCCCTTGGGTCAAAATTGGCCCCGCCCCGGGGGGTCATGGGTTTTCTCTATATGTTTATAGTGAAAACTTAAAAAATCTTCTCCTCTGAACTTACTTGGCCTAGAGCTTAGATATTTGTCATGATTCATCGTCTAGTGGACCTCTACAATTTTTGTTCAAATTATGGCCCTGGGGTCAAAATTGGCACCGCCCCATGGGGTCATGGGTATGCTCTATATGTTTATAGTTAAAACTTCAAAAATCTTCTCCTCTGAACTTACTTGGACTAGAGCTTAGTTATTTGGCATGATTCATCGTCTAGTGGACCTTTACAAAGATTGTTCAAATTATGGCCTTGGGGTCAAAATTGGCTCCGCCCCGGGGGGTCATGGGTTTTCTCTATAAGTTTGTTGTGAAAACTTCAAAAATCTTCTCCTTTGAACTTAATTGGACTAGAGCTAGATATTTGGCATGATTCATCGTCTAGTGGACCTCTACAAAGATTGTTCAAGTTATGGCCTTGGGGTCAAAATTGGCCCCGCCCCGGGGGGTCATGGGTATACTTGATATGTTTATAGTTAAAACTTCAAAAATCTTCTCCTCTTAACTTACTTGGACTAGAGCTTAGATATTTGGCATGATTCATCGTCTAGTGGACCTCTACAAAGATTGTTCAAATTATGGCCATGTGGTCAAAATTGGCCCCGCCCCTGGGTGGTCATGGGTTTTCTCTATATGTTTATATTTAAAAAAACACAAAAATCTCCTCTGAACTTACGTTGCTTAGAGCTTAGATATTTGGCTTGATTCATCATCTAGTGGACCTCTACAAAGATTGTTCATATTATGGCCTTGGGGTCAAAATTGGCCCTGCCCAGGGGGGTTAGGGTATTCTCTATATGTTTATAGTTAAAACTTCAAAAATCTTCTCCTCTTAACTTACTTGGACTAGAGCTTAGATATTTGGCATGATTCATCGTCTAGTGGACCTCTACAAAGATTGTTCAAATTATGGCCTTGGGGTCAAAATTGGCCCCACCCCCTTCAGGGGTCATAGGTTTTCTCTATATGTGTTTAGTGAAAACTTCAAAAATCATCTCCTCTGAACTTACGTGGCTTAGAGCTTAGATATTTGGCATGATTCATCGTCTAGTGGACCTCTACAAAGTTTGTTCAAATTATGGCCCTGGGGTCAAAATTGGCCCCGCCCCGGGGGGTCATGGGTATGCTCTATATGTTTATAGTTAAAACTTCAAAAATCTTCTCCTCTGAACTTACTTGGACTAGAGCTTAGATATTTGGCATGATTCATCGTCTAGTGGACCTTTACAAAGATTGTTCAAATTATGGCCTTGGGGTCAAAATTGGCTCCGCCCCGGGGCGTCATGGGTATACTTGATATGTTTATAGTTAAAACTTCAAAAATCTTCTCCTCTTAACTTACTTGGACTAGAGCTTAGATATTTGGCATGATTCATCGTCTAGTGAACCTCTACAAAGATTGTTCAAATTATGGCCCTGTGGTCAAAATTGGCCCCGCCCCTTGGTGGTCATGAGTTTTCTCTATATGTTTATATTAAAAAAAATCAAAAATCTTCTCTGAACTTACGTTGCTTAGAGCTTAGATATTTGGCTTGATTCATCGTCTAGTGGACCTCTACAAAGATTGTTCAAATTATGGCCTTGGGGTCAAAATTGGCCCTGCCCAGGGGGGTTAGGGTATTCTCTATATGTTTATAGTTAAAACTTCAAAAATCTTCTCCTCTGAACTTACTTGGACTAGAGCTTAGATATTTGGCATGATTCATCGTCTAGTGGACCTCTACAAAGATTGTTCAAATTATGGCCTTGGGGTCAAAATTGGCCCAGCCCCGGGGCGTCATGGGTATACTTGATATGTTTATAGTTAAAACTTCAAAAATCTTCTCCTCTTAACTTACTTGGACTAGAGCTTAGATATTTGGCATGATTCATCGTCTAGTGGACCTCTACAAAGATTGTTCAAATTATGGCCCTGTGGTCAAAATTGGCCCCGCCCCTGGGTGGTCATGGGTTTTCTCTATATGTTTATATTAAAAAAAATCAAAAATCTCCTCTGAACTTACGTTGCTTAGAGCTTAGATATTTGGCTTGATTCATCATCTAGTGGACCTCTACAAAGATTGTTCAAATTATGGCCTTGGGGTCAAAATTGGCTCCGCCCCGGGGGGTCATGGGTTTTCTCTATATGTGTTTAGTGAAAACTTCAAAAATCTTCTCCTCTGAACTTACTTGGACTAGAGCTTAGATATTTGGCATGATTCATCGTCTAGTGGACCTCTACAAAGATTGTTCAAATTATGGCCTTGGGGTCAAAATTGGCCCAGCCCCGGGGCGTCATGGGTATACTTGATATGTTTATAGTTAAAACTTCAAAAATCTTCTCCTCTTAACTTACTTGGACTAGAGCTTAGATATTTGGCATGATTCATCGTCTAGTGGACCTCTACAAAGATTGTTCAAATTATGGCCCTGTGGTCAAAATTGGCCCCGCCCCTGGGTGGTCATGGGTTTTCTCTATATGTTTATATTAAAAAAAATCAAAAATCTCCTCTGAACTTACGTTGCTTAGAGCTTAGATATTTGGCTTGATTCATCATCTAGTGGACCTCTACAAAGATTGTTCAAATTATGGCCTTGGGGTCAAAATTGGCTCCGCCCCGGGGGGTCATGGGTTTTCTCTATAAGTTTGTTGTGAAAACTTCAAAAATCTTCTCCTTTGAACTTAATTGGACTAGAGCTTGATATTTGGCATGATTCATCGTCTAGTGGACCTCTACAAAGATTGTTCAAATTATGGCCTTGGGGTCAAAATTGGCCCCGCCCAGGGGGGTTAGGGTATTCTCTATATGTTTATAGTTAAAACTTCAAAAATCTTCTCCTTAACTTACTTGGACTAGAGCTTAGATATTTGGCATGATTCATCGTCTAGTGGACCTCTACAAAGATTGTTCAAGTTATGGCCTTGGGGTCAAAATTGGCCCCGCCCCGGGGGGTCATGGGTATACTTGATATGTTTATAGTTAAAACTTCAAAAATCTTCTCCTCTTAACTTACTTGGACTAGAGCTTAGATATTTGGCATGATTCATCGTCTAGTGGACCTCTACAAAGATTGTTCAAATTATGGCCATGTGGTCAAAATTGGCCCCGCCCCTGGGTGGTCATGGGTTTTCTCTATATGTTTATATTTAAAAAAACACAAAAATCTCCTCTGAACTTACGTTGCTTAGAGCTTAGATATTTGGCTTGATTCATCATCTAGTGGACCTCTACAAAGATTGTTCATATTATGGCCTTGGGGTCAAAATTGGCCCTGCCCAGGGGGGTTAGGGTATTCTCTATATGTTTATAGTTAAAACTTCAAAAATCTTCTCCTCTTAACTTACTTGGACTAGAGCTTAGATATTTGGCATGATTCATCGTCTAGTGGACCTCTACAAAGATTGTTCAAATTATGGCCTTGGGGTCAAAATTGGCCCCACCCCCTTCAGGGGTCATGGGTTTTCTCTATATGTGTTTAGTGAAAACTTCAAAAATCATCTCCTCTGAACTTACGTGGCTTAGAGCTTAGATATTTGGCATGATTCATCGTCTAGTGGACCTCTACAAAGTTTGTTCAAATTATGGCCCTGGGGTCAAAATTGGCCCCGCCCCGGGGGGTCATGGGTATGCTCTATATGTTTATAGTTAAAACTTCAAAAATCTTCTCCTCTGAACTTACTTGGACTAGAGCTTAGATATTTGGCATGATTCATCGTCTAGTGGACCTTTACAAAGATTGTTCAAATTATGGCCTTGGGGTCAAAATTGGCTCCGCCCCGGGGCGTCATGGGTATACTTGATATGTTTATAGTTAAAACTTCAAAAATCTTCTCCTCTTAACTTACTTGGACTAGAGCTTAGATATTTGGCATGATTCATCGTCTAGTGAACCTCTACAAAGATTGTTCAAATTATGGCCCTGTGGTCAAAATTGGCCCCGCCCCTTGGTGGTCATGAGTTTTCTCTATATGTTTATATTAAAAAAAATCAAAAATCTTCTCTGAACTTACGTTGCTTAGAGCTTAGATATTTGGCTTGATTCATCGTCTAGTGGACCTCTACAAAGATTGTTCAAATTATGGCCTTGGGGTCAAAATTGGCCCTGCCCAGGGGGGTTAGGGTATTCTCTATATGTTTATAGTTAAAACTTCAAAAATCTTCTCCTCTGAACTTACTTGGACTAGAGCTTAGATATTTGGCATGATTCATCGTCTAGTGGACCTCTACAAAGATTGTTCAAATTATGGCCTTGGGGTCAAAATTGGCCCAGCCCCGGGGCGTCATGGGTATACTTGATATGTTTATAGTTAAAACTTCAAAAATCTTCTCCTCTTAACTTACTTGGACTAGAGCTTAGATATTTGGCATGATTCATCGTCTAGTGGACCTCTACAAAGATTGTTCAAATTATGGCCCTGTGGTCAAAATTGGCCCCGCCCCTGGGTGGTCATGGGTTTTCTCTATATGTTTATATTAAAAAAAATCAAAAATCTCCTCTGAACTTACGTTGCTTAGAGCTTAGATATTTGGCTTGATTCATCATCTAGTGGACCTCTACAAAGATTGTTCAAATTATGGCCTTGGGGTCAAAATTGGCCCCGCCCAGGGGGGTTAGGGTATTCTCTATATGTTTATAGTTAAAACTTCAAAAATCTTCTCCTCTGAAGTTACTTGGACTAGAGCTTAGATATTTGGCATGATTCATCGTCTAGTGGACCTCTACAAAGATTGTTCAAATTATGGCCTTGGGGTCAAAATTGGCCCCACCTCCTTCAGGGGTCATGGGTTTTCTCTATATGTGTATAGTGAAAACTTCAAAAATCATCTCCTCTGAACTTACGTGGCTTAGAGCTTAGATATTTGGCATGATTCATCGTCTAGTGGACCTCTACAAAGTTTGTTCAAATTATGGCCCTGGGGTCAAAATTGGCCCCGCCCCGGGGGGTCATGGGTATGCTCTATATGTTTATAGTTAAAACTTCAAAAATCTTCTCCTCTGAACTTACTTGGACTAGAGCTTAGATATTTGGCATGATTCATCGTCTAGTGGACCTCTACAAAGATTGTTCAAATTATGGCCTTGGGGTCAAAATTGGCTCCGCCCCGGGGCGTCATGGGTATACTTGATATGTTTATAGTTAAAACTTCAAAAATCTTCTCCTCTTAACTTACTTGGACTAGAGCTTAGATATTTGGCATGATTCATCGTCTAGTGGACCTCTACAAAGATTGTTCAAATTATGGCCCTGTGGTCAAAATTGGCCCCGCCCCTTGGTGGTCATGGGTTTTCTCTATATGTTTATATTAAAAAAAAATCAAAAATCTCCTCTGAACTTACGTTGCTTAGAGCTTAGATATTTGGCTTGATTCATCGTCTAGTGGACCTCTACAAAGATTGTTCAAATTATGGCCTTGGGGTCAAAATTGGCCCTGCCCAGGGGGGTTAGGGTATTCTCTATATGTTTATAGTGAAAACTTCAAAAATCATCTCCTCTGAACTTACGTGGCTTAGAGCTTAGATATTTGGCATGATTCATCGTCTAGTGGACCTCTACAAAGTTTGTTCAAAGTATGGCCCTGGGGTCAAAATTGGCCGGGGCTGATGGGTTTTCTCTATATGTGTTATAGTGAAAACTTAAAAAATCTTCTCCGAACTCACAAAGACAAGTAACGTCTTAATTTAAACTGGATAACATATTTAGTACACATACCAATTTTCAATATGAGCCTCATACAACAATTAATAACAAATATACATATATAGATACACACGTAAAATCAAGTAGTGACAAGAGCTTAGATATTTGGCATGATATATCATCTAGTTGACTTGTACCAATATTGTTCAATCTTTGGCCCTGGGGTCAAAAAATGGGCCCACCCGGGCGGTCATGGGTTTCCTTATAAATGTATATGATGAAAACTTATAAAATCTTCTTCTCCGAAACCAGAAGGCAAAGGCCTTAGATATTTGGTATGAAGCATTGTTTATCGGACCACTATTAAGATTGTTCAAACTTTAGCCCTGGGGTCAAAATTGGCCACGCCCCGTGTTCATAGGCTTAGGTTTTCAATATTTTTATATAGTCTTATATAATAAAACTTTTAAAATCCTCTTCTCCAAAATATAAGACCTAGAGCTTTCATATTTGGTATATAGTGTTACCTAGTGGACCTACACCAAAGGTATTCAAATTATTGTCCCGGGGTCAAATTGGCCTTGCTCAGGGGTCATTTGTTTTTACATTGTCTTGACACTTAAACATCTTTTCCTCTGAAAGTAAAGGTCAGAATGACTCCATACTTGATATGTAGCATCCTTACATGGTCCTCTCTCAACTTTGTTCAAATGGTTTTGTTTGGCCCCTTTTAGGGGTCACCAGAGCAAAAAATAGAAAATAGAAAAACCTTTAAACAACTTGATCTTATTAACTGCTTGATGGATCTTCAAGTCTGAAGCATCCTAGCATGGGCCTCTGTCAGGTCTTTTAAAATAATTTTGTTTGGCCCCTTTTAAGGGCCACCAGAAATTTAACATTTTCTTCGCATGAACCCCTTGATAGATCTTCAGCAAATTTGGTTTGAAGTGTCCTTGCATGGACCTCTCTTATATTTGTTCACATAATTTTGTTTGGCCCCTTTTAGCTAAAAATAGAGTAAAAAACGATTATTCTTGTGAACCTCTTGATGGATATTTACCAAATTTGGTCTGAAGCACCCTTGCATAGACTTCTCTCAAATGTATTAAAATAATTTTGTTTGGTCTCTTTTATTTTCATATTTGCATATTGATGGAACTGTACAGAGATATTGAATGGCGTACTAATTAGTGCAACATCCATTTAACTTAATGACCAGCCAATATTCTTTGAGAACAAATATTAAGCTATATTGATTACAAAGTTTAAACTCTTTTACTCAGGTGAGCGATTTAGGGCCATCATGGCCCTCTTGTTTTTAAAAACTCTCATTTACAGCCATTTCTCAGTAACTAGTTGGTAGAAATTCTTGAAACTTGAAATAAATATGAACCAACATACTGCGATGATGCCTGTTTATTTATATTTTGGATTGTGTAATTTCTATATGAGTTATTTGCCCTTGATTTATTAAAAGATCCATGTTTGCCGCCTTTTCTATGCAACTAGCTGGTAGAATTTCATGACACTTGGAATAAATAAGAACCAACATACTGTGATGATGCCTGTCTATTTTTCTTTTGGATTGGTCAATTTTCCTTAGAGTTATTGCCCTTGATTTATTAAAAAATCATTGTTTGCAGCCGTTTCTCAGTAACTAGCTGCTAGAATTTAATGAAACTTGAATGTTATATGAACCAACATCCTGCAATGAACTTCTTCGGTGAATTTCTACGGCTACATTTTTATCTCAACTATTGAGTACTATTTTGCAATGATTGATGTTTCCGAGTAAGCATTTTCGGAAAAGACAGTTTTATTTAATCATCCCTCTGATTTATTTCATTAAAAATTTTATCATAAAGTAGTCCCGGTCGATATTTTATAATTTCGCTCGGAAAGGGATAAACCAATGTGCTTATCTTATTCTTTCTGAGATTTTTTTTTAACCTTCAAGCACAAACAAGCCATCAAGCACAAACAAGCCATTGTTGGCGGGGGATATCTTTTCACTGAAAATGCTTGTTTAAATCTGAACCAACCATACCTCTTGCATTTATGATACACGAGAAGAAAGACCAAAAATTTCATGAAAGACAATTTAGTGTTATTATTGAAAAATGTCCCAATCTGGCTAAAAAAAACATTAGTTTTGTTTCTGACAGAGAGGTAGGTTTAACTAAAGCTATTGAAAGAAAATTGCCAACTGCCAAAATTTTTCACTGTTGGAATCACGTAAAATGTGATGTCAGGGAATGGCTGTGCCAATGAAAGACTCCTACACATTGAGGTATATTCCAAAAATCTTGAAACATTACTAAGATCAGAGAGTGCTGCAATTTTCGAGGATTGATTTAACAATCTAAGTGATTACTGGAGTGAAGCATACCTTTCTTATTTTGAAGTACATATTAAACTTCATATTGAAAAATTACTGGGAGGTGGTTGTTGGAGTCTGAAGGACTATACAGTGTTTGTTCGGGTCAATAACCAATAACATGTCTGAAAGTTTTAACAACTTAATTAAATGAGTTAATGATCATAAGAAACTGCCTACAGACAATATGCTCTTTTCTATTTGCAATGTTCAATTCACTTTGAAATGTTAAGGAGGCGGGCTAGGTAGGAAATTATTGGAAATTATAATAAAAGACTGTTTTACCCATTTTCAAATAGCACTAGAAGATCTCAAATGTTCATACAAAGTTATTCTGCAGATGAAATTATTGGAACAGTTTGAAATGAGATTAAAAAACTCTTCAAATCGAAGTGTTGTTTAAACAACGGATACACCTGAAAACGAATCGGACAACATACCTTCACATAAAAACTCTTCACAGCAAGATTTAGCCGACCAAGTAATTGCCGATGATGGAGTACGGTTAGTGTCTTGAATGAACTCATTTATGGTCCGCGGTGTCTTTGATAGGAAATATACTGTAACTTTATTTCCCAAGGAAAAATGTGAATGCATCTTAACGACAACATGGTACCATAATATTATCGCTGCAAAAAAAGGTATTTGCACAGACCATGAACAAAAGGAACGCAAATTAATAAGTCTAATGCGATATTAAAACTGTCCAAAAAAACTTAAAATTTTTAGGACAAAAACACAGATTTTGAAAATGTGATCATTCCGGCTCCAGATTCAAAAATCGTGAAGGAAAACAAAATGCCAGAGATGAAACACAATGAAACAGAAGCTTGTGAATTTTAATCGTTATCAGATTTACCAACAATTAATGAAACAAACGTTAAAGATTCAAATGATTTTTCGATTAATAAGAGACAAAAATGCACCTCCGAAGAGGAATCAACAAGGAAAAAAGTAAACTCATTTTTTCAAATTTTATAGGAGGTTGAAAAAACTTCACAATTTTTTGTATTATACCTATTTTGTAAGAGTCTTAGTATATTTGTCTTTGAAAGTAGAATCAATTTATTAATCCAAATTGAAATTTGAAGTATAATGTTGTGTTTTTATTATATTTGAATAAATATTAGTTACAATACTGTTGCCTCTGAAAATGAGAAAATATCATTTAATTTGCAATTGTGTTGCATTATCTTTTTTTACCAGTTATTTACAATTTGCAGAGCAAAACAATGATATTTTTGTATTGTTTTTAAGTTGTGCCTACATATTAATTTAAAACATAGCTTAAAACACATTTAATTCCTCATAGTTCTTTGTAGTTTTTAACAAGAGTCAAAGTTGCCGTTTTAATTCTATTCATAAAAAAGGCACAAATAGTTAACTTGAATCTTTATGCGCTGTGTACTGTACTGTGGCTTGGAATTTACTCAATAACCTAGCGATATATCATACTGACTATAATGAAAAAAGGTTACATTTAATTTTATCTGTTTATTAAAATTATAAAACAACTTTCGGTAAAGCAACTTTAACCACATAGTTGAATATAATTATGTACAATTATGTTATATACCAGCAAATTCAGCATTTCATTTGTGAAGTGATTCTCTTTACAATTATTTGTGTTTATAATTTAATTTCTCTTACTGCTCCTTAAAAATCTGAAATACAAAGGACCATAATTGTAAACAAACTTGGAAAATATGATTTCTGTGCAATGATATTAAGTGTTCCTACATTTGATTAATAATAACAATTTTTAGAAATTTCATAACATATTTGTATATCAATAGTTACTAGCTGTACATCTTAAAGCTGCACTCTCACAGATATACCATTAAATGTACAACTTTTTTATTTTTTGTCTTGGAAAAAACAAAGTTTTGAGTAAATATCTGCAAACCAATGATATATTAGATTGCTGACAAAAAATCAGATCTTTATTTTCATATTTCTTTTTGAAAATTAATGTTTTATGGCTTAAAACCGTTACTTTTTTTAACTTAGATATACAAATCTGCGATCTATTTTTTGCCAGCAGTCTTATTTAACTGGTTTCCATGGGATTTGGCTCGTTCAAAAACAAAAAATTAAAAAGTTGTCAAAACGTTCAATCTATGAGAGTGCAGCTTTAACAATCTGACTTTTTAAAAATCTTTTATATCATAAAAGATGTTGCCATCATAAAATAGTTTCATTACTAGTAACTAGTGTAATTAAGATGCAAAATAGCTTCATAATATTTGACATCAATGCAGCGGTTTATGTATTATATATAGCAAAGCTTTTTTGGCACCGTTTGCCCTGTAAATCATAGAAATGTAATTTATTACATAAATAGAATATCACATTCGTGGTCATTTAAACAAAATTTATTTAGATACGTTTACTGAATTGTCTACAATTGATAGAAAGTTTCCACAGCTCATTTCAATCAATTTTAGAAAACTTTAATAAATAAATGAAAAATAAATTCCTTATTGACCGAACACTCATGCTATCCTCTATGTTTGGCAAAGGGGAATACACTGAAATCACAATTAGGCATTCAAATTAATAATCTGATGTTCAACAAATACATCATTATATTAGCATTGTTGGCAACTACAGTACTTTTCTGTTACTCTTCATACACAATGAAGCATAGCGATGTTGATCCGACGATGAATAATTAGATATTAATAAATTAATTTATAGATATTTATACTTCTATTGATCTCATAATTTTCATATGTTTTAATTTTTAAAGAACACTGTACTATTGGCATAGTACTGTTTTGGTTTAATAGTTAACTTGATTCACAGAGATTATAAGTATCTACCATAGCCGCTCGTGTTTTATAGATTATAGGTTCATCCCGACCCTCACGCAGGGTGTTTTGCGGGAACTCAGAAAACCTCGTTTCCTACACTCAGGTCGGAATGAACCTATCTTACACTCTCAGCCATGGAAGATACTTATAATCTCTGTGAATCAAGTTCACTTCCTTCTGAGGACCATGATAGCTTGTTTGATAAAAGAATGAATTTGGCCTCTCTGAGGTATATGATACCGTCTTTATTTCATTGTATTTGACCTTTTTATTATCTTCATTTATAAAAATGTTTTTCACATTGCTTACAACTTGTTTAATGTCTAAAAAGTAAGTCAAACTCATTTCTTTCACAAAATATGGCCTTTTATGTGAAGCAGTTCGGACTATTGGGTGCTGCCCACTGCCCACTTGTATGTGACATGTTTTGATGCTCTCTCAATTGCAGCATATATTGAATCTCCTTCATTTTGTGTATGACCTTTTTGCAAATAATTGTGTGTGATTGTCCATAGTTTGCTGCTCCCCCTTTGCAGGAGGCTGCTGGTAGCCTTGCCATATGGCAGCTACTGAGTTTGCAACACACTTCCGGCCACATCCATTATAGAAAGTGTGTCCCTGGTGTTTAGAATCTTGCAACATATTATCTGTTTCCTCTACAAAAAAATGGATAATTTTTTGTAGAGGATGTTGTTATTATGGATAAAACCCTTTTTTTTCAGAAAAAGTAGCAGGTTTTTTCAGCAAATACTTCTATAAACCCACTAAAGCTTAACAGATCATATTGAATGCAAATATGGCATATTTCTAAGAACTTATATGTAAAAACATTAAATTTACCGGATTAAATGACTTGCACCAGGGTATTATAACAGATTTGTTAACATTGTTTGTATCTATATTTTAGGACGCTACTAAATGATATTTTTCCTAATAGGTAAATTATAAAATTATTTGTACCATAGTATTTAAAAAGTTTTGTTTTTGGTTTTTTTGTTGTATTGCATTGGGATGTTATATAACACCTGAACTACATGTACCAAAATGTCATGGTATTCACTTAGATAGATTATGGTTCTATGGTGTCAGCTAGGGCCACATAATTAAAGTTAAATCTGTAATAAAATTGAACTATTAATATAACATAAAAAATAATTAAAGAGAATGTTTAGAATGGTACACATATTAATCTTCATATACAATACAGCCAACTATTAAAAAATAAAAGAAATCTGTTAATTTTTACCTTGTAATGAACATAACATAATAATATTTTTCTTGTTATTTAATTTATAATTTCATAAGATATTATTACAATAAGAAATTGTTTATATGAAAAGTAAAACACTTTTGTATAAAGCGCAAGCCTCTCAAACATTTTTATGCATTATTGCAATATTGGCACAATCTTTAGTGAACACTAATGATGTGATATGATTCTTACCCTCTTTATCTTGGGATAATACACATGTTACTATAAATAGTAACCACATGTTACTATAAATAGTAACATTTCACTATAGAAATTCGTTCCCGTAATAATGATTATCGTCCCCGCCCGTGAGATTATTACGATTATGGCATAATTGCCCGATGAGAACGAGAACGTAAAGACTGACATCATTTTCACATTAATAAGAATGGCTGCGGTATACCTGGTAAGCAAACATTTGAACATTAAAAGCTTTAAAGGGATTATTAATGAAAGTATCGGTGCAAGAAAAAGTGAAATTACTTTTTCCAAAAAAAGACATGTTCGGTGTTTCAGTAATGAGTACTACCCGAAACCGAACTAGATGTTTACATCTGTTAAAGGTCATAAAGCAGTGAGACAAGGAAATGTTTTTTGAACGTTTTGTTTTACTTTATTCGCCGAGAATTTTTAATTATTCCAGCAGAATGGCTAGGGTCATTTATGTCGAGATGCTTATGAAATTGCTTGACCGACCCTGGCTGTGCCCACCTATTGAAATGAACAACAAAATCAGCCAATGTAAAACAGGAAATATTTGAATAATGAGAATATTGCACGCTTATTCTGAAAACACATACGAAAAGGTTTGCTTATGTGATTTTCAGTCACTCATTATTTTTCACTGCTAATGCCATTCAAAACCATTTTGTTATTTCTCATTTTTAAAACGTTCAGATAGTCACTACAGTACATGCTAATCATAATGCATATCCTTTATTGTTCCACAAAATAATGTTTTTTAAATCCATTTGAAATCATTGACAAATGACAAAACATATGTATTATACAGGATAATAGATGGTCGACCATGGCTTTTGGTTGATAATTGCCCAATAATTATCAACCAAAAGCCATTGTCAACCCTGTATAATTCTATAAATAAACTTCATACTGTTATTGATTTCTTCCATAAATGAAGTTGTAAAGTTGTAACCTACTTACTATATTTAGCTTCTTTTCCAAGGAAACTGATGATGTAATCTAACATTATGACATCATACTGATATAGTAAAACAGAGTTACAATAGTGTTGCACTGTGACATTTTCCCAAAGTGTACTATGCAACACTATTGTAACTGGAGTTACAATAGTGTTGCAGTTTGGAATTTTACACATCAGAGATACAATAAGGTAGCAAATATTTTTAAAGATACACTTATTTAAGGAATACATCTAAAACATTTTATGTGTTAATGCATCTTAACAAAATACACTCAAAAATGCCAAAAAGCTAAATTCTGTAAAAATTGCAGTTACAATAGTGTTGCGTTGAGCCCTCGATATATAAAAAAATATCACTGACAATATAATAACCGTACCTTTAAATTCAAGTACAAGAAATGATTGCGATGAGAGTGTGCCTTGGTTGCCATAATTGAATTTATCAATGAATGATAAGGAAATAATTAAATGAAATGACTGGTTAAATGACAAACACATGGTAGCAATTATGCGCATATTATCAAATCAATTTCAGAATGATAATGGTTTACAGTTAACAACATTAACACAAAACTTGGAATACGGACAAAAAAATGCAATATGTGTCATTTCCTTCAGTTATAAATTCATGTTGATGGGAACTGTCACTGAGTAAACAACCTTTCAGCATAGCAAATGTGTGTATTTAAATAGTAGACAGTTTTGGAGCAAATACAAAACATTTAAAATTTAATCTTCAAATACAATTGACTCAAATATATAGGACTTCTACTTATACTTATCCATCATCATTGCACTATAAAGTACCTAGGACAGTCAGCAGCAACCAAATAGCCATGACTGCGGACTTTTTGCTATTGCAAATGCAGTCGAATTTTGTTTTCATACCGACAACTGTCATTTTAATATGACTTACAACGTACAAGAAATGCGAGAACATTTAGTTTACTGTTTAGAAAATAAGTGTGTGCCTTTCCCCAAAATTGAAAACAAGTCAAGAGTGAAATCTTTTTCGGGAATACCAAAATCGTTAAAAATAAGACATGGTGTTTTTGCCACATGCCAGAATATGTTGACAACATGGTCAGCTGCAAAAATAGCGTTGTAAAAAGTGTGTTTGGATTAAATCAGGGAGAAAGGCTTGGAAATGACAATGTATTGCTTGTAAAAACACGAACAACTAAATTAATTCAACTATATTTCAGTACAGTGATAGCATTAAAACCGTTTGTTGATGTTGAGCAAATGGTTATATTTTCATTATGTTTTTTACTTTATATATTTATATCATGCAATTTTGAATTATAACAATGACTGAAAATGCGTATTACACATCATGGTCTGTTCAATTACCTTTGCTTTTTATGTGAGGTGTACCCTAATGTTTGTTATTTTTGCTGTTAGTTTTAACCTGCATGCCAAATGCATTTTGTGCATATTGATAAATATAAATATGCATAATTCTTTATTATTTATGTCTTGATTTTATAGATTATACATAACTTTTTAAACGAATATTCGGATGTGAAATACAACAGCGTTCTGACAACTGTTGACCTCATGTACATGACTGTTGTCTTGATTTAACTGGGAAAGTATACTATGTAGATATTTATTGTTTTTAACATGTAAATACATATGTTGACAAAAAGGATATCCAGGCAACCCATTGATTTGATAATCTATTTGATCCTATTTTTGTAATTTCAGCTTTTGCTGACACTTCGCTACCTCGGAAAAGGGGATTTCTATTCCGAGGTTAGTGACCTGCACGGTGTCTCCAGATCATCAATGAGTAGGCACCTCCATGAAGTTGTTGCAGCCATCAACAATAAGATGAAAATATAAGACAAGCCCACATTTAGTCTAGCAGGATACAGTAATTTGCATGAAACTAACAAGCATGGTATTGAAATGAATGCTGGAAATGCATTATTCTCAAGAAGAATTGGCTGCCTACATTAATGCTTCAAATGGCAATATGGCAGATTTAAATAAGGGAAGAATTAAATAAGGGAAGAATAAGTGAATTTAAAGTAGAATTAGTAGTGGCTTGTAAGTTACTTTCTACTTCCATGTGATAGTTAAATGGATAGTTATTGAGAAATATGAAATATATATGTTTTTAAAACAGGTTTCCAATGGCTTTGGAAGAGAGATGGGAGACCAGCTTGGGTTTTTACACACTTTGTGGCATTCCAAGAGTTTTGGGAGCTGTTGATGGAACATTAATGCCCATCATAACACCCCATGACAATGAGGAAGTGTATGTTTGCAGAAGAGGTTTCCATGCCCTAAACATACAAGCTGTTGTCAATTCAAATATGAGGTTTGTATTTGTAAATGGATATTAAACATCATGAGACATAAGATGTTTTTGGGGACCATAAACCATACTATCCATTAAAAATGATATTGTAAAATAAGAAAAAAAGGCGTCTTTCAGACAATTGTAATATTGTGAGTGGTCGTATTACTGAAATGAAGGTGTTGATCACAAAGCCAGCTGGTTCTGTCAACACTGTCAATTTGTGGGAGTGCAGCTTTAGTCTCTGCAAACATGATTTTTAATTGAAGGACAGACACAATGCTTACCCTTAATAGCTTTTTTAATATCTCTGCTTTATTATGTTATAATCATATACTGGTAGAAATAAAGAAAATCAATAAGTTTGGAGTTAAAATTATTTTCATTGTTTTTAAAAGAACACAGTAAAAACCATTTGTTTTTTGATAGGTTCAATGATGTTGTGTCCAGATGAAGATTTGCAAATGATGCAGGCATTTTTGATAACTGTGGTTTGAAGGTAAAACCTTTATATCTGTCGACCAGAATTTCTGTTTTAATAATGACACTGAAAATGAAAATTAAAGTTTAGAAGTGTTGTAATGTGATGTTCTTATACTTTTGAAAGCATGTAATACAATGTAACATGCATATAAAACCTTTTTGTATGTATTGATTGAAATGCTCCATGTTTATATTTGGTGATATTAGAATGACTAAAGCACAAGCACTATTATTTGATTGATGTATGATTTATTTTAAGAGACACCTAGAGCTTAACAATGTAGGGATGTTGTTGGGAGATAGCGGCTACCCATTACGTCACTACCTCATGACCCCAGTTCTGCAGCTCCAAGGGAGACAGCAGACAGCTTACAATGTTGCTCATGCAAGGGGGAGGGTCGTTGTGGAACAAGCCTTTGGACTTTTGAAGTCAAGGTTTAGGTAAATGATGGAATAAGCTAGAACATCAATATATGTATATTCCTGTAAACAACCGTGACTCCGCTGAATATATTGTTTCATCCAATGTGAAGATTTTTGACAAACTTGAAACTATTAATTGAAAATGAAGTAATAATTGACTTGCCTAAATTATTTGACCACCATTGGCCTCTGCATCACTTATGCTTATGTCTGAAACAGTAAATAAATTACTTAGAACTTAGAAAAATCACCATGACATTATTCTTTAAATGTGTATAAGAAAGATGTTTTGATACATTCTATGTTAAGATATGTTTATTTGATTATAAATAACTTGACCATACAGATTGTAGACATATTTTGTTTCTGTTCCAAATTTTGGCGAATGCAAGTAAATGTAAGGCCCACATCTGCTGAGTTTAAAGTTTTTAAATTTCTACATTTTATTTTAAGCAAGTGCTATTTAAAAGAACAATACTCCTATGTGTGCACTTAATAACATATTTGTTTATTGTTGATAAATTTGTTGTTGATATTTAGTTGGCGGTGACAGTTGACCCTGAAGGCTCGGATAGCCTATACTTTTTGGCAGCAGGAGGCTTGCATGAGTCTGAAATTTCATGATAATGATTAATATTTGATTTATAAGTTGATAAACATTCAGTCAATAAACTTCCCGATAAAATGACCTAAATTATAATGACTGGTACTTTGGTATACAAGAGTTGAAACTTATTGATAAAAATTGCATAAAATTCCGACAATACATTTAAACACTATCTTGGCAGCCTCCGCTGATCTTAAATTGCTTACAAGAATGTACAAAATAATAAATGCATTATGTTCATTTATTTGTCCATACATTATATTTCACTTAATAAATGCAAATTTAATATATCTTTGAAAACAATCCACTCCACCAGCAACCCCTGTCACCATTTCCTCTGGGATTACACTTAGGATCTAAATGCAAAAACAATTTTTTGACAATAAGTAACTCCTTTGCTGGATCTGACCATTATTACTTAATGGAATAAAGGTACATACCATTCCTGTGGACCCGAACAAAACAATTTAGGCAATAAGACGCCCACCACATTGCCAAATATATTCTATGAAGTGCTAAGCTAACTACAAGGTCAATCAATATGTATTTGCAATAGATATATTGTATGCAGGTAGAACATCAGTGGCTCACCTTCATCTCTAAATCAGTTGGCTCTTGGGACGCAAGACCCCCCACCTGTCCCGACAGCAAAATGCCTACTCTTTCATCTTTGCCGCAGACTGAATTTTTTTTTTAAATATATACATCCCTACCATCATTAATCAGTTTTAACAACCGTGCATATATATCAACTGAAAAGTCACAACCAAAATTAAAATCAGAAAAGGGGCAGATCCAGGAGATGACGTTTAATGGTGTGTAACTTAAAGAGGCCCAACATTTTGACTTGGCCTCAACCTATGAACAGACAGAATATTGCATAATCTATTTGCATGCGGTTTTGAGGTAATACCAACTCAATACCATTGTAACAATTTGTAGTAAGAAGTGTGCATTTTGTGTTTTTTTTGTACTGGTAACTTTCTTTTATCTCCCATATAGAAATTAAAAAAGTAAATTTAGACGATTTTAAAAGGGGGGGCACCTGCCCCCCTTCCCTCTAAATCCGCTTATGAATACATATTTTTAAATCTGTCCACTTCTTTTCAACTGAACTATACTCCTTTCCGACCCTACCACACCGATCCTGAATAAAAAACAACAACACAAAAATCATTGATAATTTCATTTAGAAACTAGAGCTATCACTGAGGGATATTAATACCCTCGAACACCGCCCTGATATGAAATTGCAGTCAACTATTAAGAAAGCCAACCTATAAATGACAACTTTATTTTATGGACTATCATCATTGTAATTTGCTAAAATAGTGTAATGATTCATGTACACTGAACTCCTTCTCATTGTTCTGTACCATTGTATAAAGTTTTATTATATTCCAGCCGGTACTTTTAAAGTTATGCTCGGACTAGAAAAACGTAACAAAGGGCAATAACTCTATAATTGGCTGAAATAGAATTGTTGTTCCTGTGCACTGCACTCCCTCTCATTATGATTTATCACTGTATTAAGGTTTATTAAATTACATCCAATAGTTTTCAAGATATGCTTGTGACAAGAAAAAAGTATTAAAGGCCATAACTCTGTAATCAGATAAAAATAGAGTTATGGTTCTTGTGCACTGCACTTCCTCTCATTATGCTTTACCATTGTATGAACTTTAATCCAATTCCATCCAGTAGTTTTTATGTTATGCTCGGGACAAGGTAAATTGCAACAGACCGACCAACAAACCGACCACAGGGTGGCATTCTCTTTTCATCGCCTTTTGTAAATCTGGGTCAATGTTTACATACGACAATATCTTAAGATATCTTATTGAATGGGGTCCAGGGCTCTTTAGAGGACTGTCACAGCAGATGACAGATCATTTCTATATAACTGCCTAGGGCAGTTAGGGCATTTCAATGGTTGCGAAATTGTTGGAGTTAAATGTTGATTTTATTACTGTTTGGGTTGAATTATCTCTTTTCATTGACGTTGTTAATTTATAAATTACCATCATTTGTTTCGTCTGATAAAAAATGTTCTGCATTCAAAATATTCGGGCTGAACTTCGATAAAATTTTCTGAAATTGCAAATGACAAAATAATAATGTTAAGTATAATAATTAAATCAATATTGATAAAAAAGGATCTTGCAAAATAATGATGTAAACCTATATTTAACACAATAATGCATTTTATGCATGTTATTTATGTAATAGTTATTTTTTATAGATTTCCTTTCATTAATGTAGCTTTACACTGCATCCTGGAACCAAAGGATCCACAACTTCCATTACCACTGACTGAAGACGTGTTAGTCAGCGCAGGATACCTTTCTTCAGAAGATCCATGTACACATTAGAGGCGATCACTTGTTCTGTCCCAGGAGAAGATCACCCAGATAGCCTTCATGACAACCGGGCAGAGGAAATACTCCCATTGGGCAGCCGCAAGAAAGCTGTGATTCACTGCCTCCAACTTTGGACAAATAATTGCTGCTTCTTAAAGCAATCGGTAAAGCTATGGATGATAAACTACGCAATAGGTCTCTAATTTAACTATCTTTATTTTGTTTCCCCTTTTATCCAAACATTATGATAGCAGTATACATTGTTTGCAGTTATATACAACTGTTAATAACATGTGTGATGTCACTTTAATATGTATTTACAGATTATGTGCATCCCTTAAGAAACGGCTACTGAGCGCCTACAGAAGAGGACGCCTATCCAGTGGGGAATAACTCCTGAGAATGAAACAGCAGTTGTATGACCAGTTTTCTATTCTGAATAAGATTTCGTCTTAAACTTTCATTACCTATACAATGCATGTTCAGAATATCAGATATCTCGCTTCGCGTATAGAAAATGTTTCTGAGTGATGTGACGTGTATAATGCTGGGTATAGTTAACGCCTGCTGTTGTATTCAGCTTTGAATGCGGGAAACAATTGATGCATGCCTGTCGAAAAGTAGCATGGTACCTTGCAGTACCGTCCAAAAATTGATTAGATGCATATTGCAGAACTGGAGGTGTGACATTGGTACAAACTGGTAAATATTTTAAATGTCTTATTTCTGATTCATGGAAAATATCCATAGATACTTATTATTGAAAATGCTGTAAGGTACCGTAAAGTTTTGTACATTTTAATGTGATTTTGGTACATCAACCAGTTACTGTTAATTAATTACACACTGCACAAATGATTACACAATGCACAAATGATAATGTGATAGGATAATTAATTTCAAAACTGGATTCATCTTCATCTGTGTTACAAAGCTCATATCAATGTACACATTTTAAGTTCCCACCACTTTTCATTGACTTGCATGTATTTTACATCTGTATTGAGATGGAAATGATAATAATACTGTTAATGGTACTTATAAATTCTATATTCAAGAATCACTAATCTATGAATAATTGCTGAGAATGTTTGATTGTACAGTATTGATCAGAGTTTGCTGATAAATAAACAAGTAGAGATTTATCTCTCTCTGTGTAATGCATCAACCTTGTTATCAAGAGGTTTGTGATTTGAGCCTCAGTATGGGTACATTCATTAATTGACCAGTGCCGTTAAACCATATTGTAGCTGTTGACTGTATGTGTATCTATTAAACATTGTACAGGCATTTGGCTTCATGAATCAGGCATCCTTGAGGCTTTACATGATGGGTTCGTTCAAGGGGATTCTTGTGGTCGCGTTCACCTTCAAGAGAAGGAACAGCCAGTAATGTCATCAGATATCATCAAGGTGAACTTTCTTGGCCAAGGACATGACTACAGAGGCATGCCATTCAATCGAAGACTTGTACCAAGGTATTTTCTCTCATTTTGTTCTATGAGATGATTTTCAATATAATATATATGCTTACCGGTATACTATTATATTTTTGTTAACTATCAAATACTTTTATTTATTTAGCTTAAAGCTGCACTGTCACAGATTGATTTTTCAACATTTAAAAAAAAAAATGTCTTGGAATGAGCCATTTTTTGCGTAAATGTCTGGAAACAAGTGATATAAGACTGCTTACAAAAGAGCAGATGGCATTATTCATATTAACATTTTTCAGGAATTGATGTACTATGGCTATAAGGGTTAAAGCCTCTTTGTAGTTTTCCAACCAATTGAGATCTGTTCTATTGTTGGTTATCATTTATGACTGATTTGAAGGCATTGATGCCAAAATCAGCTAGTTCTGAGACCAAAAAGAGGTCAAAATGTCAATCTGTGAGTGAACAGCTTTGAGTGATCATTTTAAAAGTAAATGAAACAATCATTTGTTCCTAAGTCTTGATTTATAGCCGGCTTTGGTTTTTTCCAGACTTATCTCCAGATAATAGGATGTGCTTGATACGCTCTCATGACTACTGGCACCAAATTCAGGGACTTTTGAGCTTCATATTACTGGCACTCGGTGTTGTGATTTGGTTGTTTGGACAACGAAAGACATGCAAATCAATGTTAGAATATTAAAAGACAATTCTTCGGCTATTAACATGTCTTCTATGATTGATTTTTACATGTTGACATTTTTATACGCCCGAAGGGTCGTATTATGTTATGGCCTCCATCGTCTGTCTGTCCGTACGTCCGTCTGTCCGTCCGTTAGCAATTCCGTGTCCGGGCCATAACTTGGTAACTAATAAAGCGATTTTCAAATAACTTTATACAAATCATCACTACATTAAAAGGATGTGTCGCGCGCAATTTCCAGGTCCATACCTCAAAGACTAGAATCACCATGGGGGTGCGTTAGCAAATCCGTGTCCGGGCCACAACTTGGTCACTAATAAAGTCATTTTCAAATAACTTTATACAAGCATCATTACATAAAAAGGATGTGTCGCGCGCAGTTTCCAGGTCCATACCTCAAACACTAGAATCACCATGGGGGGGCGTTAGCAATTCTGTGTCCGGGCCACATCTTTGTTACTAATATAGTGATTTTCAAATAACTTTATACAAATCATCACTACATTAAAAGGATATGTCACATGCAATTTCCAGGTCCATACCTCAAAGTCTAGAATCACCATGGGGGGGGGGGGACGTTAGCAATTCCATGTCCAGGCCATAACTCAAAGACTAGAATCACCATGGGGGGCGTTAGCAATTCTGTGTCCGGGCCACATCTTTCCAGGTCCATACCTCAAAGACTAGAATCACCATAGGGGTGTGTTAGCAAATCCATGTCTGGGCCACAACTTGGTCACTAATAAAGTCATTTTCAAATAACTTTATACAAAGCATCATTAAATTAAAAGGATGTGTCGCGCGCAATTTCCAGGTCCATACCTCAAACACTAGAATCACCATGGGGGGGCGTTAGCAATTCTGTGTCCGGGCCACATCTTTGTTACTAATAAAGTGATTTTCAAATAACTTTATAAAAATCATCACTACATTCAAAGGATGTGTCACATGCAATTTCCAGGTCCATACCTCAAAGTCTAGAATCACCGGGGGGGGGGGGACGTTAGCAATTCCATGTCCAGGCCATAACTCAAAGACTAGAATCACCATGGGGGGACGTTAGCAATTCTGTGTCCGGGCCACATCTTTCCAGGTCCATACCTCAAAGACTAGAATCACCATGGGGGTGCGTTAGCAAATCCGTGTCCGGGCCACAACTTGGTCACTAATAAAGTCATTTTCAAATAACTTTATACAAAGCATCATTACATTAAAAGGATGTGTCGCGCGCAATTTTCAGGTCCATACCTCAAACACTTGAATCACCATGGGGGGGGCGTTAGCAATTCTGTGTCCGGGCCACATCTTTGTTACTAATAAAGTGATTTTCAAATAACTTTATACAAATCATCACTACATTAAAAGGATATGTCACATGCAATTTCCAGGTCCATACCTCAAAGTCTAGAATCACCATGGGGGGACGTTAGCAATTCCATGTCCAGGCCATAACTCAAAGACTAGAATCACCATGGGGGGCGTTAGCAATTCTGTGTCCGGGCCACATCTTTCCAGGTCCTTACCTCAAAGACTAGAATCACCATAGGGGTGCGTTAGCAAATCCGTGTCTGGGCCACAACTTGGTCACTAATAAAGTGATTTTCAAATAACTTTATACAAAGCATCATTACATTAAAAAAGGATGTGTCGCGCGCAATTTCCAGGTCCATACCTCAAACACTAGAATCACCATGGGGGGGGGCGTTAGCAATTCTGTGTCCGGGCCACATCTTTGTTACTAATAAAGTCATTTTCAAATAACTTTATACAAATCATCACTACATTAAAAGGATGTGTCACATGCAATTTCCAGGTCCATACCTCAAAGTCTAGAATCACCAGGGGGGGGGACGTTAGCAATTCCATGTCCAGGCCATAACTCAAAGACAAGAATCACCATGGGGGGGTGTTAGCAATTCTGTGTACGGGCCGCATCTTTGTTACTCGTCCGTAAGCAATTCCGTGTCCGGGCCATAACTTGGTAACTAATAAAGCAATTTTCAAATAACTTTATACAAATCATCACTACATTAAAAGGACCTCAAGCCGAATCTTCTTCGGGCGTATAATGCTCCGTTTCGCTGTGCTCTTGTTACTATCTCTTCAGGCCTTTTTTTGGTTAACAGATCTGCCGCCCAATTATTTTGAAATCTTCAAAAAAAAAAAAATGAAAAAAAATATTAAAACTTTTCCTTTTCAATATTGAAAAAAAAAAGTCAGATGTTTTTTTTCTGCGCACATGAATTGATGTTAAACCTGTTGCCTGTTTGTTTACAACGATATAAAAATTGATTTCAAAATGGAGGCCTCAATTGAGATCATACAAAAAATATATAAATTTCTCATTTTCAACATACTGTACCTGATCCGCATTTAAACATTTTTTTTTTGGTAATAAATGTAAACTCAACTGAAAGCATTGTAATTGCTGCCATTAATTAATGATATTTTGATCTTTTTGTTTTGGGTTTTCCCACAAACACTATGAAAAATACATGCATTGTAAAAAAGTTAGTAACTTACAAGTCTGAATTCCTTTTTTTCTTTTTTTCGCACCAACCGTCCAACATTTTTTCAAAAAAATCTGTTAAACAATTAATAAAAAAAAATGGCCGAGATAAAGATATACCTAATTGAGTTTATTTTCTTCAAGAAAATGATGCATGTACTAATGTAATAGTTGACACTGAAAATGTAACATTGTCCGAGTTGGACACTGTGCCATGATAAAAGATACACGAAAAATGAATTATTGAAATGCTGTTTAAGTACTAAGAATAGTTTTGAAAAGTTACAATTTTATTGAGAAATGGTGTGTACTGTATGTTGTATAATTAAAGCTGCAATCTCACAGATTAAACGTTTTGACACCTTTTTTATTTTTTGTCTTGGAACGAGCCAATTTTTGCGACAATCCATGTTAACCAGTTTTATAAGACAGCTGACAAAAACTAGATCGCAGATTTTTATATTAAAGTTCAAAAATTGATGTTTTATACATTTTTCTTAAACCGTTAGTAACGGTTTAAGCTATTATAAAACATTAATTTTCGAATGGAAATATGAAAATCTACGATCTGATATTTTGTCAACAATCTTACATCATTGGGTTGGAGATATTTATGCAAAAATTTGCTCTTTCCAAGACAAAAAATAAAATAGTTGTAAAAATTGTAAATCTGTGAGATTGCAGCTTTAACACATAGCAGACTTGGTCAACCACAATCAAACCTCTAGTGCCTCTTAAAGCGATTAGCTAGTAGCCTGCCAAATGTGTTTTCTGACGAACAGAATGGGCAACTAGCTAAAGAGAGTGACAGGTACTGTGTTGATCCACAAGTGAAGGATGTGAGGTCGGAGTTCAATGAGGAGGACAGAATTGATACTGGCTTTTGGACCAAAGTGATCCAATTAAAAACTTTCACAATGGTCCGCTACCCAATGCTGAAGAAGCTTGTGATGGCTCTACTGACCATCTTTAGCGGACCTTTGATTGAATCCATATTTAATATCATGGATGATATCATAGAAAAAGACAGGACCCAGCTAACAGTGGTCAACTATGAAGCTGTGGTCATTGTCAAGACTTCCCTTAAAGTGACACTCTTATTCAAAAATAATACATAAACATGTGTAACAAATATTAATTTTGACTGATAAACCTATAACTACTTACTAAATAATGCATTTATAGAAAATATTATAACTGATAACGAGATTATAACTGTGTAAATAATAGCAGAAAACGCAAAAATATTAAATGATTGGTGAATGCTAAAATATTTACTGAGGTCTGCTATAGTCGCATAAGGGTGAAATACCATGCTTTTTGCTCATTCCTTTCAAATTAAACTCGGTATCCTTCATAAGAACCATTGTTTTCGACACTTATTTATCCTTTTTGGAATATTAAAAGAAAATAATAAATTGTTGTAAATCTTATTAGGGAGTAAGAGTGCATCTTTAAGATGGGCAACCCAGTTGAAAAGAATGAAATTAATATAGGCAGACCAGTGAACATTTAGTTTAGAGACTTGTAATATTTTGTAAATATTTTCTTAGTAATATAGTTGTATGTAATTTATATATGTATGTGTATGTACTAGTTATTAAATGTGCTGTTTTAAACTTGATAAAATTACAAAACACAAGTCAATATAAATCTTAAATTCTATTCTGTTTTTTTTTTAACTTGTATTGAATGAGTCACAGAGTTGAGTGAATTCTTGATTAATGAGCAAGAATTTAAGTATTGAGGGATGTTTTTGTCAGGGGCCTTATGTATGTTGACAAAAGCTGCCATAAATATCATAAATATACAACATACGGTAGATTTGATTGATTTAAAGTCAGGAAAGGCTTTGAAATGTGTTTTAAAATGCTTAATTCCTGGAGCTTTTGAGGGCCTCCGGCCCCCTGGGCCCCTAGCCAGAGCATTGCCCTGGACCCATCGGTGGCCCCAAGCTTGATATTTCAGGTTTTTCAGCTCACCTGTCACTTTGTGACAAGGTGAGCTTTTGTGATTGCCTTTTGTCCGGTGTGCGTCGTCCGTCAACAATTTACTTAAAAGACATCTCCTCCTTAACCGCTGGGCCAATATTAATAAAACTTCATAGGGATGTTCCTTGGGTGGTCTTCTATCAAAGTTGTTCAAAGAATTCAATTCCATGCAGAACTCTGGTTGCCATGGCAACCAAAAGGAAAAACCTTCTTCTCCCAAACCACAAGGCTTAGGCCGTTGTTATGTGGTAGGTATGATCACCAAATGGTCCTCTACCAAGATTGTTCAAATTATGGCCCTTGGGTCAAAATTGGCCCCGCCCCGGGGGGTCATGGGTTTTCTCTATATGTTTATAGTGAAAACTTAAAAAATCTTCTCCTCTGAACTTACTTGGCCTAGAGCTTAGATATTTGGCTTGATTCATCGTCTAGTGGACCTCTACAAAAGATTGTTCAAATTATGGCCCTGGGGTCAAAATTGGCCCCGCCCCAGGGGGTCATGGGTATTCTCTATATGTTTATAGTTAAAACTTCAAAAATCTTCTCCTTAACTTACTTGGACTAGAGCTTAGATATGTGGCATGATTCATCGTCTAGTGGACCTCTACAAAAAAAAATTCAAATTATGGCCTTGGGATCAAAATTGGCCCCGCCCCGGGGG
Source organism: Mya arenaria (assembly GCF_026914265.1). Lineage (NCBI taxonomy): Eukaryota > Metazoa > Mollusca > Bivalvia > Myida > Myidae > Mya > Mya arenaria. Next base: position 67,820,852 of record NC_069133.1, on the reverse strand, counting down.
GTCATGGGTATACTTGATATGTTTATAGTTAAGACTTCAAAAATCTTCTCCTCTTAACTTACTTGGACTAGAGCTTAGATATTTGGCATGATTCATCGTCTAGTGGACCTCTACAAAGATTGTTCAAATTATGGCCCTGGGGTCAAAATTCGCCCCGCCCCCGGGGGGTCATGGGTTTTCTCTATATGTTTATATTAAAAAAAGTCAAAAATCTCCTCTGAACTTACGTTGCTTAGAGCTTAGATATTTGGCATGATTCATCGTCTAGTGGACCTCTACAAAGATTGTTCAAATTATGGCCTTGGGGTCAAAATTGGCCCCGCCCCGGGGGGTTAGGGTATTCTCTATATGTTTATAGTTAAAACTTCAAAAATCTTCTCCTCTGAACTTACTTGGACTAGAGCTTAGATATGTGGCATGATTAATCGTCTAGTGGACCTCTACAAAGATTGTTCAAATTATGGCCTTGGGGTCAAAATTGGCCCCGCCCCCTTGGGGGGTCATGGGTTTTCTCTATATGTTTATAGTGAAAACTTCAAAAATCATCTCCTCTGAACTTATGTGGCTTAGAGCTTAGATATTTGGCATGATTCATCGTCTAGTGGACCAAAATGGTGGGGTCAAAATTGGCCACACCGGGGCTGATGGGTTTTCTCTATATGTGTTATAGTGAAAACTTAAAAAATCTTCTCCGAACTCACAAAGACAAGTAACGTCTTAATTTAAACTGGATTACATATTTAGTACACATACCAATTTTCAATATGGGCCACATACAACAATTAATAACAAATATACATATATAGATACACACGTAAAATCAAGTAGTGACAAGAGCTTAGATATTTGGCATGATATATCATCTAGTTGACTTGTACCAATATTGTTCAATCTTTGGCCCTGGGGTCAAAAAATGGCCCCACCCGGGCGGTCATGGGTTTCCTTATATATGTATATGATGAAAAATCTTCTTCTCCGAAACCAAAAGGCGAAGGCCTTAGATATTTGGTATGAAGCATCGTTTATCGGACCACTATTAAGATTGTTCAAACTTTAGCCCTGGGGTCAAAATTGGCCCCGTGTTCATAGGCTTAGGTTTTCAATATTTGTATACAATGGAAGCATTAAAAAAAAAATCTCTCCGAATTCACAAGGACTAGAGCTATTTGGCATAATACATAATTACGTGGACCTCTACCTTTATTGTCCAAACTTTGGCATTGGGGTAAAAAATGACCCCGCCCCATCAAACCAATGTGCAATATATGACAGGTGAGCGATTCAGGGCCATTTGGCCCTCTTGTTTTAAATTCTGAACTTTCACCCATGTGTTTTATTGATTTCCAATTATACATTTCAATTCAATCGTGTCTTTTTGTGAATAAGTGAAGGTATTCTTATGGTAGTTATTGTTCAGCTGGTCTACTTACTCAACTTCCATTGAAAGAGATGAAAATGTTGATATTCATGTATTACTGGGAACTTCTTTCTTCAATCTTGATTATGAAAATTCTGTCCTGATATATAATCATTCAGCTATCTAATATTATCCAACTGTGAAAAGTAATATTAAAAGATATTTTATAGGATGCAGGCACATCAGAACACCTGGACGAGAAGTTGATCAGCAAAATACAAAGCCTTTTCCTTGAAGGAAGCGCTGACACAGAAAAATGTTTGAAAACAATCGAATACGCAAAAAAGTTTTCTTGCAAAAAAACATGAGGAACCACCTTCTACTGTCACGTTTGAAGGAAAATTTTGAATTATTCGTATGGAAATCATTTTGCCTTGGATAAGATCTTGATTTTGTAATGATTTTGTGCTTTAAAAGATGTTTTTAGTTGCATTGAAACTTGATTGTTGGGTTACCATGAGCTCTGAAAGCTACATAACAAGAAATTGGGAGAGAAACATGTTGGTGTTGGTAGTGACTATTATGGAGGGAGTATATTTACTCCCAACATCTATGGTTATCTATCTGCATCATTTTAACAACAAGCTACATTTGGACAATTTCATCTGTAAATAAACTCTACACTATCCGCTAACATCCTGGAAGAAAGACAATGTGAGTGTTTTTGTGTATTGTAGAAAAAGGAGATAAACAGTTGAAGTTGAAAATACCCATTTTTATCAACTTTTCAACAAGAGTTTTCAGTGAAATTGCAATATTGAAACCATGTTGATCATGATACTACCACTTTAATGATGGACCAAATCCAGGACTTGTATAATGGACATATACAGATGAATAAGAAGACACCATGCTTTTGAAAGGAATAAAAAAAATGAAAATATTTGAAATAGAATAGATAGGAAGAAGTCAATATATAACAGACACGCGAGTGCAGATGTGGATCTGCAGGATTTGTTTAATTTGGCTCTTGGAATCAGTCAGCATGTCATCACTGCTTGAAATATCTTGTTTATGTAGTTTAACACAGGATGAATTCAGTAGAGATGAAACCATCAGAAGTCAATTGCAATCAGACCTTAAAAGAGACATGATAATTCATGTAATATGAGGATGCATAAGACATTTTTCTTGCAGATTAGACTGCCAAACAATTCAAGATTATTTGCGCATAAAAAAATAATTAAATGGTAATTTAACTTTGAAGAAAAGAGCTTATGGACAAGGGATTGAGAATCAGACAGTCTGAAAAATAATATACAAAGGGTTAGAATGGCGGTTCATGTCATAATCCAACAATAATGCATTATTCACTGGTATGAATTATGAAGAATAACAAAGAAAGAGGAAGTCATACCAGGTTATATTGTTCATTCTCTACATTGAATCAAACTTTAATAAAAGCATGATGAATTCTACAAACAACTTAAGCTGTATCTTGGAAGATATGTTTGAATTTTTATTTCTATTTCAACATATGATAATAAAAAATAATGCCTTCTTTTCATTTCAATGTGTATGTCAGGATTCCGTGTCTACCTCTGCAATTCCAATGATAGCAGGCGTGGCGAAGATGGCTTATAAAAAACCCAGACATCAACATGGCAGCAGCCTTGAAAGGCCTTCGATCTCTCGACTCAGCTCAGACTGAAGAGGTGTTTGATGCAAAGCTGGAGAACCTGGAGCAAGCTCATGTATAGAACAATGCTAGTTTAATAACTATGTAACAAAACGTTATGGTTGCCGATTAACCTTACTAATTTTGATCAGCAGAATAATATTGTCCTGAATGTACGTTTCATTTGTTCCAAATTTAAATACCGTAAAGTATTGGCATCATTATGATAAATATTACTGAAACAGGCCCGTAGGATGGAAATTGACATTGGGGCTGCGGAAGGGGTGTGCTCGGAAGGGGTGTCCCCTCCCTTCGAGATTTTTTTTTAATTTTAAGCATTGAATGACTCGATTTCCAGTGAGTTCAGGTATTATTTTCATGTTTTAATCTAAACCTTTTTCAGTTAAAATAGTTGATAGATATAAAACTATTATCGTTTAGTAACATTTATTCTCTATTACATTTAGACACTGACACATGGGCAAGATCGTGACCTTCAGAAGCTGACTTGTCTTTGTCAATGCCCTTCTTAGGTTGTCACTATGCTTTAACAGTTCATACCCAAGTGTAATACTATAGAGAAAGTCAAATGAGGCCATCTGACTCTTCACACCAATACACCAACAATGCGCGCTCTGGTCTCAGTCTTTTGTGGTCTCATAGGTCAGGTATCCCACAATTTCTGGAGAACGGCCTAACAGTCCATCTAGTCGGACACCACTCTAAATCCAGGTGTGGCGGGACTCATTTCCTTTCTCAGTTCTTCAACTACAGTTTCTTCCACTTACCCGTCTTCAATAAACTGCCGACTGTTTTCATGTTATTCACACGCCAATTAGCTAGACGGTCACAGGTTTAATTATGACATGGTGGCCTGTTTATTCACTATCGTGTAAGACTGCTGCTGATCTATATGCACGTGGCTTTATTTAAAATACCATTATTAGGAAATTCGGTATCAAATATTCGCAGTCCCATTGCTGTTACTAGCCAGAATATTGGAGCCGCGGTTGCGGCCACTGCCGCCCCAGCTTCTACGCGCCTGTGAAATGTGTGTCCTGTGTATAAGTGTGGTTATTTTTCTTGTTTAAGTGAAAGAATTTAAGAATACAAAATATTTTATAAATGCTGTCATACAAGACTATTACATAACAATTACCACTTGAAAGTATGCCGCCGCTGTCACCTGGCTACTACTGTCAGGATTGTCTGTCAGCGCTTTTAAAATAGGCCACTACTGTGTGCTCGAGTGTTGTCACAGGTGTAAGTATCAGACAAATTACTCTATTAAAATGTATGGGTTTTCAATTTTTGATGATATGTTTATACAAGTATTTATTTATGTATACAGTATCTTAATAACAGAAAGAAGAAACTTTTATTGCTTTTACAGTTTTTTAAGCAATCAATAGACAGGAATGATGGCTTGCAGCAGAAAATTATAAATACAAATATAAAATAGAACATTTATAAAATGTACACAGAACATGTACAGCAAGATCAAAGCATGTGTTGCGAAGAATACAAGAGTATTCTAAATATTTGCCAATCCACATTTGTGTCCACTTAGGGGAAATCTATCTACTATGCTGTTCTTGTTGTTTTAAACCATTAAGTCTTTTACTTATCAAAAAGATTATTAATGGCTGTGGTGATATTAAAAATCCAGTGCTCATACTCATAATTTGGATATTTTTCTTTAATTATTAATTTTGTTGCAAGCTGACTGAAATTATAACAAGAGCTGTCGTAAGACAATGCGCTCGACTACGCTTTGACTTGGAAGTGAATACAACAATGATGTAATATTTGCCTGTCAAAAGCATTAAAAAAATCAAATTAAAAAGTAAACAAGAATCGCCATGTGACAAAACCAAGTTTTTAATGATTGGCAGAAGAGATTCAGTTTTAATTGCTTTTTTCTATTTTTTGTAACAATAACCTTGATCATAGCGGCCCCGAACACAAACCCACGGAAGTAATCCAGAAACTCTTCTTGCTTATCAAATTTGGTCACAATATGTCAACCATTACTTAAAACCAAACAATAATCTATTTTTAGTAACAGTGACCTTCACCCTAGAGGGCCAATTTGAAGGCAATCAAATGAAAGCTCTCCATAAACTTGTCCTACTTACCAAGTTTGGTCACACTATGTCATACTTAAGTTATTCAGTACTAACCATAATTCTGTTTTTAACAACAGTGACCTTGACCTAGACCATAACTCTCGGGGCCAAAAACACAATCTAATAAGGAGTCTATAAACTCTTTCATATATACCAAATTTGGTTGCAATATGTATAACAACCAGCCAAGAGCCTTTAGTTTTTCCTTATAGTTATTGTTAGTTTTTCAATCTATTCCCATGACCAGATCCATCTTCATATCTTGATGAATTCAATTTGAATCAATATCCACTTATTACTGAAAAGTATTGCAAAATGTTAATTTATTGTCAGACAGCATTATTTTATCTTTATTATCATAACAAAATGTTCTGCCATGGTTGTTGAATCACCAGGCACATTGGGAATTAATGGCATGTCTGAGTGATTATTTGAGGATATATTCCATGAGAGAGGATGAAAAGCTAGGGAATCGGCCTTTTTTACATTAAGAATATTATATATTTAGTATAACATAGATGTTTTTAATGCCCCGTAAGGTGGGCATATTTTAAAAACACTGTCCATCAGTCTGCCTGTGTGGTCGGTTCAATTTCACATGTCCGAGATGTAACTTTCTCATGAATGGACAAATTTTAATGTAACTTGCCACATGTGTTTGACATACCAAATCAACATGTCACGTGAAAGACCCGTGTTCCTACCTCAAAGGTCAAGGTCACACTTAGTGTTTGAATATGCTCTGCATTAGAATGTGTCATATTTCCTTAATGTAAACATGAACAGTTTTATAGTTTTTGCTGTAATAAACAGAGCTGTTTGAACAACTAGTATCTAAATCATAACTTGCTTCCTATTTTGAGCGATGACATGTTCATATTTTAACAAACAAACACAAACAAAGCAAAAATGTTTTTGTACCTTTATAAAATTATAACCTTGATATAGGACCATGTATTTACAGATAATAAACAACAAGTTATTAACCTTATGAAAGAAAACAAGCAAATTCGTTGAATTGATATCCCCCGCCTGATTTGGCTAAGTCAAGGAATGGAAATCAATTGTTGATAAAATATATATATGTATCAGTTTGAGTTTGATTGCAACTGTTTGTCACATTTAGAATTGACCAAAAAACCTAGTTTATGACCTCATGTTACCCAGTTCCTAACTAATCTAAGATTTCATCATTTTTGGCCCCACATGACCTACTAGTTTCAAACTATTCATAGATTTCATCGAGGCAAACATTCGGATTTAGTTTCATGGAAATAAGAGCAGATGTATTGCCTCTAGAGTGTTCCCAATATTTCTGTAAGATATGACCTAGTGTTTGACCCAATGTGACCAATTTTAAAACTCACGTAAGATTTCAGTAAGGCAAGCATTTTGACCAAATTTGAACATAACTGACTATTCAATACCAATGATTTTACCTAACTGACCTGGTTTCTGACACCATGTGACCCAGTTTCAAACTATTCAACAACAATCAATGAAAACAGTCTGATTAAGTTTCATGAATATTAGATTGCCTCTTGTGTGTTCCCAATATTTTTTCTTATATTAGACCTATTGACCTTGTTTTTTACCCAGAAGACCCACTTTTAAAACGCAGTCCAAATTTTACCAAGAGAACAATCTGACCATGTTTGAATATAATCAGACCAATCACCACCATAAAAAGTTTTGGAGAAATTTTTTGAAAGATTTGACCTAGTAACCTAATTTTTTATCACATGTGACCCAGTTTAAAACATGTCCAAGAACTTATCAAGGAAAACATTCTGATCAAGTTTCATGAATATTAGACCGTACATAATGCCTCTAATGTGTTTCAAAGATTTTCTAAGATTTGACCAAGTGACGTAGTTTTTGACCCCATGTGCCCCACTTGTACGTGCAGTCCATATTTCATCAAGGCGTACATCATACCAAAGTTTGAACTTAATCCCACCAGTCATTTCCATTCTGGACAAAAAAATCTAAGATTTGACCAAGTGACCTAATTTTCAATCACATGTGACAAAGTTTGAAATAAGTCCAAGATTTCATAAAGGAAAACATTTTGATTAAGTTTTATGAATATTTGATTATGTATAATGCCTCTAGTATGTTCCAAATATTTTTCTAAGATTTGATCTTGTGACCTAATTTTTGACCCCATGTGACCCACTTTTTTAAGTGGTCCATATTTCATTAAGGGGTACATCATGACCATTTTTAACATAACTTGAGTAATCATTACCATGATGTGGTTCCGGACAAGATTTTTCTAGGATTTGACCTAGTGACCTAATTTTCTATCATATGTGACCCAGTTTTATTTACAACCAAGATTTCATCAAGGATAAACATTCTGATTAAGTTTCATGAATATTTGACCAAGTATAATGCCTCTTGTATGTTCCAAAGATTTTCCTAAGATTTGACCTATTGACCTAGTTTTTGACCCCATGTGATCCACTTTTACAAGTGGTAGTGATTTGATCAAGGGGAACAATCTGACTAAGTTTGAACATTTTTCTGATCAATGCCTACTAAGATATGGTACCGGACGGAAGGACGGACAACACCAAAACAATATCCCCCTCCCAAAACCTTCAATTCAGCGAGGGATTATAATAAGTTGAAATTATCTGAAACTGCGATTGCAGAATACTGTAAACTTGCTGTTAAAAAGAGCTTATAAAAAACAGACGCAATACCAATGTCACATATTTATACTGAATAAAAACAAGAACAAAATAAGCGCAAGCACTACAGTGGTAAAATGGTATCAAGGCTTGGTCAAAAAAATATTTTAACATATTAATTTTGCATTTTGATCAATCTTCTACAATTCTTTATAGAGTGTAAAGTCTATAAATAATTCTTATATCTATAGTAGTGACTTGCTTGGCAAGCTTTCACATAATGTTCAAGTATTTAAGCAAGGCTTTATATAAAGCAGGCAAAACAAACAATCTCATAAACATGAAAATAGCAGACTAAATGTAACCGTAGTTACTGTACATATTTATGACCTGAAAACAGTGAAACAGTAAATGGTGATGTCATACCACATTATAACCAAACAACATGGTCTCCTTTAATGTAAACACTTGTATGAAATAGTAAGGTTTGAAAATAATATCACAAAGAGCCATCAAAGGAGCAAGTCCTTTTTAGTTTATAATAATCTCTCAGTATCAGAATATCCTGGGTCGCGAGTCTTCCATCACATGGTGATTGCATCTTCTGGAAGAGAAAACAGAGACGTTAATAATTAGGGATGGAAGCGAATATCCGAGTATCCGGATATCCGGATATCATGCAAGTATTCATATACCAAAATGGGTATTCGAATATTCATTAAGAATTAAAATTTCAATGAAATAGCTTAGCAGAGACATAGCAATTGTTATAAAACTTTTCAGATGAAATATTTCAGGTGATCAACAGTGTGTGTCGCGAAGCGGGTATGTGTCACAAATCGTCTGCTAATTGGGTGTTTGCACAAGGTGTGATATTGTGTCCTTGTGCAGCACCCTGTCAAGTTCTATGACCTTGTTTACAACGACAAGTGTTGTTTTATGATCTCAGATGTGCTTAATTGACACTAATTGGCACTAGTTGATATTAAACGGTAACATGGTGGACGCTATCTTGTTTCTGAACAAGAACAGAACAGAACAGAAAATTTATTGTTAACTTGAACATATACAGTTCATCGTTGTTACAATAACATAACACATGGCATGGCAATAGTTGATAAATGCGAGAGTGCATTATACATATATACATATATGAACTAACAATGATTTCAACATGTTAAAAGTTAAGCATTATTATTCAAAGCAGTATATCGTAGTTTAAAAGCATGTTTGCAATACAAAGCTAGTTTTCGTAGACATGCAGCATTTTCCGAGTTTAATAATTGAATGAATTTAAACATGCTTGGTCTTGCATAGTAAAATCTAGTTATGTATTTTTTCCTAATGTCATAATATTTCGGACAAATCAAAACAAAGTGATATTCATCTTCGATATCATTATGAAAACATAAAACACATTTACGTTGATTTCTTTCAATATTAACATATCTTCCTCTTTCAACATTTAACATATGAGAGGACAATCTTAATCTAGCAATTATATTCCTAAGTCTATAGCTATACAATTTATCTATATACGATGACATATGTATAGTGCATTTTAGTTCTCTGTATAACACTAGTGAACTTAATGAGTTTATATCATTTTTCCAATGTCCAATAAACGAGTCGATTAACCTTCTTCTAAAATTAGGAATAAAATAATCAATATTAATCGACTCCGGATATAACCATACTTCATTGAATCCTGCATTTTGTAATATAGTGCGTACATTAGAACACCAATTGTTTGAATTTGCGTTATTTTCCGCATCATATCGAAGGCTTTGCAATGTATTGTATAAAATGCAATTGTCTCTTTTATATTGATACAGTTTAAGAAAATATTTAACAATTCGTACATGTCTAGTAACATACAGAGGGTACCGTCCTAGTTCACCATATATTGCAGAGTTACTAGTGCTTCTTTTTACACTAAGAAGTCTTTTCAGAAATTTTCTATGAACCCTTTCTATATTTTCAGCACTACAAAAGCCCCATACTTCACAAGAATAGCACAAAATTGATGACACAAATGAGTCGAATAAACCCAACATAATTTTAACAGGAATTTCTTTCCCCCTAGTTATCCCAAACAAATTTCCCATAGCCTTAAGTCCTTTATCTGCTAATGTTTGTGTAGCATTCATAAATGATCCCCCACTTGACAAAACAATGCCAAGTAGTTAAAAGATTGAACCTTTTCTATCAATTCATCATTGTAATAAATATTTACATTTTCATTGGTATTACCTCCCTTTTTATAAACAACTATTTTTGTTTTATTAACATTAACCTTAAGTTTCCACTTTTCACAATATGCATGCAAATTATTTAAAGATCTTTGAATACCTTCAACAGTATCAGAAAATATTACAGCATCATCTGCAAACAATAACAAATAAATTGAAAGTTGGTCTAATGTTAAACCTGCATCGTTATTTTCATTTAAATATAGTTCTATATCATTAACGAACATTGAAAATAAAATCGGTGACAATATTTCTCCCTGTAAAAGGCCAATATCACAATCATAAAAATCAGATAGCGAGCCCATATGTTTTACACATAATCTTACTTGACAATAAATTGACTTAATAACGTTAAATAGACGACCGTCTAATCCAGACTTCAATAGCTTAAACCACAAACCATTTCTATAAATAGAATCAAAACACTTAAGTAGGTCAACGTAACAACAATATAGCTTCTTTTTATTTTGCAGTTGTTTGTCAATGAACGACTTCAACAAGAAAATTGCATCTATTGTACTATAATTGCTTTTAAAACCGAATTGTGCATCGGTGAGTAAGTCTGTTTCCTTAACCCATCGTTTCAGCCTTTCATTTATCAACACAGTAAAAAACTTAGCGAAACAGCTAGTCAATGTAATGCCTCGATAATTATTAGGATCTGAATTATCACCTTTTTTAAATATGGGTAAAACTACGCCTTTTGACCACGAACATGCGTTCGATTAAGATGCGACATCGAATGAAAACTGTTGTGAAGTATTCGAACATTTCGAACTTGAAAGTAGTGTGTTTACAGTGTTTAATTAAATTATCAAATATATAAATGATTTATTTTCTATTTAGTATTTATTCATGTTTTATTTTGTGTAGTGTATTTTATTTTTCATACGATATGTAAACATGTTTAGTTTATTATTAAATAAAAAAAGTACACGCATGTAAATAAAGAAAAATCAGATCGTCTTTTGTCTTCTTATCTTTTCCGCAATTATACCCTTCATTACAAAACATCGCAGAAATTGTAGGTATTGCATTAAATCAAACAATGTAATGAAATAAAATTACAATCGACTATCAAATAATCAAAGCGTCATTTATTTTTGTTGTTGTTGTTGAGTTTATAAAGGTCTGCCCGCGCCCTATAATGGCTGCATTATGGCTTGACCCCGTCACATCCCCAAGTGTGACTTAAACAGAATTTTGAAGCCAAAAGGGGAGTTTTACCCCCATCGGTTGATGGGATATTCGTCAAAGGAGTAATTTTTAGACTGTCGGCTGCAAGCCGACAGTCTTTAGAGAGCGGTATTTCAGAAACGCGACTAGTCGCCTGACACGACATATTGAACATGAATATATTAATACACACCACCTGCGTAGCAACAGAACTACTTGCGTGAATGCGGGGCGTCAAGTACTTGCTTATGTGTATTTAACGCGTTATTGCCTTTTTTATGACAAACATTGCGTGTTACTCTTAGTATAGTTGTACTTGCAATTTGGTGAGTTTTATTGAAGAAAGTAATGAAAAATAATGAAAGTATAGCATTTACATACGAAGTCATTTTACCCTACAACCAATAGTAAGCTACACCACATGTTTGCACCCCGTGTGACGTCACACATATCCCGGCATTCAAGACTGACCCGGCAAATCCCGGCAAAGAACATATTTTATGAATGAAAGCTATTAAGAAATAAATCATACGCGGTTAAAGAGTTCATATCATGTAATATTTTGTTAAATAGCTTTTATGTTTCAAATGATTTATTTTTAGCAGCAATCGAACTATTGTATTTGTTTGAGTAAGTTATTTGGATAATAACTATCACAGTGTTTCAACGTTATGCCTATTGTTATTTTGCAGAGGAATTGCACGAGCGGTAACAATTTACCATAACACCGGTTGATCCGCCATCTTGGAGGCTCTCGCGTAATTTCAACTTTCTTCAGCAATTTATCGCACGATTTTCTTCAAATATATCGGTAAATCAATACAGATGCAGATTTTATTGACACAACATGTCTAAGAAACTTTCATTTGCTACGGAGTATAAAGATAGCCTGGATAGTGTTGCCAAAAAGCGCTACGAGCAGAAGATAACCATAGTGGGTGGGGTAGACCCTTACGCAACTGATTTGGTTTGGTCAAAAGATGTGGCGTGCCTACCCTCAGTTACGCATATAGACATCGTTCACTATTTACTCTTTACCCCTAGTCCATACACGAAAGAAGATTTGAAAGCTTGGAAATCACTTGATGCTGTAAACCAACTCTGCAGTGGATGGGTGCAAGAGAGATCAAGTTACAAGACAAACAACCATGTCATAGTCACTGCAAAGATATATAACTCAGCATTAACTATAATAATGTCTGTAAAACAGTGTAAAATTTATCTCATGTGAGCTCGAACCCATGATCCCCGGTATAACCTGTTCCTTGCTCTACCGAGCTAGCTGGGCACCTGTCATTACTTATTAATATAATATTATCATGGATTTCTTTTCAGGTATTACATTCACAACGACTTAGAGAGAAGCCACTTAGACCCTGGGTCATAGTGAAACCAGATGGTGTTGTGGAGGGGGCCCACTGTAATTGTATGGCTGGTCTTGGAGAAGCATGCACCCACATAGCAGCTCTTCTGTTTTCAATATCTGCAACTGTGCAAATAAGAGATTCGCAAACGTGTACCCAGTCCGCAGCATATTGGAAGATTATACCAGCATCAGTGAAGACCATAAGGTATAAAACTGTAAGCAACATAAACTTTACCTCAGCAAAAACTGCCAAAAAACATTTTGATGATAATTTGCAGTGCATGAATAATGGAGAAATCCCAGTTACAAACACCCCTTCAGTAAGAAAAGTTAAAACACCTAGAGCATCAGAGGCAGATTTCATGTCATTCTGTCAAAAACTGTCAGTGTTAAAATCTAAACCAGCCGTACTATCAGTCATAGAGCCGTATGCTGCAGATTATGTTCCAACATGTGAGAAACGAGACTTTCCTTTAATACTTAGTGAACTGAAAGATCCGGATATGATTGGTGAGCCATTGTGCACAGTACAATCTAAATGTAAAAACATAAGGGTTTCATGCAGCAAAGAACAATCCGAAAATGTTGAGGTTGAAACTCGGCTGCAGTCAAAATCAAAGCTATGGAACCAGTCCCGAGCTGGTAGAATCACAGCATCAAACATGCGAAGTGTGGTTTTTACAGACCCTGACTAGCCATCGAAATCTCTTGTAAAGAAAATATGCTATCCAGAGACCCAGTGTTTCCAGACTGAAGCCATGAAGTGGGGAACAGTGAATGAAAGAGTGGCTCTAAAGCAGTTTGTGGAGTATACCAGCCCAAAGCATGAAAACCTGCTAGTGAGAGAAAGTGGATTTATTATTTCAGAAGATCTACCCTGCATTGGTGCTTCACCTGATGGTATAACTGCCTGTGACTGTTGTGGCAATGCATGTATTGAAATTAAATGCCCCTTTAATGCTAGAAATGATAAAATTGATGAGAACACATGTGATTTCTTAGTTTTAAAAAATGATCAACTCCATTTAAGTGAAAATCACAAGTACTATTACCAGATACAAACTCAATTAGGTGTATGTAAACAGGAAATGTGCTTCTTTGTTGTTTGGACATTATGTGATTTATTTATTAAAGAAGTGAAATTCAATCCAATTGTTTGGGAAGACATATGCAGCAAGTCAAAAGGTTTCTTTGAGTGTGCGGTTTTGCCAGAATTAGTTGGTAAAGTATTCACAAGCTTGCCAGTGCCAGCCAAACAGCCGGTATTGAATACTACTGATAATGTCAGAAGAAACACATAAATGCAGGTATTTGCTGAGATATTGTAATTATTTTTTGAAACTTCTCATTCATTTAGGAAGTTCAGTTGAAACAGAGTTGGTAAAAAATGAACTAAGGTATATACATTTTGAATTCTAATTTTTAAATGAGAACTTTACTGGCCAGCACAGATTGGTAAAATGCTAGTCTACCAATATAAATGTGCCTGGTTGGAATCAGTAAAGCTGATGAATGTACTGGTTGTGTAGCCAGGATGTGAATAGGTCTGCAGTTGGCTGATAATGCATATCACTTTAAATGTTTAAGCTGCACTCTCACAGATTGACTGTTTTACTAACTCTTTTTTTATTTCTTGATCTTGTAATGAATTATTTTATGCGAATTTCTGAACACTGGTCATAACAGACAACTGGAAAAAGTAGATCGCTGCTTTCTTATTTTAATTCAGTCAAAAAAGACAAGTGAAAATATTGGAACGCTGATTTCTTATTTTAATACGATCAAAAGATGATGTTCTATGCCAAAAATCTCATTATTAGTAAAGTGTTAGTAATGCTTTTAACCATAAAACAATTAGTCATAAATGTAAATATAAAAAAAACATGATCATATCTTTTGTCAGCAGTCTTATATCATCAGTTTTCATACTGCTTTTCATTAGCTTATTCCAAGCCAAAAAGTAAAAGAAGTTGTCAAAACATTCATTCCGTGACTGAGAGTGCAGCACTCTCACAGATTGAACATTTTGACTACTTTATTTATTTTTTGTCTTGGAACGGGCCAATTTATGTGAAAATGCATGTTAACCATTCATATAAGATTGCTGACAATAAATTAGTCAGAAAATGTTTATATTTAAGTTCAAAATGTTTTATGCATTTTTCTTAAATCGTTAGAAACACTTTAAGCCATAAAACCTTAGATTTCGACCTGAAATATGGAAGTCTGCAATGTAATATTTTGTCGGTAGTCTTACATCACTGGTTTGCAGATATTTACGCAAAAAATAGGTCATTCAAAGACAAAAAATACAAAAGTTGTAAAAACAGTAAATCTGTCAGAGTGCAGCTTTAAATGACTAAATGTTTTGATTTGGCTCAATTCTCACCTAAAATCTTATAGTTTTGTTGCACCTGAATGGTTTGTTTTTAACAACATTACACTTGCATATGTATAAATTAGTTCTTAAATTTGTAATTTAGATTGGAGGATTCATTCTCTGGAAAATAGAAAAGGGCATGTTACATACTGTTATCATTGCCATGACAGAAACCATATTGAGGAGCTGGTCCACCTGTAGAAAGAATTGCGCTATTGGTTGGAGCAGCACTATTCCCCAGCCATACACCAGCACTTAGTTTTGTCATAGGGAGCATTTCTGAGCAGTTATGGAGACCACTAACTATGCAGGTATGTCATAATCAAAATCTTGGTTTATATATTTTTTTTATAATTTAGCATCTGTTGAGAAGAAATTTATTTCTAGATTGAAGGCACACACTATAGATTGATGCCCAAAAATATATTTCTTATTTTAATGCATTATCATGTCTAACTCATTTGACTTAAATGATCAAAGCAAAAGAAATGCAAATGATTAATCTGCAGATATACAAATGTAAGCTTTTTTAACTGGGGAAATTGTTGCCACTTGTCTATTTATTAAAGAACATATTTATAATTAATAATGTTTAATCTGTACACAAATCATATGCCTTCTTTGTTTTAACCATCAATGTCAAAGAGTCCAGCATGATAATGCATTAAATTGAAAAAAATGCATTAATTTATATGAACCCTTTAAAACAAAGGCATTTCCTAAATCCAATAAAATATAATTGAATATTGATGCAGAGTTCAGTTAGAATATAATATAACTTTTTTTGCAGTTGTTGCAGTGAAACTTGCAACAGTGTGTTTTTTGTGGAGATAAAGAGATAGTGTCCAGCAATGAAGACCCAACTCAAGATATGACCTTGTAAGGCCAATATGAAATAACTGTGTGGGAAAATGGGAAAAACCTGCAGTCAGGAATGCACGGAAATCATCAAAAGAACAGTGTTGAATTAATCTTGAATAACTTGACATTTATTTTGTTTGACGTATTTATTCATGGTGCAGTGAAAACATTCCTTTTTTCTCATGGTTATTTAAATTTAGAATTGATAGGAGGGAACATCACTATGTAGTTTCATGTTCATAGTCAGATCAAAACCCATGTACATGCCCAAATGAGCATTCCAAAATATCAAAATGGTACTTGTTGTATGTAGTGTAAGTTAATTAACATAATAAACAAAAATATTTAATCAATTTCAATTTATTATGCCCCTTTCAAAGAAGAGGAGTATATTGCTTTGCACATGTTGGCCGCTAGGTCCGTCTGTCTGACAGTAGACCAAAGCTTTTCCGGGTGATAACTCTACAATTCCTAGACCTATTGTCAAACTTGACATGAAAGTTTGGTTTAACCAGTAGATGACCCCTTTTGATTTTAGGGGTAATATGGTCAAAGGTCACAGTGACCTTGAACAGGAAGGTGTCAAACCATACATCTGACTGATAAGTTGACAATGCCTGCACCTATGGCCCTCAAACTCAACATGGAGGCTAAGTCTGACTATTAGAAGATCCTATTGATTTAAGGGGTCATTGGGTCAAAAGTCAAGGTCACAGTGACCTTGAATGCTAAAAGGTTGTACTAATAATGACTGGACAAAGCCTGCACCCATGGCCCTTGAACAACTTGACTTTGGGGTTGGGCCTGACCAGTAGGTGAGCCCTATTGATTTGTCATAGACCATTGAATGCAAAAAGCTTGCCTGTGTGACAACTCGACAAAGTCTGCACCCATGGCCTTCAAACTTGAAATTTATGTTTGGGGTGACCAGCAGATGACCCCTTTGGATTTGGAGGTCAAGGTCACATCTCCAATATTGGTCATTAAAACTATGTCATTTACTTATTCCCTGCTGCTAAGAGGATACATGTTTATCAACAAATATCAGCCATCATATGAATATGAGTGGAAACTGTACCAACTACCCTCATACTTTGAATAGCATAATCTTAAAACTGCCTCAAAGGCATCTTTTGTCAATGAAAAACCAGCTGTCATTTCGGTCCATGCATATTTCATTCAATTGTCCAGATATTCTTGACAACATGGCGCTAATTAATGCTGCAGGTTTGAAATTTAAGACATTAGTTTTTTTTCTTCAGCACCATGCAGATTTATTAACACTTTTATAATAAAAACAAACTAGAAAACACATTTTAAAGATATTAGTTTTTTTCATGGTATGATGCCACAGCACCATGCAGATATGTTTTCACTTTTATAGCAAAGAAAGTAACTCGAGCACAAATTTTGTAGATATGTGGACTCTGTTGATAGAAGTTCTGGGAGGCATTTTTAGGCTTGAAAGAGCATCATTTTAAAGTTATATTTTTATTATGTCCCTTGAATCTTGGGTATAGTTTGTATTGTATTTGCATTTTAAAGACATTGGCTTCAACAGACCCTAATGAAATGAAGGAATGTAATTGCTTACTGAAACTGTTATAAGCGACGTCATAAATTGAAGCAATTTTAACATAATGAATATGCATTTAACTAATTTAAAGCGGTTCAAAATTAGGAAATTTGAATTAAGAATCTTGAAGGCCACTGGATACATGATTAAGTAGGGCCAATATATTTGTGCTTATTATAATCACATTTATCCTTCTTCATCTACCTTAAAGAGTGTTCATCATGTGTATGAAATCATTTGATCACGTTTCATTTGAAAGAACTTTGCGGTAGTGTTTGCTTGCTTCAGTTACGTCACCGACAGTCTTGCAGCGCTTTCAGCGCTTTGATTTACCCAAAATGCCGCGAAACCTGCGATGAATGACATCTAGGGAAAAGCGTCATTCAACATGAAACCTGCTGATAAATAACAAACTCGAAAGCACGTGGCAGTAACCAAGCAACCACCTCAGCCGAAGTGACTATCAAATTCGTGAGGTGTTTATGTGTTATTCATCATGAGTTTTATGACATAAAATGAGTTGTTAAGCTTTGTTATAACATTATAAATTATTAAGAATTAATGAAAAAGTGAAATTGCCATATGACGAATTATAAATTAAGTGGACAATTATGTCCACAGAAGGTGGGAGACATAGAATAGGAAATTTACTTATTATGAAAACAATTTGATACGAGTATCCGGATAGTATTCGAATACTTGATACGCATATCTGGATACCGATTTGGTATAGGGTTTCCATCCCTATTAATAATATATGTGAACTTTTTAAAAATAAGAAACAACTCTTTTTCTGCAGGATTGAATTACAAAATTAAGTCAACCCATAGTGATATTAAATCAAAAGGCAAATAATCAAGCAAACAGAATATGTAACATAAATGTACAAGAGCTGTGGTAGAACAGTGTAAAAACCTGGTTAAAAGTATAAAAATGTGCCTGGCAAAAGCAATTTTTTTCTTAAAAAAAGTCAATCCACGACCATAATTTGTATAAATGGTTAATATGGAGTTTTATTAATCAACTATTACATATTTAGGCGATACGGGGGGACAATCGTGGTACATGCAATACCAGACAATTGACAACAATATTTGCCGTTGGCAAATATCAACCAAAGTTGGCCAATATCAACCAAACTCGGCCAAGTTTCCTCTGTTTTGATTGGCTACAAAACTCGCCCAATATCGAATTTGAGAAATGAACCATTTCCATTGGCTTTAGAAACTCGCCTAGCGTAATATGAGAAAAATTGTTGGAAATGATTTTAAAATGTAGCCATTTTGTATTCCATTTTTCCGTCTGTTTTGAAACTTTTGTGCTTTGTTAAAACCTGTTTGGAATTACTAGCCAATTAAATACTTAAACCACTTTGTACTGTTTGATATTACAGTTGTGTTTTACCTGTTGGTGGATATTACAAAAATTATCTTTTTAAACTGCTTTAAGACTGGCCAAGGAAAGGTGAATATTTTGAACTTTTGGAAATAAAGACGAAAAGACATGCTTCCTTAGGCTGTACAGTGCTTTATTCTTAAGAATGCGCCTGCCACTTTAAGGATGCATGTCACCATGAATGAATAAGGGATAATTACGCATAAATATAAACTGAAGGTAAGTTATTAGAATGTTTTTAACCAAAATGTCATACCATACATAATAATTAATTAATAAAATAATTAATAATTAGTTTATTTCATATTGGCCCAGTTATTTGTCCTCGGTAGGCAGTATTTGCCTTTGCACTGCCGGCTCGGGCAAATACAGCTAACTTAGGACAAATATCTAGGCCAATATGAAGTATTAAGTCAATTGAATGAAGGGTAAAGAAGAAATAAATACAAATCCGTACTTGCCCTTAAACCTGACACAATGTGCCCTTAAACTTGACTTTAAGTTCCTTATGGAGTTATGTCACCTCATTGTGTGATGTTCCTGAACAACTGTGTGAAGTTAGCCGTAAGTGAATTGAATGAAGGGTATAGAAGTTTTAAGTGAAAATGCCGACTTGCCGTAACAATGAACTGGACGCTGGGGCTAGTAGTAAAGACTCCTTTTTATTCAAATAGTTGAGCTAAAAAGGTATGAAATAGTTTGTTTTTAGTTACTTGTTCCAATTCTAGATACAAACTCTTTATGCTAATCATTGATTGAAATATATTATTTGCTAATTTGATTTAGACATACTCAGGTACTGCTACTTCATTTCAGCTTTTGCAACAGACCAATCTTCTGTTGAGGATAAGTCTTTATTTGCACTGTTATATCAACATCTGAATATCTGAAATGTACATGAAAATCATGGATTTATAGCATTGTGATACCGAAAAGTCATACCGGTAATATCGTTCTTCAAACATTGAAAGACGTCTAAGATTTGTTATTGTATAAAATAATTTCACTAGATTACAGAACTGCATGGTTAATAAATGTAAAATTATATTGGTACCTTCAGAATGATAGCAATTAAATTGCCTCCTTCAACAGGACATCTCTCGCGTATCTGATGCCAAGCTGAAGAATCAATGCTACTATACAGTAAAATGTACCGGGTATAAATAAATTACAAAACAAAAGTTACATCACATTTAGTGATTGTATAATTCAGAATTTGTTTATTGCTTTTTTGATTCAATTGCATGTTTACTATATTAATATATATATTCATATTATCATAGTCTTGTTAAATGTTAATTATTTGTTTATTTCTTGGAATATGTATATGTTTAATGAAAATGTACATTGACAGTTCCTGAGTTTGACTTCTGCATAACAAACATTATAATTGCATAATAACCTTGCTACATAATAACTGCAATAAGTACAACAACCTAACAAAAAGTAAAAGGATTGGCAAGATATGGCCGTGAAAACGAACGTACTCCATGATAGGTCCTAGTGACACACGGCTGGAAGTCCGAGTGGGAAAGAACCACGCAAGCCGAGAGAGGCTAGGCTGAGCTGTTGTATTAAGTGTATATTCAAAGTGTACTCTATTTATACTATAGTGTCCGATGATATGTCCGTGCTGGAATAGACTGTTTGGCAAAATGAGACACCCCAGCAACTACTGTCTACGTGCAAATGCTCCTTTTGCCAAAAGCAACTGCAAAACCTGCAACATATCCGCAATCTCCTAGAAACGCAACGCAGTGCAACAATGCAACCACCAATTGCCAACAGCAAATGCAACATCCGCAATATATCACCGCAACCTCATGGTAACACAACACAACAATGCAACCACTGGGACGCCACGAACTACTACTAGAGCGTTCCCAGCCTTGAGAAACAGACATGCAGCAAACTCCATAAGAACTTGTTATTCCAGCGACGTGATAAAAACGTTATTAATATCTATATTCATCCTAATTAATTGATTTTAGTGTATAAGTCCTAATTTAATATGTATAGCCCTCTTGTTGATTTCCATACTGAGTGATAACTAGCACCGAGATGCTCTACCAAGGTAAAAGGTCTCAACAAGCCAAAAAACATCTAAATCATAAATTATATCTGTATGCATTTTTAAATTGAAATGGATGACAGCCAAGCCAGCTCTCGGCTTGCAAATTTTTTCCCCGCCACATAATTGTTAAACAATTTCCCCAAAAAAATTATGTTTATGAAATTACCGGTATACGTAATGTGTAATCGAATCCCTTAAAAAGTCAATATAAAATCCAATCCCCTGGAAGCCGAGATGTACTCCATCCGGGCAGAAAAAACCTGGTCCTCATGTGAAATATCTATGTTGAGTAACCCATAAGCCCCTGTGCGGCCTGGTTGTTTCGAGAGAAATTTGTAATTGCAGGGTGTTACATTTGCATTCAGGTTTGGCGGGGAATGACTGCAATGAATCTCAGCATGCTGTCGTATTATTTATTTACTACACTAGGGATGATAGATAAGGACTGCTATGTAGTTTACGATGCTTATTCGACGCTAGCTCACTACAGATTGCTGATAAGCCTGGCCACTCGTAGGTAGCCGATATCATATTACAACACATGCCTCACACCACACCGTGAACAGACATGGTTAAATTTACCCATGGTCCATGTGCAATTCCCATTATAAAAATCAATGCACGCAAAACTTGTAGATGGTCGTGTTTGGCTATGGTTTACTGGGACCGTTCGAGTTCCCTGGGACGTGTCACAAACAATCATACAACACCACCACAGATCATTATTAATTTTGGACCATGATGACGGAGTTATTGCCTGGCGTAGCCTGAACTGCTCGGCATATGAGCGCCATGCAAAGCTGCCTTGGCGTGAAGCACCCTCTCTAACATTGTACATATATTGGAGCATTTCATTTGTTTTATGAGGTTGCATAGCCAGATAGATGGACAATTAAATTAAAAATGCATCAGTCCACTTATTGATGGAGTGTACCTTGTCCTTACACTCTTTTGGTTTGGCCTCAAGGGAGCCATCCAGTGATATTGACAATATGGAACCTTTGCAATTATCGTTCAATTCAATTGCCCCTTTTAACAGAATAGCCAAATTTACATATTCTCCCCACATAATTTGCTGTTTCAATTGAATTGATACATGTGTTGAAAGATCATCATTCGCTCACCTATACATGTCCAAGCTACCATCAAAATATAAACCCATGGGGAAATCTCCATCTTGGCCAGACCCCGCCAAGCCACACTCAGTATCTATAGGACTTTGCCTATTTTCTGTAGAAACCACATTTCCCGTAGTTAAATGGGGCAAAATATGAGACCTAGCAATTATATCCTAAAAGTCAATTACATTACCCTCATTGTTGTTTCCCAGCTCCTCGTCTGGCAAGGGTAACTGAGCGCCCGGGGGAGTTGTGGTTTTAAGGTGACACGAGGCGGTTTCCTTTGCCGCTGTGCACGTGGCTGCGCCTTTTCCCTCACATATACTGCTTCAGCCACCTTCCTTTGCCTTCCTTTTAAGCAAAATAAATTAACTAATTGAAAGTTAATTATTTATCTGATTATAGTCAATTTCTTGTTTAATAATAAAAGCAATTATTACAAGCTGGTTTATTTAGCAAGTGTGCATTTTATTTTGTATTTTTTATACAGATCAACTTCATAAATTCCTGAATAAGTTGAGATTATAATAAGTAAGCTTTTAATTTTATTAGTTGTTTAAGAAAAAGCCACATTGGAAGTAATATAATAATTATGCTTACAATGAAACTTTCTTGCACACACACTTCGGCTTGGCCTTTGATCAAGCGACTTAAACTGGAATAAATCCTGAAAAAAAAATCATTAAACATCCAAAGAAAATTTACTTATCAATGTATTCAGAACAACATGTTTTATTATATAGAATATCTTTGAAAAAGTCAATAATTATTTTTTCATCTAAAATTTAATGAATTTCACTATTATCCCATGGATTTAAACTTGCACTAAAACATATTTGTGAGATTAAGTCATTTACTCTATTCACTCAGGCTAGTATTTTTTTTTTTTACTTGTGATGAAATGACATAATTCGTAACCATCCTGTAATAGCTGCTGACTTGGACTTGCATAGTTAAATCTAGACCAGGTTCATAACTTACCATGTACTTATGTCTAGCTGGACAGGCATATTATGAGCTTCATTTCAGCTATTGTAAATGTTACTTAAGAATGGAATTTTTAGTTGTTAATATTGATTCAATATTTTTATCAGTGAAATTTGAAACAAATATGATCTTTTCATCTGACATTGTACATTGACCTGTTTACTATTGATCTGCTCATTTTGAAGACTTCCTGGAGGATAGTCCTACAATACTGAATAATCAATTCAAAACAGACTGCAAAGTTTACAAGCATTATCAGTTTAAACCAATTTTAGCACTTTTTTTATATTTATTCACTTTAAACATTATATATTTAACAACAGTTGTGAAGGAAACTGTGATAGCTTATGCTAAGTCACTCTCGTTGGCACAATGTTGCCCGAGAGTGTTGTCTTGTGTTGTGGGGGAAACCTGAGTACCCGGAGAAAACCCACTTGCCCGGCTTGGTGACCACTAACCAAACTCACATGCGCCCATGACGGGAATCAAACCCGGGTCGCCTTGGTGAGAAGCGAGTGCACTAACCACTGCACTAACCGGACAACTTGTTCTACAGTAAGTAAAACACACCACATAGATATTACTCAATTAAGTATAAACAACCTGATGTTATTTCTGAAATGTGATGTGATGCAATTATCTTCCTTTTTGTGTCTTCTTTCAGAACATTGTCATAGATGTTTGTCAATATTGCATCTCTCGCCTGAAATTGTTGAACAGTTCAAATAAAGCATTTATAAGTAGGATAACAAGGGTTATTTCATTTAAAACAACACTAACAGTAACTTACTGCATTAGTAAAATGGCCTATCTAAAACCATCTCGCTGCTGCTTTGGTGTCGACAATTTCGAAATAAGATTGTTGTGGCGCTGAAGAAAGTCCATCTCACTGGATTTTTTTTATAGATATATCAATTAATCATTTAAAGCTGCACTCTTACAGATATAACCTTTTTACAACTTTTTTAGTTTTTGTCTTGGAAAGAGCAAATTTTTGTGTAAATATATGCAAAACAATGATATAAAATCGCTCTGTTCGAAAATTAATGTTTTATGGCTTAAACCGTTACTAACGGTTTAAGTAAAATGCATAAAACATCAATTTTTGAACTTAAATATAAAAATCTGCAATCTAATTTTTTGTCAGCAGTCTTATATGACTGGTATCCATGGATTTTCGCAAAAATTGGCTCGTTCCAAGACAAAAATAAAACGTCCAATCTGTGAGAGTGCAGCTTTAAGATACTTATGGTTTACACGAGGCTTAAAAAAAGTCTTCTAATTCACACATTTCAGATCCTTTTTTGATTAACTAATTACGGTTTTCATCTTAAATTAATATACTACATTGTCTATTTTATCCAATATATACATTATAGTCTTTATTCAAGGTAATTTCATCTGTTTGATACCTTTGGTTTTCAGTGTATGAAAGAAGCCAAAACGCCCTTTTAAATATGCTGTTATACTTGAAGGAAGAATATCGCTTTAATATTTTTGTTTGAAAATTTGATTGGTTAACAAGAAATTCAAAAAAATACTTTTTCAGGTATTTGTAATCATAATATATAGTCAGTTGATCATAGTTTTTATTCTTGGCTCAATGGTAGCATTTACTTCCAATAAAAGAAAACCTGCTATGAATATCTCTACCTAAACATAGGAATTGACTTTTATATCTTTTGTTATGCAAACTAAACAAAAACAGGTATTGGAATACAGCTGGTATTGATGTCTTCTTGCCAATCAGGTATGCATTGGACTCTTATCCTGGAAAGAATCAAATAAAACACAGTTATCTTATCGCTGTAATAATTCCTCAGGAATATATCTGTACAAATCATTAGGTAAATTAAATTCCTTATTCCATTAACTTTAACTAAGTAAATTCTGATTGTTGAAAATGTAAACAGAATTTCTTTATCTGCAATGCAAAGTCTTAAAGGTCACCATTATGAATTTCATAAACCTAAAAGGCAATCTCCAACATGAAGGCCATGATGGTCCTAAACCCCTCACCTGAGAATAAGAGTTTAACCTTTGTTATCAATATAGCTTGATATTTGTTCTCAAAGAATATGAACAAGAGCTGTCACAGTATGTGCCAAATGCCACTGAATGTGACATTGACCTATGAACAAGGTCAGTACATGAAAAGTTGATCTTGCCTTTACATGTCAAATACATATGGCAAGTTATTTTAAATTTCCTCTAAACATAGAAAAAATACCACCCATACTTGACAGCCTACACTCTTATGTCCTCATATTCAGCATTCCATTGTGAATATTCATCTAAATGTTTCTCCCACCTCAGATAAATAGATCCATTAATTTAACCATGCTAGAAATTCTTATCTTGCCCACGGGCGAAGATAAAATGCCCATATGGAACTTCTTTTAATGGTCATCACATTGTAATTACCTCCCTTGTTGATGACTGTCATCTGTGTGCATCATGTAAACTTTGTCTTGTGGCAATATTTAGAACACTAGTTAATTATTTCTCGCTTCAAATGTCACCAGAAAACAGTTTTCACGCACCTTTCAAGAAATAATGCTTCACTCTTCTTAGAACTATTTAAAGACTGATCAGACAATTTACATACTCTGAATCACTGCGCGAATATCCATGACAACCACGCATTATCGCATATCCATAGGCAATTGACCTTACGACAGGATTTGATTGACAGGTCCTGTCAGCCAATCAGAATGTAGGGCTGATAAGCCGTGTTGCTATCCGCCATTTTGTCCGTCAAACTGACCAGAGTCCGTCATATACATGCGCTGGCAATTCCTCGCCTTTTTAAGTATTATGGTAAAAAGGTGTTGTCATGGCACTTGTAATTCGGATACAAGGTAGCCAGGCCGACTAAAGATGGCTTCCAATTCGTTCCGTATTCGAAACCAGCGAGTTATTTAGAAAAATACAAGTGCTGTATCAGACTCTGTGGAAGACCTCATCAACAGCTGAACTTGGAAATTTTGAAAGATCGTTCAAAGGAGAAACATCTATACGTCTGTACAAAAGTATTTTTTGAACAAAACTATTTATTTCAATCCGCTCAAAATTTATTTAATACTCAAATTGTCCGTGCATGACCTAAATAAGTGTTACTATTTTTAAACTATAAACATCGTACATTTATGCTTTGGCTTTTGTTGTTAAATCGGCATTATGGCCATTTAATATCAGGTTCAACACGGACACGATTGATTTCATTCAAGATAGAGGTATTTTTGTTGATACCGTTATGTAGTTTTTATAAACTGCTTTGCTTTCAAAGTAAATCAGGAAATATCGTACAACTAAATTTTTGTCCGAACCATCGCATGCTTCCGAATCTCATCTACTCGTATGGTTCCTATGTAAACAATGGCTTTTGTAGCTGTCATTCCGACACATTTCATAGATTTCTTATTTTCATATCAGCACTTTGTCGACGGGAAATCCAATCAAGAAAACCCTGACCCTCATGCAGCTACTGTATTTGACCAGCTCACACCATCTAGGCCTCCTCCAAAACTCAGATAAATATTTGAGCCACCAAAAAAAAATGAGAACAGATCGGTCTGAATCGTTAAGGTATTATTTTCTGTATAAAACAATTTATTTCACTGTACATTTAAATCAATTATTATGTTCATTAGAACTTGATTCTGCCAAACATGTGCTGTAAAGACTTAGACTTATTATGAATAAAGAACAAGTCAAACATGTACATATTTTCATTGTTATTCTTATATTTTGAGCCATTTACGTAAATCTACAATATTTAATGATAGTTCATCCAATGTTCAGAGTCCGGATCACATGCACACTCGATTAACAGTATTCTTAAAGTTGCACTCTCACAGAATTCTAGTTTGACACTTTTTGTCTCAGAATCGGCTTATTTTGGCATTCTTTAAATTAAGAACTAATATATAAATCACAAAGCAAACTTCTCCGAGCCAAAATATGATAAATGCAATCAAATCCTGTGTAAGTTGTCAAAGTGATCAATCTGTGAAAGTGCAGCTTTAACAGTGAAAAATAACTTCTGCTAATGCTATATATTTTAAAATATATTTGCCATTGCAATAAAGAGATATTCACCTACAATATCATACATAAACACCAAAGAAATATCAAAGTTTAAGTAATGTTTGCAAAACAACAATGTATTTAATAAATCTGATATTAAATATGCAACAACTGGTGTTATAATCCAGAACTAAGCACAAAAAAGTTCCAGCCAAAAAATACATTTTTTAACCTATCTTACACGAGCGGCCATGGAAGATACTTATAATCTTTCACCTTAGAGGTAGGGACGTGCCAGGTCTTGCACACAAGATGTCACAGGGCTTGAATTTAACTATTTTTTATACTCGCAAATTTTTGCGACTTAGTGCTTAAATTTTCAACTCGCAAAACCAGACACTCACTCGCATTTTTGTAAGGCAAACCTTTGTGTTTGCTAGGAAAAGGTATAAATTGTATGGAAAACAATGGTTGAAGGTATAGTGTAACTGTTTTAATGAATGATCATGTAATTGTTCATTTTTTATTAAGCGGTATCATCATAAATGTAACACTGACAATACGTTCTGAGGAAGTCTGATCAGGCCAGTATTGGTCGGTTAAAAATATTTTGAAAACGTTCCTTTCATCATCTGTGTTGAGGGTCATTTTAATGTTCAACTTCCTCTTCCACATTGAAACAGTTTTAACGGACGGATTATTTTATTTTGGCTTCTTTTTTTGAAACTGATTGATCATTGCCATCAGTGGTTGCCGATTTTGAAATCAACACGCGTAAAAAAACTTATCTTTTTGCTTGTCATCATTTTACAGACTGTGTCTCGATACGATTATCGCTAAAAACAGCCGCCAAAAGTTTAAATGAAAGACCAGTTTACAAAACTACATAGTAACGAGTACATGCCACATAGTAACGAGTACCTGCCTGTGCGCATAACGTTAATCTACGTCATCAGTTTCTGTGAGTTTATCGGAAAACGAAAGTAGGCATTTTTAAAATTAGTTTTATATTTATTGGGCAGGAATTGATCACCGATTATGTTCATATCTATTTCAAGAATTGCATATTTTCTGCAAATTTTGATCTCGCAATTTTTTGCGAGTGTCTTCAAATTCAACTCGCATTTTCAAATTTTGGCTCGCAGTTTGCGAGCGTGCGAGTGCTAAATTCGAGCCCTGTGTCACAATCTTTCTAATGTTATTAATAAGGCCTAAAAAAAAATATGTCTGTTTCCTGTAACCCGACCGACCGTATTTTTTTTACCGCCGACCGCAAATTTTTTATGCCCAAAAAATCGAAAGGTCAGGTTTTAGCGATCTCTGGCCTGTGGTATTACAACGATAATTTAGTCGTGTCCAGATTCGTCGCATAGTTACAAACGTTTCCGGTTTGGCATTTGTAGTATGCGTCAGTTTTGACCCGGGATATTTCGGTGTGAGAGTCGGTATCATCTGAAAGGAGCCTCAATGCATGATCTGAATGTTTGTTTAACCCGCAAGAGCAATTAACACCCGAAGTGACAAGTGATTATCGATCTCGAATCTGATCGGTAACCGTGTCAATTAGCAGCTCTCAAACTCAATGACGTAATATTAACTCCGCCCAATATGCAAATTAACGGATACCTTCTGCATTTTCGCTAAGTGCGATGGTATTGAAAAACAACAATGCTAAGATATATTTTGTTCATTTATTTTAAGTTGTTTTATTAAATCTCGGTTAATTAAAAAAAATATTCTTATTAAGTTTTTTATGAGTTAACAGAAAAATAACCCTTTTTCGTAGCGCATGGTCTAAAAAGCGCGGGAAACAGGTGCACGCTAACTTCCTGTCAATTTTAATAAAGTGAAAGGAGAACTGTGTAGATCATTGTCAGTGTTACAGTTAAGATCTATAACAAAACAGTATTGTATAACAGTTATGGTTATGCCATTAATGAAAAATACAATGTTGCAATATTGGCAATAGGAACGTTGAATGTTTTTGTTTACTTCCGGAAAAAAGATAAACGTGAAAGTGAAACTGAAAGTTAAAGTTACAGAAAGATGTCGTTTCAACTAAACAATCGGAGGGCATATTGGAATTTGACAAGGATGCATTGGGTTACATAACGAACATGCATTAACTAAATACTACGTTCGTCAGAGTCCGAACATATTTTTCCAAGTTTGGACTCTGTGAATGTTTTAACCACCTAAGTACAGTCAAGCACCTAAGTACAGTCAAGTCCAGAAAAGGAAATAAGATTAGGTATTCTATTAAAAGTTATATTGATTATTTTTCATCGTGCTTGAAATTTTTACAGACTGAACAGTGGATCTAATACAGCAGATCTTTTTAAAACATTGGAATTTGTTTTATTCTTTAAGTGGTGGAAACTATTTAATGAAGGTAATGTTTAAAAAAGAAAATTGTAATTATTTATTTATCAGTCATTCTAAGCTTTTTTGATACTGATTCTAGTCTATTTGAACCTATTCCAGTCCAATCTATCATTTTATAAAGTATTGATTTATATTATATTATTATATATAACGTGAAGCACGACTATATCAGGCCTTTGTGACCAGTGTAGACCAATCAGGGTCTACACTGTTCGTTGCCGAGTCAGTAAGTAAGGTTTAAGTGTACAAGCAGTCCCAAAGACCTGTACAATTCTGACAGCGCTCTAAGAGTTAAATGGTTCAGTCATTGATTCTAGTCATTTATCATTCGAAGTATTGATTTATATATGATTTGTGGAGATTCTTGCCAGTTCATGTTGTATTATTAACATCGGTTTGATGCTAGTCAGATTTTATAGTTATGATTCTTACCATGTCTAGCCAACTGTTTGTTTTATAATAGTTGCCATGTTCATTTAATTGTAATACAACTTGATATTATTACACAGTCTATATTAAAATAGTTTGTGCAATAATATCATGTTTTATTACTACAAATGCATTTTGAAAGTTTTGTTTAAAACATTTGCCAAAAATGAATTGTCTAAATGCTATTTGATTCACTTTTTCACTAGGTTATATTTGCAAAGTGTAAAGATGAACTGATTCCCTGGTAAACATACTGACAATATTCAAAATTGCACATTATGTTGCCACTGCTGGGAGTCGAACCCAGGTCTTGCCCTTCAAAAGGATGCATTCTACAACTGAAATACATGTACATTGGCTGTCAAACTAGCAGTTTTAGCTTAATTAAGGCAGAAAGTTTGAATCTATATATACCACACTGAATTCGTTTATTAAAAAATAATTCACCTGAAACAGACATGAATATTGGATCATTCTGACATTTAAGAACATTAAAAAAAAAATCAAAAAAAAAATCCCTACCTACCGACCCATCATTTTTTCAGCATGTTACAGGAAACAGACATTTTTTTAGGCCTAAACAAGAAAGACCATTGATGCAAAGCATCAAAGGGCGCCGTTTAATAGTTTATGCACTTGTTATATGTTGAAAAACAAGGAATGTCAAGGCCAACAAGCATATTATGGTGCATTGAACCGCATCTATGAAATTCTCAAAATGTTTGTAGTTTTCTGCATGACAACATAGGCAAAAGCATTGAAATTGAAGATTTCAAGTTGAACATTTCATTAGGGGTGGGGTACATTAATGAACAAGACAGAATTAGGGTGCTTGTGCACTGTACTTTTTGTCATTGCCACATACCCATATACCAAGTTTTATTTCAATACCATAAGTAGTTTTAAAGTAATGCTCTGGTCAAGAAAAAGCGGCAAAGGGCAATAATTATGTAATTAGCTTAAAACAGCTATAGTCATTGTGCACTGCACTTCCTCTCGTTGTGCTAAATACCATTGAATGATGTTTAATGAAATTCCAAAAAAAGTAGTTTTCTAGTTATGCTCCGGACAGGAAAAGATACAAAGGGAATAACTCTTGCAATACGCTGAAATAGAGTTATTGTTCATGTACACTACAGTTCTAATCATATAGGGGGAGGGGGCAACGTCACCATGCTGGAATGACAACTTGTAGGGAAGAATAAGTTACCCCATTCATCATGAAGAAGTGATATGAAATAACAATTTAACAATTTGTGTAGTACTTTAATAAATATTATCATTTCGTCCGAAAGTTGCAAACATAAATAGAACATAATTATTGAACTGTAAAGTTGCAAACATAAATAGACCATAATTATTGAACTGTTATATAAAAAGTGAACATTGTTTACTAGATGAAATGCATTTATAACATAACATGCCTTGTTTTAGCTGTCTAATAATACTAATGTTAACTTCTTCATTTACATAGTAACGAAGAGTAGAAAATGGATGTTTTAGTTGATATTAACACAAAAACAGCATGTGTCTTATTGGACAATGGCATTTTTTTCAAATATGATAAAAATAACGCATTCAAACTGAATATGTATCAGACTATACTATGAAGGAAATAATACTGTTTCTATTTTTCACAAAGGTTTGGTAATACAACAATGCACATATAAGAATAACACTATCCACACAAAAGATAAGGTAGTAGCATCTGCATGGACAATAATCTACATAAAGTTAAATGGAAAAGTCTGATTATTAAATTTATTATAAAGTAAAAATCAAATTTCTTCTAAGAATGAAGTGTTTAATAATTATTTGAATCTATGAACCTAAAAAAAGAACAGTAATTACCTCAGATGTGACAATGTAGAAGACTATATTAAAAAATTCAAAATCTATTCTATTGCTAAAAATAGAAAGTAGTGGAATCTCCAACAAGAAGGGAGACCATATAGCAGGACTTGCTGCCCTTGCTACAAGAGTAAACTTTACATAACTATCAGATTTTAACAAAATGTATTTATAATGAACTTAAAACCCACGAGGTGAGGCCAATTTTTCCCCAGGGGCATAATTTGAATAAACACGGTAGATAACAAATCAACAATGTTACAAACCTAATATTTAAGCACTAGGCTTCATAGTATTTGCCAAAAAAGTAATGTAATATTTCCTTTAGGTTGCCATGGCAACCAGAGTTCTGCATGGAATACATTTCTTTGAACAATTTTGAAAAAGCACCAACCAAGGATCATTCCTATGAAGTTTCATTAAAATTGTCCAAGGGGTTTAGGAAAAGATGACGATTATAACCAATTGTTGACGCTTTTCCTTAAGGTTGCCATGGCAAGCAGAGTTCTGCATGGAATTCATTTCTTTGAACAATTTTGAAAAAAGCACCAACCAAGGATCATTCCTATGAAGTTTCATTAAAATTGTTCAAGGGGTTTAGGAGAAGATGATGGTTATAATCAATTGTTGACATTTTCCATGAGGATGCCATGGCAACCAGAGTTCTACATGGAATTCATTTCTTTGAACAATTTTGTAAAATCACCAACCAAGGATCATTCCTATGAAGTTTCATTTAAATTGTTCAAGGGGTTTAGGAGAAGATGATGATTATAGTCAATCGTTGACATTTTCCATGAGGATGCCATGGCAACCAGAGTTCTGCATGGAATTCATTTCTTTGAACAATTTTGAAAAATCACCAACCAAGGATCATTCCTATGAAGTTTCATCAAAATTGTTCAAGGGGTTTAGGAAAAGAGGATGATTATAATCAATTGTTGACATTTTCCATGAGGATGCCATGGCAACCAGAGTTCTGCATGGAATTCATTTCTTTGAGCAATTTTGAAAAAGCACAAACCAAGGATAATTCCTATAAATTTTCATCAAAATTGTCCAAGCGTTTTAAGAGAAGAAGACGATTATAACCAATTGTTGATGCCAAACAACGGACTCCAGACGCCAGACATAGACCAATCACAATAGCTCAAAAAATGTAACCAGAATGTCTTTTATCTGCAATGCAGTCTAAATAAAAGAAAATAAAGAAAACAAAGCTTCGTAAATCAAAAAACAATGTTTAAATATCATTCTTACCTCCAACCAATCATCTGACATATGTTATGGTTCATGGCCATTGTTTGAAGTCCTCGGAAGGAAAAACATTTGTCTAATCGGAATGTCATTAACATTAATAATAATAATATCTTTAATAATTTTTATCTATCAAATATAATGAATTATGATCTTAAAACACTTGACAAATGATAGCTATCCTGATTATGTTGTTTAAAATTTTATTTCATCCCTAAAATGCATTTTGCTTTATGTTTATACCAAAATCTGCATTCCTTTTTGGTTACTTACAAACCAAGGTAAAAGGGAGTCCAGGCGTCTTTTTTTATCATCATAACTCCTGCAACTCTTTTGTTATCCTCATAACCTAGGCAACGCTGATGGAACCATTTCCCACATCTTCCAGTACACTCCACGTACAATCTGAAATAATTTAATTACAGCTTTTGTTTTGTTAAAACATTCTAATGATTAAGTTAACTTATTGTCTCCAATCCTGAGAAGCATTTATAAGGCAACAATCTACATTTGTTCGATTTGCTTTGCATTGTGAAAGTAAATATTTCTTATCGCACCACAGATTAAGGTTTGTTTTCATCTCTGTTGTAATGCAAGTCGTATTCCACTTATGTCACAGCAGCCCAAACTGATTATTTTATAAACTGACACAATTTGTTGTTAAATTATGTTACCATCTGCACATATATTGCTAGTATCAGGCTTAGAATTAGTTCTGATTAAACCTACCTGCCATCATCTCTTTTCTGAAAACACATATTATACAATAACACCTGTCTCTTGGAGGTCCGTTTCATATCATAATAAATGAAAGAGCTTCTTTTTTCTGAAAAGAGAGGAATTATTTATGTATTTTTCAAGTAAATTAATATCACCTATTAAGACAATAAGATATTCACAAAATTGCCTTCATGTCAAAATCTTTCCTTCATTTTCATTCATTTTTACTGTATTCAATTACTGTAGATTAAGAGCACAGTGGAGGCCATGCTTGTTTTTTATTTTGGTAAAACTAAAACATTATTTAAATCAAGAGAACAAATGTGTTTAATGTCTCTGTCAACCTACATTTTAATTTTCTTTTTAAACTCTTTGAATATTTTTTAGTTTTTGCCGTTCCTTGAAATTATGAAATTTTCCAACAACAACAACAACAACTAATACGAATAGACAAGCTCAAGATTCACCTTTAGTTCTAAACACTTTTGCCTGGTATTACTGTTTTTCACTTTATCATCCTCTTCAACATCCCACATTTATCAATGCAATTTAAAACCATCTTCACCAATGTCCCACCTAACACCATCTTCATCAATGCCCCGCCTAGCATCATATTCATCAATGCCCAATCTAACACCATTTTCACCAATGTCCCACCTAACACCATGATCTTCACCAATGCCCCGCCTAGAACCATCTTCATTAATGCCTAGCATCATGCCCAACCTAACACCATTTTCACCAATGTCCCACCTAACACCATCTTAATCAATGCCACATCTTAAACACCATCTTCACCAATGCCCCACCTAACACCATCTTCACCAATGCCCCGCCTAACACCATCTTCACCAATGCCCCGCCTAACACCATTTTAATCAATGCCCCGCCTAACACCATCTTAATCAATGCCCCGCCTAACACAATTTTCATCAATGTCCCGCCAAACACCATCTTTATCAATGTCTTATCTAACACCATCTTCACCAATACCCTGCCTAACACCATCTTAATCAATGCCCCGCCTAACACGATCTTCAACAATGCCCCGCATAACACCATTTTCACCAATGCCCCGCCTAACACCACCTTCGTCAATGCCCCGCCTAACACCATGTTCACCAATGCCCCGCCTAACACCACCTTCACCAGTGCCCCGCCTAACACCACCTTCATCAATGCCCTGCCTTACACAATTTTTAACAGTGTCCTGCCTAGCAGCATCTTCATCAACTTCCCACCTAAGCACAAACTCCATCAACGTCCTACCTAACACCATTTTTATCAGTGTCCCTGTATGTATTTCATTTGTCATAATCACTATCGGTTAGGAATTCTGGCTGACCTGCATATAACAGAGCATTCCAAACCGCCAACTCTCTTCTGCCACATCAAACCAACCCAACTGCAGTGTCATACCTCGCACTAAGTTATCTAAAAACTAATGAAAAGTAAATGCTCATTATAATGGTACATATAATGTGTACTGTCATTTTCAAATTTTAAATCAAATAAGTAATCTACAATGTAGTTTGTACCTTTAATGCATAAATTCCACATGAGGTGCTATCAAGCTGATGGAAATGATTCATTCTCTCAGCTGCCATAATGTCCAGTTGCCTCAGGACTAATTCCAATCTTGTGTCTGGTTAGCATAAAATAATGTTCTAAAATACCACATATCAAACTAGAGCTATCATTGTATGTGATTAATTACCCCAGTTCACAACTTTTTTGTAACAAGAAGTATCATTGAGATTAATGTACATGTACATGAAAACCCATGCCCTATGTTTAATAGTGAGTTTGCAACAACAATGTTTATGGTTCTGCTATTAAAATAATAATGCATTTTTTTTTCAAATGAGTTAATCAAACCTAATAAAAACATATTTATGGAGTAATGGAGAAAAGTAGACATGTCCCAAGACGGACATACTGACAGACTTGATAAGCGACAGAAAAGGTGAATTTATATAGACCATACAACTTCACTCAGCCGAATGAGAGCTGGAATAAAGTTTGTTTTTTTGTTGATTTATATTTGTGATTTTGAGCACCTCGGATGACAGTTTTATTAAAGAAAATCTTTTTACTTGCTATTTGTAAAATGTTTTTACAAACCCAGTTTTCAAATTAAGACTATTTATTACTTTTCAATTGAGTATCTTTCCTCTTCTTGTATCTTTTTAGACATGACATTCTTCTGGCCTGACAATTTTTCTTGTTTGCAGATATGCCAACTTACTTTTTACATTTTTGTTCTCATCCTTTTGGATGGCTGACTTTGCTTATACTTCAAGTGTTTCCTCCGCAACTTCATCTTTGTTAACCAACTTTTATCTTCTGTTAGCAGTTGCCTTATTCAATTAAATGTCTTGGCCTAAGCTCTGGGGTTTTCTACAAGATTCTTCATAACTCGGCAATTTTCTGATTTTTGCTTGATTCTTGTATTTCCTGTGTTTTCTTTTTTTTTCATTTTTAAAATTTTGTTTCTTATTGCCCCTTTGGAACCTGGAAGGCTTACAATTAATTTGTCCCTATTTCCTATGATATTTCTTCTGAAAAAAATAGTATTCACACTCATAACCTATATTTGGTCAGGAGTGTAACTTTGAAGGACAATAGTCATGCTGGAAATTAAAGACACATAGTTTTAAATGAATTTAATTATAGAACAGGGTCATCATTTTGCCTCATTGTAGCCAAAAAAATACCATTTGTTGATGTGCGTGAAGTTAGCACCGTAGCACCGTATCACCATATCACCGCGGTGATGCGGTGCTAGCACCGTATCTCCATATATTGTCAGATCAGTATACTAGTAGTGTTAAGAGTCTCTTATTCCTGGATATGACACCTATAACACTGTGGGGGCAAGACCTAACCATAGGTAAAAGTTGCATGTGAATAACCTAGGATTTAAGGCCGGCAATGCCGTATTTGAATATAGGCACATAATGGCTATTCGCCACATAGTCAGTAAAAAAACACGCCGAAACGTTGGTTTATAATTAAAAGTAAAGTATACGTGTTATTTTTTGTGTTACTCAATTAACCACATAGTCAGTAACTCATATACAGGGGAAACCTTAAAATCAGCGATGGGAGCATAGCGATCAATGTCACCGTGTAGCCAAAACATGACCATGGGTGATAGAACATGTTAATTTCCTAGGAATTCAGGCTGAATAGGCGGAATAAGGAGATGACATAGGTTCCAAATGACTATTTATCGCATAAAATGGTATAACTATGGTGCGGAAACCTCAAAATGAGCATGGAGACCATAACGACCTATGTCATCGTGTAGCCGAGGACTAGGCCTAGGTAATAGTATTTGTGAATAACCTAGGATTTTAGACAGGCTTTGCGGTAGAGGAACATAGAATAGACCCCCAATGTCTATTTGCCGCATATTCATTAACTGGTTATGGCACGGACACTTTAAAACAAGCAAGGGGACCATATCGACATATGTCACCATGTAGCCGAGACCTAGCCCTAGTTGATAGTACATATGAATAACCTAGGATTTTAAGTAGGCTATGCGAGATACGTACATGGAAAAGGCTCCCAATGCCTATTTGCCTCTTATAAATGACATGTTATGGTGCAAAAACCATAAAACGAGAAACGTGACCAAAGCGACCTATGTCACCATGTAGAAGAGTCCTAGTCCAAGGTGATAGTACATATGACTAACCTAGGATTTTATGCAGGCTATGCGAGATAGGGACTTAGAAAAGGCTCCCAATGTATATTTTCCTCATATCCATTACATGTTATGGTGCAAAAACCTTCAAACATGCAAGGGGACCATAGCGCCCTATATCAGTGTGAATCTTAGACCTAGTCCTAGGTGATAGTACATATGAATTACCTAGGATTTTAGGTAGGCTATGAGTGATAGGGGCATGGAAAAGTCTCCCAATGGCTATTTCCCTCACATTCATTACATGTTATTGTGCAAACACCTTAAAACGAGCAAGGGGACCAAAGCGACCTATGTCAGCTTGTTACTTAGATCTTTTTCTAGGTGGTAGTACATATGAATTATCTAGGATTTTAGGCAGGCTATGCAATATAGGGAC
This sequence comes from Mya arenaria, assembly GCF_026914265.1. Taxonomy (NCBI): domain Eukaryota; kingdom Metazoa; phylum Mollusca; class Bivalvia; order Myida; family Myidae; genus Mya; species Mya arenaria. The sequence continues at coordinate 67,783,099 of NC_069133.1, read as the reverse complement.
ATGGGAAAGGCCCCTTATGCCTATTTGCCTCATATTCATTACATGCTATTGTGCAAACACCTAAAACGAGCAAGGGGACCATAGCGACCTATGCCAGTTCGTTGCTTAGACCTATTCCTAGGTGATAGTACATATGAATTACCTAGGATTTTAGGCAGATTGTGACAGAAAGTGACATGGAAAAGGCTCCAAATGCCTATTTTTACCTCATATTCATTAAATGTTATGGTGCAGAAACCTAAGAACGAGCAAGGGGACCATAACGACCTATGTCAGCTCGTTGCTTGAACCTAGTCCTTGATGATAGTACATATGAATTACCTAGGATTTTAGGCAGGCTATGTGAGATAGGGACATAAAAATGCTCCCAATGCCAATTTGCCTCACATTTATTACATGGTATGGTGCAGAAACCTTTAAATAATTAAGGGGACCATACGTCACCATAGCGACCTTTGTCAGCTCGTTGCTTAGACCAAGTCCTAGGTGATAGTACATATGAATTACCTAGGGTTTTAGGCAGGCTATGCGATTTAGGGACATGGAAAAGGCTCCCAATACCTATTTGCCTCTTATTATTACATCTTATGGTGCATTAACCTTAAAACGAGCAAGGGGACCACAGCGACCTATGTCAGCGTGTGGCTTAGACCTAGTCCTAGGTGATAGTTCATATGAATTACCTAGGATTTTAGGCAGGCTATACGAGATAGGGACATGGAAACGGCTCCCAATCCCTTTTTTGCCTCATATTCATTATATGTTATGGTGCAGAAATCTTAAAACGAGCAAGGGGACCACAGCGACCTATGTTAGCGTGTAGCTTAGACCTAATCCTAGGTGATAGAACATAAGAATTACCTAGAATTTTAGGTAGGCTATGAGTGATAGGGGCATGGAAAAGGCTCCCAATGCCTATTTTCCTCATATTCATTGCATGTTATTGTGCAAAAACCTTAAAACGAGCAAGGGGACCAAACCGACCTATGCCAGTTCGTTGCTTAGACCTATTCCCAGGTGATAGTACATATGAATTATATAGGATTTTAGGCAGATTGTGCGAGAAAGTGACATGGAAAATGCTCCAAATGCCTATTTTTACCTCATATTCATTAAATGTTATTACATGGTATGGTGCAGAAACCATTAAACAATTAAGAGGAAGGGGACCATAGCGACCTATGTCAGCTCGTTGCTTAGATCTAGTCCTAGGTGATAGTACATATGAATTACCTAGGATTTTAGGCAGGCTATGCGATATAGGGACATGGAAAAGGCTCCCAATGCCTATTTGCCTCTTCTTATTACAAGTTATGGTGCATTAACCTTAAAACGAGCAACGGAACCATAGCGAACTATGTCAGTGTGTGACTTAGATCTAGTCCTAGGTAATAGTACATATGAATTACCTAGGATTATAGGCAGGCTATACGAGATAGGAACATGGAAAAGGCTCCCAATCTCTATTTGTCTCATATTCATTACATGTTATGGTGCAGAAACCTTAAAACGAGCAGCGACCTATGTTAGCGTGTAGCTTAGACCTAATCCTAGGTGATAGAATATATGAATTACCTGGGAATTAAGAAAGGCTTTGCGAGAAAGGGACATGGAAAAGGCTCCAAATGCCTGTTTTTACCTCATATTCAATAAATGTTATGGTGCAGAAACCTTAAAACGAGCAAGGGGACCATAGCAACCTATGTAAGCGTGTAGCTTAGACCTAATCCTAGGTGATAGTACATATGAATTACCTAGGATTTTAGGCAGGCTATGCGATATAGGGACATGGAAAAGGCTCCCAATGCCAATTTGCCTCATATTATTACATGTTATGGTGCATTAACCTTAAAACGAGCATGTGGACCATAGCGAACTATGTCAGCGTGTGGCTTCGACCTAGTCCTAGGTAAAAGTACATATGAATAAGTTACGATTTTAGGCAGGCTATATGAGATAGGGACATGGAAAAGGATCCCAATGCCTATTTGACTCATATTCATTACACGTTATAGTTCAGAATCCTTAAAACGAGCAAGGGGACCACAGCGACCTATGTCAGCGTGTAGCTTAGACCTAGTCCTAGGAGATAGTACATATGAATTATCTAGGATTTTAGGCAGATTGTGCGTGATAGGGACATGGGAAAGACTCAAAATGCCTATATTTACCTCATATTCATTACATGTTATGTTGCAAAAACCTTAAACAAGCAAGGGGACCAAAGCGACCTATGTCAGCTCGTTGCTTAGACCTAGTCCTAGGTGATAGTACATATGAATTATCTAGGATTTTAGGCAGGCTGTGCGATATAGGGACATGAAAAGGCCCCTTATACCTATTTGCCTCATATTCATTACATGTTATGGTTCAAAAACCTTAAAACGAGCAAGGGGACCATAGCGGCCTATGTCAGCGTGTAGCTTAGACCTAGTCCTAGGTGATAGTATGTATAATTTACCTAGGATTTTAGGCAGATTGTGCTAGATAGGGACATGGAAAAGACTCTGAATGCCTATAATTACCTCTTATTCATTAAATGTTATGGTGCATAAACCTTAAAACGAGCACGGGGACCATTGCGACCTATGTCAGTTCGTTGCTTGAACCTAGTCCTAGATCATAGTACATACAAATTACCTAGTATATTAGGCAGGCTATGCGAGATAGGGACATGAAAAATGTTCCAAATGCCAATTTGCCTCACATTTATTACATGTTCTGGCGCAAATAATTAAGGGGACCATAGCGACCTATGTCAACTCGTTGCTTAGACCTAGACCTAGGTGATGGTACATATGAATTACCTTGGATTTTGGGCATGCTATGCGATATAGGAACATGGAAAAGGATCCCAATCCCTATTTGTCTCATATGCATTACATGTTATGGTGCATTAACCTTTAAACAAGCAAGGGGACCATAGCGCCCTATGTCAGCGTGTATCTTAGACCTAGTCCTAGGTGATAGTACATATGACTAACCTAGGATTTTAGGCAGGCTATACGAGATAGGGACTTGGAAAAGGGACCACATTCCTATTTGACTTATATTCATTACACGTTATGGTTCAGAAACCTTAAAACGAGCAAGGGACCATAGCGCAGATTGTGCGAGATAGAGACATGGATAAGACACCAAAAACCTATTTTTACCTCATATTCATTAAATGTTATGGTGAAGAAACCGTAACAGTAGTAAGGGGACCATAGCGACCTATGTAAGTTCGTTGCTTGGACCTAGTCCTAGGTGATAGTACATATGAATTATCTAGGATTTTAGGCAGATTGTGCGAGATAAGGACATGGAAAAGACTCCAAATGCCTATATTTACCTCTTATTTATTAAATGTTATGGTGCACAAACCTTAAAACGAGCACGGGGACCATAGCGGTCAATGTCAGCTCGTTGCTTGAACCTAGTCCTAGATCATAGTACATACAAATTACCTAGGATATTAGGCAGTCTATGCGAGATAGGGACATGAGAAATGTTCCAAAAGACAATTTGCCTCACATTTATTACATGTTCCAGCGCATAAACCTTAAAATTATTAAGCGGACCATGGCGACCTATGTCAGCTCTTTGCTTAGACATAGCCCCAGGTGATGGTACATATAAATGACGTAGGATTTTAGGCAGGCTATGCGAGATAGGGACATGGAAAAGGATCCCAATGCCTATTTGCCTCATACTGTTACATGTTATGGTCCATTAACCTTTAAACAAGCAAGGGAACCAAAGGGACCTATGTCAGCGTGTATCTTAGACCTAGTCCTAGGTGATAGTACATATGAATAACCTAGGATTTTAGGCAGGCTATACGAAATAGGGACATGGAAAGGGCTCCATATTCCTATTTGACTTATAATCATTACATGTTATGGTGCAGAAACCTTAAAACGAGAAACGGAACCATAGCGACCTGTGTATGCTTGTAAACGAAACCTAGTCCTAAGTGATAGTAAATATGAATAACCTCGGACTTAAGGCATGTTATGCGAAAAAGGAACATGGAAAAGGCTCCAAATGCCAATTTGACCCATGTTCATTACATATTATGTAGCAGAAACCTTAAAACGAATAAGGGTACCATACCGACCTATGTAAGCTCGTTGCTTGGACCTATTTCTAGATGATAGTACATATGAATTACCTAGGATTTTAAGCAGGCTATGCAAGATAGGGACATGAAAAATGCTCCACATGCCAATTTGCCTCACAATTATTACATGTTATCGTTTAGAAACCTTAAAACGAGCACGGGGACCATAGCGACCTATGTCAGCTCGTTGCTTGAACCTAGTCCTAGATGATAGTACATATGAATTACGTAGGATTTTAGACAGGCTATGCGAGACATGAAAAAGGCTCCCAATGCCTATTGCCCTACATTCATTACATGTTATGGTGCAGAAAATTTAAAACGAGAAACGGGACCAAAGAAACGTATTTCATCGTTTAGCCGAGACCTAGTCTTAGGTGATTGAACATATGAAATTCCTAGGATTTAAGGCAGGCTTTGCGGTAGAGGAACATAGAATAGACCCCCAATATATATGTGCCTCATAGTCATAAACTTGGTATGGCACGTAAACATTAAAACGAGCAAGGGGACCACAGCGACATGTGTCACCATGTAGCTGAGACCAAGTCCTAGGTGATAGTACATATGATTAACCTAGGATTTTAGGCACGCTATGCGAGATACGTATATGAAAGAGGCTCTCAATGCCTATTTGCCTCGTATTAATTACATGTTATGGTGCAGAAACCTTAAAACGAGAAACGGGACCAAAGCGACCTATGCAACCATGTAGCAGAGACCTAGTCCAAGGTGATAGTACATATCAATAACGTATGATTTTAGGCAGGCTATGCGAGATAGGGACATTGAAAAGGCTCCCAGAGTATATTTGCCTCATAGTCATTACATGTTATGGTGCAGAAACGTTCAAACGAGCAAGGGGACCATAGCGCCCTATGTCAGCGTGTAGCTTACACCTAGTCCTAGGTGATAGTACATATGAATTACCTAGGATTTTAGGTAGGCTATGAGTGATAGGGACATGATAAAGGCTCCCAATGCATATTTGCCTCATATTCATTACATGCTATGGTGCAAAAACCTTAAAACGAGCAAGGGGACCAAAGCGACCTATGTCAGCTCGTTGCTCAGACCTAGTCCTAGATGATAGTACATATGAATTATCTAGGATTGTAGGCAGGCTATGCGATATAGGGATATGGAAAATGGCCTCTTATGCCTATTTGCCTTATTTTCATTACATGTTATGGTGAAGAAAACTTAAAACGAGCAAGGGGACCATATAGACCTATGACAGTTTATTGCTTAGACCTAGTCCTAGGTGATAGTATATATGGATTACCTAGGATTTTAGGCAGATTGTACGAGAAAGTGACATGGAAAAGGCTCCAAATGCCTATTTTTACCTCATATTTATTAAATGTTATGGTGTAGAACCCATAAAAAAAACAAGGGGACCATAGCGACCTATGTCAGCTTGTTGCTTGAACCATAGTCCTAGATGAAAGTACATATGAATTACCTAGGATTTTAGGCAGGCTATGCGAGATAGGGACATGAAAAATGCTGCCAAGGCCAATTTGCCTCACATTTATTACATGTTATTGTGCAAAAACCTTAAAACAATTAAGGGGACCAAAGTGACCTATGTCAAGATGTAGCTTAGACCTAGTCCTATGTGATAGTACATATGAATCACCTAGGATTTTAGGCAGGCTATGCGAGATATGGACATGGAAAAGGCTCGCGGTGCCTATTTTTACCTCATATTCACTTAATGTTACGGTGCAGAAACCTTTAAACGAGCAAGGGGACCATACCGACCTATGTCAGCTTGTTTCTCAGACCTAGTCCTAGGTGATAGTACATATGAATAACCTAAGATTTTTGGCAGGCTACGGGAGATAGGGACATTGAAAAGGCTCCCAATGTATAATTGTCTAATATTCATTACATGTTATGGTGCGGAAACCTTAAAACGAGCATCGGGACCATATCGACCTTTGTCATCATGCAGCCGAGACCTAGTCCTAGGTAATAGTACATATGAATAACCTAGGATTTTAGGCATGCTTTGCGAGATAGGGACATGGAAAAGGCTCCCAATGCATGTTTGATTCATATCATATACATGTTTTGGTGCGGAAACCTTATAACGAGCAAGGTGACCAAAGCGACCTATGTCACCATGTAGGACAGACCTAGTACTAGATGATAGTACATATGAATTATCTAGGATTTTAGGCAGTCTGTGCGAGATAGGGACATGGATAATGCTCTCAAGGTCCATTGTCCAAATATTCATTACATGTTATTGTGCAAAAACCTTCAAACGAGGAAGGGGACCATACCGCCCTATGTCAGCGTGTAGCTTAGATCAAGACCTAGGTGATAGTACATATTAATTACCTAGGACTTTAGGTAGACTATAGGTGATAGGGACATGGAAAAGTCTCCCATTGCCTATTTCCCTCATATTCATTACATGTTATGGTGCAAAAACCTTAAAACGAGCAAAGGGACCATAGCGACCTATGGCAGGTCGTTGCTTAAACCTTGTCCTAGGTGATAGTACATATGAATTACCTAGGATTTAATGCAGATTGTGCGAGAAAGTGATATGGAAAAGGCCCCAAATGCCAATTTTTAACTCATATTCATTAAATGTTACGGTGCAGAAACCTTAAAACGTGCAAAGGGACAATAGCGACCTATGTCAGCTCGTGGATTAAACCTAGTCCTATGTGATAGTATATATGTATTACCAGGATTTTAGGCAGGCTATGCGAGATAGGGACATGGAAAAGGCTCCAAATCCCTATTTGCCTCATATTATTACATGTTATGATGCATTAACCTTAAAACAAGCAAGGGTGCCATAGCGAACTATGTCAGCGTGTAGCCAAGACCTAGTCCTAGGTGATAGTACATATGAATTATCTAGGATTTAAGGCAGGCTATACGAGATAAGGACAAGGAAAAGGGTCCCAATCCCTATTTGCCTCATATTCATTAAATGTTATGGTGCAGAAACCTTAAAACCAGCAAGAGGACCACAGCAACCTATATCAGCGTGTATAGACCTTATCCTAGGTTAAAGTACATATGAACTACCTAGGATTTTAGGCAGAGTGTGCGAGATAAGGACATGATAAAGGCTCACGATGCCTATTTTTACCTCATATTCATTAAATGTTATGGTGCAAAAACCTTCAAACGAGCAAGGGGACCATACCGACCTATGTCAGCGTGTATCTTAAACCTAGTCCTAGGTGATAGTACATATAAATATTTAAGATTTTAGGCAGACTATGCGAGATAGGGACATGGAAAATGCTCCCAATGCCTATTTGTCTCATATTCATTGCATGTTATGGTGCGGAAACCTTAAAAGAGCATGGGGATCATATCGCCCTTTGTCATCATGTAGCCAAGACCTAGTCCTAGGTGATAGTACATATGAATAACCTAGGATTTTAGGTATGCTATGCGAGATAGGAACGTGGAAAAGGCTCCCAATGTATATTTGATTCATATTCTATACATGTTTTGGTGCAGAAACCTTAAAACAAGCAAGGGGACAATAGCGACCTATGTCACCATGTAGCAGAGACCGAGTCCTAGATGATAGTACATATGAATAACGTAAGATTTTCGGCAGGCTCTGCGTGATAGGGACATGGTCAATGCTCTCAATGCCAAATTCATTAAATGTTATTGTGCAAAAAACTCAAAACGAGCTAGGGAACCAAAGCGACCTTTGTCAGCTTGTTGATTAGACCTAGTCCTAGGTGATAGTACATATGAATTACCTATAATTTTAAGCAGGCTATGCGATATAGGGACATGGAAAATGGCCCCTTATGCCTATTTGCCTCATATTTATTAAATGTTATGGTGAAAAAACCTTAAAACGATCAAGTGGACCATAGCGCCCTATGACAGTTCGTTGCGTAGACCTAGTCCTAGGTGATAGTATATATTAATTACCTAGGATTTTAGGCAGGCTATGCAAGATAGGGACATGGAAAAGGCTCCCATTTTCAATTTGTCTAATATTCATTACATGTTATGGTGCAGAAACTTTAAAACGAGCAAGGGGACCATAGCGACCTATATCAGCTTGTATCTTAGACCTAGTCCTAGGTGATAGTTTTTATGAATTACCTAGGATTTTAGGCAGATTGTGCGAGATAGAGACATGGAAAAGGCTCCCAATGCCTATTTTTACCTCATATTCATTAAAGGTTATGGTGCTGAAACCTTCAAACGAGCCAGGGGACCACAGCGACTGATGTCAGCTCGTTGCTTAGACCTCATCCAATATGTTAGTACAGATGAATTACACAGAATTTTAGGCAGGCTATGCGAGATTGGGACATGGAAAAGGCTCACAATGCCTATTTTACCTCATACTCATTAAAGGTTATGGTGCAAAAACCTTGAAACAGACAAGGAGACCATAGCGACCTATGTCAGCGTGTATCTTAGACCTAGTCCTAGGTGATAATGCATTTAAATTACCTAGGATTTTAGGCAGGCTATGCGAGATGGGGATATGGAAAAAGGGTCCCAATGCTCATTTGCTTCATATTCATTACATGTTATGATGCAGAAAACTTAAAACAAGAAACGGGACCAAAGCGACCTATGTCATTGTTTAGCAGAAACCTAATCTAAGATATGAATAACATAGGATTTTAGGCAGTCTGTGCAAGATAGGGACATGGATAATGCTCTCAAGGTCCATTGTCCTAATATTCATTACATGTTATTGTGCAAAAACCTTCAAACGAGCAAGGGGACCATACCGCCCTATGTCAGCGTGTAGCTTAGATCAAGACCTAGGTGATAGTACATATTTATTACCTAGGATTTTAGGTAGACTATGCGTGATAGGGACATGGAAAAGGCTCCCAATGCCTTTTCCCTCATATTCATTACATGTTATGGTGCAAAAACCTTAAAACGAGCAAAGGGACCATAGCGACCTATAGCAGGTCGTTGCTTAAACCTTGTCCTAGGTGATAGTACATATGAATTACCTAGGATTTAATGCAGATTGTGCGAGATAGTGATATGGAAAAGGCCCCAAATGCCAATTTTTAAATCATATTCATTAAATGTTACGGTGCAGAAACCTTAAAACGTGCAAAGGGACAATAGCGACCTATGTCAGCTCGTGGATTAAACCTAGTCCTATGTGATAGTATATATGTATTACCAGGATTTTAGGCAGGCTATGCGAGATAGGGACATGGAAAAGGCTCCAAATCCCTATTTGCCTCATATTATTACATGTTATGATGCATTAACCTTAAAACAAGCAAGGGTGCCATAGCGAACTATGTCAGCGTGTAGCCAAGACCTAGTCCTAGGTGATAGTACATATGAATTATCTAGGATTTAAGGCAGGCTATACGAGATAAGGACAAGGAAAAGGGTCCCAATCCCTATTTGCCTCATATTCATTAAATGTTATGGTGCAGAAACCTTAAAACCAGCAAGAGGACCACAGCAACCTATATCAGCGTGTATAGACCTTATCCTAGGTTAAAGTACATATGAACTACCTAGGATTTTAGGCAGAGTGTGCGAGATAAGGACATGATAAAGGCTCACGATGCCTATTTTTACCTCATATTCATTAAATGTTATGGTGCAAAAACCTTCAAACGAGCAAGGGGACCATACCGACCTATGTCAGCGTGTATCTTAAACCTAGTCCTAGGTGATAGTACATATAAATATTTAAGATTTTAGGCAGACTATGCGAGATAGGGACATGGAAAATGCTCCCAATGCCTATTTGTCTCATATTCATTGCATGTTATGGTGCGGAAACCTTAAAAGAGCATGGGGATCATATCGCCCTTTGTCATCATGTAGCCAAGACCTAGTCCTAGGTGATAGTACATATGAATAACCTAGGATTTTAGGTATGCTATGCGAGATAGGAACGTGGAAAAGGCTCCCAGTGTATATTTGATTCATATTCTATACATGTTTTGGTGCAGAAACCTTAAAACAAGCAAGGGGACAATAGCGACCTATGTCACCATGTAGCAGAGACCGAGTCCTAGATGATAGTACATATGAATAACGTAAGATTTTCGGCAGGCTCTGCGTGATAGGGACATGGTCAATGCTCTCAATGCCAAATTCATTAAATGTTATTGTGCAAAAAACTCAAAACGAGCTAGGGAACCAAAGCGACCTTTGTCAGCTTGTTGATTAGACCTAGTCCTAGGTGATAGTACATATGAATTACCTATAATTTTAAGCAGGCTATGCGATATAGGGACATGGAAAATGGCCCCTTATGCCTATTTGCCTCATATTTATTAAATGTTATGGTGAAAAAACCTTAAAACGATCAAGTGGACCATAGCGCCCTATGACAGTTCGTTGAGTAGACCTAGTCCTAGGTGATAGTATATATTAATTACCTAGGATTTTAGGCAGGCTATGCAAGATAGGGACATGGAAAAGGCTCCCATTTTCAATTTGTCTAATATTCATTACATGTTATGGTGCAGAAACTTTAAAACGAGCAAGGGGACCATAGCGACCTATATCAGCTTGTATCTTAGACCTAGTCCTAGGTGATAGTTTTTATGAATTACCTAGGATTTTAGGCAGATTGTGCGAGATAGAGACATGGAAAAGGCTCCCAATGCCTATTTTTACCTCATATTCATTAAAGGTTATGGTGCTGAAACCTTAAAACGAGCCAGGGGACCACAGCGACTGATGTCAGCTCGTTGCTTAGACCTAATCCAATATGTTAGTACAGATGAATTACACAGAATTTTAGGCAGGCTATGCGAGATTGGGACATGGAAAAGGCTCACAATGCCTATTTTACCTCATACTCATTAAAGGTTATGGTGCAGAAACCTTGAAACAGACAAGGAGACCATAGCGACCTATGTCAGCGTGTATCTTAGACCTAGTCCTAGGTGATAATGCATTTAAATTACCTAGGATTTTAGGCAGGCTATGCGAGATGGGGATATGGAAAAAGGGTCCCAATGCTCATTTGCTTCATATGCATTACATGTTATGATGCAGAAAACTTAAAACAAGAAACGGGACCAAAGCGACCTATGTCATTGTTTAGCAGAAACCTAATCTTAGATATGAATAACCTAGGATTTTTGGCAGGCTATGTGGGATGGTGACGCGGAAAAGGCCCCCAATGTCTATTTGACTCATATTCATTATATGCTATAATTATGCTATAATAAGCTCCAAACACCTACCTGACCCACATACTTACCCTTTATGTTGCGGAATCCTTACAACGAACAAGGGTACCATATCGACCAATATCACAGTGTAACTGAGACCTGGCCCTTGGTGAGGCCTTATGTGAATAACTTCGGATTTTCGAAAGGCTATTCGAGATAGGGACATACATTTGGTTCTTAATGCGTGTTTAATGTGTGTATATAAATGTGCTTGTCATAGGCAATTAAATAAATAAATAGGTCCAGCTTTTATTTGTATTTAGAGTTACTACGGTGTTAACACCTAATTGTGTGATGGCCGTAAACGACAGTGCACTTTAGTATTTACTTAAGAAATGAATTGCAGGGTTCGGACTCCACACACTTTGACAAGCCCAATTGCGTTCATACCCCGATAATGATATCAACCCCGCAATTAATTCCTTATATTTACACCAATAGTTCATTATTTCATTCAAGAATCGTTAATTTTTTTTACTTCATTTCATTTAAGAAATCCTTCAGTAATGCTTCCTTACACATTCTGTATGTGAATCACTTAGGATTTTAGGGTGATAATGCGGGATAGGGACATGAAATAAGCTTCCAACACCTACCTGACCCACATACTTACCCTTTATGTTGCGGAATCCTTACAATGACCAAGGGTACCATATCGACCAATATCACAGTGTAACTGAGACCTGGCCCTTGGTGAGGCCTTATGTGAATAACTTTTTCGAAAGGCTATTCGAGATAGGGACAGACATTTGGTTCTTAATGCGTGTTTAATGTGTGTATATAAATGTGCCTGTCATAGGCAATTAAATAAATAAATAGGTCCAGCTTTTATTTGTATTTAGGGTTATTACGATGTCTACACCTTATGGTGTGATGGCTGTAAACAACAGTGGACTTTAGTTTTTACTTAAGGAATGAATTGCTGGATTGATGTCATTATCGGGGTATGAACGCAATTGGGCTGGTCAAAGTGTGTGAAGCCCTTAACTGTGGACTCTGCTGAATAATTAACATAAATACACTGTCATATCGATCATAACATTGACATAACACCTTTGGGTGTGCACCGTCTTCCATGGAATCCCAAAGTATGTTGTTAAACTTATAAAGCCAAAAGGGGGTTGAGGCCTAGGGTACCCTAATAAGATTTGCTATTGCAGTAAGGGGCGGTCCACGATTTGATATTTCCTAGATATCACAACTTAGTCTTGATCCGTCTTCCCCTTGAAGCATAGAATATGCGGCATAAATAAATAAGGAGATTTGAGGGTTCTTACGCTATAATATCGCTATGTCTAAATTCAGTCTTGAACTGTGCACTTTGGTGTAATATTTGTTTATTTATATGGACATAAAACATTAATTTTATGGCGTCACATTGGGAATGTGACGTCTTCCATGTTAGCCGAAAATATGTTAACACCTAAACAAATGCGCGGCTAAAATAATTCTAAAACTGTGCATTTTGTAATACATACACATGACAGAGGCTTGGAACTATCCCGGAATACGGTGAAGATGTTTGCCGTTACATAATGTCGTATCCCGGAGAGCAATGCTGATTTGTGATAAATGCATATTTATATACTTGATGTATGCTTATTAATGACAGGCTTTGATAAATTACCGCTTCAAATGGCCACATTCAGGAAAGTATACTAACACATTCATAAGTTTACAAAATGTTACCATATTTTTAAATATAATTCATTTAAGAAATATATTGTATATATGTAGCATACGTTTATAGACCTAAACATAAAGATAATGCTACTTATCTTTATCTAAAAGTAAACATATTGGATACTCAACAACACTGCTAAACAAAAAGCCCTCTTTTCCCCTGTAAGTAATCACTGTTTTCTCTCCTGCACCTCTTATACCATCCAAAATGTTACCCCTGTGTACCCTCCGTTAATACGGATGTTCGGTAGCAGTCAATCGTTTAGTCATCATTCGATTGTTCATCGTAAGATGCGAATCGGGGATCCCAAATTTCTATCTATAAGGCATTGAAGGTAAATTTCGGCAATATCTGTCTCTAAAAAATATAAAGCTATTGTTTTTGTTAAACAGGTACTATGTTACGACTGTTTCTTATATAGGGCCAATTTAAATTCGAAACTGTGCTAGAAACACCCTACATTTCAAATCTAAAGCTAAGCTTTAAAGCTGTACTCTCACAGATTGAACGTTTTGACAACTTTTTTTTTGTCTTGGAACGAGAATATTTTTGAGTAAATATCTGCAAACCAATGGTGAAAGACTGCTGACTAAAGATTAGATCGCAGCTTTACATATTTCCGTCCCAAAATTTATGTTTTATGCATTTTTCTTAAACCGTTAGTAACGGTTTAAGCCATAAAACATTAAATTTGGAATGGAAATATGAAGATCTGCGATCTGATTTTTTGTCAGCAGTCTTTAATCACTGGTAAGCAGATATTTACGCAATATTTTCCAATTCCAAGACAAAAAAAAAAATAAAAAAAATGGAAAAACGGTAAATCTGTAAGAGGGCAGCTTTAAACCTGATGTCTGCAACCCGGTGTTAATCAATCTCCAACGCAGTGTTCTCAATAATTTACATCTCATTTACCAAAATAACGTTTTTTTTCTATTGACACGGGATTTTCATGTTGTGTGCTCAAACACCTTAGCGATGTATATTCATGTGTTCGTTCATTATGCTCAGACCAGAGTTTCCCCAGATCAATGGCCTATGTGAGGTTGAAGTGATTCCAAATTCCTACCACTCTGGCAATATTAATGTTAATTGAACATAAACTCGTGAATGCCTCGAACATGAGCCATCACAGCATATTGAGGCATAAGGCAATGCTCACATGTTAATGTGCTCAAACCAGACTTTTCCGAATACAATGGTATATTTGAGGTTGAAGAGATTCCAAATGCCGACCACTCTAGCATAGTGGCAAAAGCCATGATAATTTTAAGCAAACGTATCAATGCCTAGAACATGAGCCATGAAAGAGTATTATTATTATCTATAGTTCACATTATAGGCCCTGAACCTAGTTATCATTACACTTTCTGTTAAGGACCTCTTAGTCGAGTAATCGGGTCAGTCCGTCCCAAAAATGGCTTTTGCAGCAGCAAAGTTCAATTTTCGAGCTCTATTATCGGCTATTCAGTACAACAGCTCCAGCGAAATAAATTGATCATAAAGTAGGCCTAGTTCATCCCTACACTTATCGTTTTGTCCCCTAGGTAAAATTTTTGGGTCAGTTTGTCCCTATCCCGCATAGCCTGCCTAAAATCCTAGGGTATTCACATGTGCCATCACCTAGGGCCAGGTCTCGGCTACACAGTGACATAGGTCCCTATGGTCCCCTTGCTCGTTTCTGCGAGAACGAGCCTTACATGTATGGTAGGGGTCAGTAGGGCTTATATTGCCCATATACGCACAATGTTGGGCTAAGGACGGGGCCAGACTAAAATCCTCGTAGTATTAACAGTTTCCCCGAATGTATCACACCGCCAGGTAACCCTTGGATACAGTGCCATTGGTCCCCTTGCTCGTTTTTAAGGCATCCGCACCATAACAGTGTCTGAATATGGGCCAAATTGGCATGGGGGATCGAGTTCATGTCCCTATCCCGCATAGCCTGCCTAAAATCCTAGGGTATTCACATGTGCCATCACCTAGGGCCAGGTCTCGGCTACACAGTGACATAGGTCCCTATGGTCCCCTTGCTCGTTTCTGCGAGAACGAGCCTTACATGTATGGTAGGGGTCAGTAGGGCTTATATTGCCCATATACGCACAATGTTGGGCTAAGGACGGGGCCAGACTAAAATCCTCGTAGTATTAACAGTTTCCCCGAATGTATCACACCGCCAGGTAACCCTTGGATACAGTGCCATTGGTCCCCTTGCTCGTTTTTAAGGCATCCGCACCATAACAGTGTCTGAATATGGGCCAAATTGGCATGGGGGATCGAGTTCATGTCCCTATCCCGCATAGCCTGCCTAAAATCCTAGGGTATTCACATGTGCCATCACCTAGGGCCAGGTCTCGGCTACACAGTGACATAGGTCCCTATGGTCCCCTTGCTCGTTTCTGCGAGAACGAGCCTTACATGTATGGTAGGGGTCAGTAGGGCTTATATTGCCCATATACGCACAATGTTGGGCTAAGGACGGGGCCAGACTAAAATCCTCGTAGTATTAACAGTTTCCCCGAATGTATCACACCGCCAGGTAACCCTTGGATACAGTGCCATTGGTCCCCTTGCTCGTTTTTAAGGCATCCGCACCATAACAGTGTCTGAATATGGGCCAAATTGGCATGGGGGATCGAGTTCATGTCCCTATCCCGCATAGCCTGCCTAAAATCCTAGGGTATTCACATGTGCCATCACCTAGGGCCAGGTCTCGGCTACACAGTGACATAGGTCCCTATGGTCCCCTTGCTCGTTTCTGCGAGAACGAGCCTTACATGTATGGTAGGGGTCAGTAGGGCTTATATTGCCCATATACGCACAATGTTGGGCTAAGGACGGGGCCAGACTAAAATCCTCGTAGTATTAACAGTTTCCCCGAATGTATCACACCGCCAGGTAACCCTTGGATACAGTGCCATTGGTCCCCTTGCTCGTTTTTAAGGCATCCGCACCATAACAGTGTCTGAATATGGGCCAAATTGGCATGGGGGATCGAGTTCATGTCCCTATCCCGCATAGCCTGCCTAAAATCCTAGGGTATTCACATGTGCCATCACCTAGGGCCAGGTCTCGGCTACACAGTGACATAGGTCCCTATGGTCCCCTTGCTCGTTTCTGCGAGAACGAGCCTTACATGTATGGTAGGGGTCAGTAGGGCTTATATTGCCCATATACGCACAATGTTGGGCTAAGGACGGGGCCAGACTAAAATCCTCGTAGTATTAACAGTTTCCCCGAATGTATCACACCGCCAGGTAACCCTTGGATACAGTGCCATTGGTCCCCTTGCTCGTTTTTAAGGCATCCGCACCATAACAGTGTCTGAATATGGGCCAAATTGGCATGGGGGATCGAGTTCATGTCCCTATCCCGCATAGCCTGCCTAAAATCCTAGGGTATTCACATGTGCCATCACCTAGGGCCAGGTCTCGGCTACACAGTGACATAGGTCCCTATGGTCCCCTTGCTCGTTTCTGCGAGAACGAGCCTTACATGTATGGTAGGGGTCAGTAGGGCTTATATTGCCCATATACGCACAATGTTGGGCTAAGGACGGGGCCAGACTAAAATCCTCGTAGTATTAACAGTTTCCCCGAATGTATCACACCGCCAGGTAACCCTTGGATACAGTGCCATTGGTCCCCTTGCTCGTTTTTAAGGCATCCGCACCATAACAGTGTCTGAATATGGGCCAAATTGGCATGGGGGATCGAGTTCATGTCCCTATCCCGCATAGCCTGCCTAAAATCCTAGGGTATTCACATGTGCCATCACCTAGGGCCAGGTCTCGGCTACACAGTGACATAGGTCCCTATGGTCCCCTTGCTCGTTTCTGCGAGAACGAGCCTTACATGTATGGTAGGGGTCAGTAGGGCTTATATTGCCCATATACGCACAATGTTGGGCTAAGGACGGGGCCAGACTAAAATCCTCGTAGTATTAACAGTTTCCCCGAATGTATCACACCGCCAGGTAACCCTTGGATACAGTGCCATTGGTCCCCTTGCTCGTTTTTAAGGCATCCGCACCATAACAGTGTCTGAATATGGGCCAAATTGGCATGGGGGATCGAGTTCATGTCCCTATCCCGCATAGCCTGCCTAAAATCCTAGGGTATTCACATGTGCCATCACCTAGGGCCAGGTCTCGGCTACACAGTGACATAGGTCCCTATGGTCCCCTTGCTCGTTTCTGCGAGAACGAGCCTTACATGTATGGTAGGGGTCAGTAGGGCTTATATTGCCCATATACGCACAATGTTGGGCTAAGGACGGGGCCAGACTAAAATCCTCGTAGTATTAACAGTTTCCCCGAATGTATCACACCGCCAGGTAACCCTTGGATACAGTGCCATTGGTCCCCTTGCTCGTTTTTAAGGCATCCGCACCATAACAGTGTCTGAATATGGGCCAAATTGGCATGGGGGATCGAGTTCATGTCCCTATCCCGCATAGCCTGCCTAAAATCCTAGGGTATTCACATGTGCCATCACCTAGGGCCAGGTCTCGGCTACACAGTGACATAGGTCCCTATGGTCCCCTTGCTCGTTTCTGCGAGAACGAGCCTTACATGTATGGTAGGGGTCAGTAGGGCTTATATTGCCCATATACGCACAATGTTGGGCTAAGGACGGGGCCAGACTAAAATCCTCGTAGTATTAACAGTTTCCCCGAATGTATCACACCGCCAGGTAACCCTTGGATACAGTGCCATTGGTCCCCTTGCTCGTTTTTAAGGCATCCGCACCATAACAGTGTCTGAATATGGGCCAAATTGGCATGGGGGATCGAGTTCATGTCCCTATCCCGCATAGCCTGCCTAAAATCCTAGGGTATTCACATGTGCCATCACCTAGGGCCAGGTCTCGGCTACACAGTGACATAGGTCCCTATGGTCCCCTTGCTCGTTTCTGCGAGAACGAGCCTTACATGTATGGTAGGGGTCAGTAGGGCTTATATTGCCCATATACGCACAATGTTGGGCTAAGGACGGGGCCAGACTAAAATCCTCGTAGTATTAACAGTTTCCCCGAATGTATCACACCGCCAGGTAACCCTTGGATACAGTGCCATTGGTCCCCTTGCTCGTTTTTAAGGCATCCGCACCATAACAGTGTCTGAATATGGGCCAAATTGGCATGGGGGATCGAGTTCATGTCCCTATCCCGCATAGCCTGCCTAAAATCCTAGGGTATTCACATGTGCCATCACCTAGGGCCAGGTCTCGGCTACACAGTGACATAGGTCCCTATGGTCCCCTTGCTCGTTTCTGCGAGAACGAGCCTTACATGTTTCCTCGAGATTAATGCTCTTATTGTATTGATTTTGATGGTGATACGGTGCTAGCACCGCATACCCGCGGTGATATGGTGATACGGTGCTACGGTGCTAACTTCACGCACATGAAAAAAAAAGACACAATAAAAACCATAACGTGTCTTTAACAATCACTATAAAATGAAAAATGAAAAAAATATCCCGCTGAAACACTCATAGCATTACCAAGAAGACCACAGTGGTATTTCTGTGTTCATCTAAGCCACTGTCATTTATAGAATTAAATGTTTATATTAATATATAATAAAAGTAGTAAGACGGACTGCTTTTGTAAAATGTCCCTATCACGCAAAACACTTGAGTCTCACTCACACATGTGAATTCATAAATACTTTCACTCGAAAATGTCGCTTACAGAGGATAAACTCATTGAGTGTGAGTGAGAGTGGTTGTTCTGAATTCGACCCTATGTATAGACAAGATCTCGCTGGCAAGGTGGTCATAAAGGGAGAGATTTAGCTGGTTTGAATAGGACGAAAAGTGAGAGAGTATCCACTTTAGCAACATCGATAGCTACTAATGCTAATGTGCAGACAATCGCAAATTCATGATAGCTTTGAAACACGCATTACGGATTAAGATTACGTTTTTTTTTTATCTCATTCAATATTTGGCTTTTGGTTGTTAGTGACACACCACAAGCCTTCTGGATAGAAGAAAAAAGAAGAGATATGCCCAGCGAACGATACGCTATGAGGATGTTATTAGGTTGGACGATCAGGTAAGTTGTCTAAACATTTGAATGTCGGTGTGCATTTTAAACAAGCCGATTTATTACAGTAAATACACAATATCTGGTCTACAGACCTTCCGGACGCAGCTGACGCTAAACGGGAAATGTCCCAGGAAGACCGACGAGCGTTGGGTATAGTGATGCAGACAACACCTTAAGAGGGCGGACATTACAACATTAGACTCCCTTGGTCATGCAAAACGATTGTACAAAATAAAGACAGGGGTAAAAATAAAAGAATTTGGTACCTCTCGCATTATCCAGTTTTAAGACCACGTTATCCAGGACAGGAAAAAGTAATATTTGACTGAGCTGCAAAGTACAAAGGTATGTAACTGAATGATCGTCTGCTTCAAGGTTCCGATTTGGTAAACAGAATAGTCAGAGCACTTATGCGTTTCAGAGAGGAAAGGGCTGCGTTTGTGGCAGATATTGAAGCTTTTTTTCCACCAAGTGCGATTGAAGGATGAAGACTGCCAATCACTTAGATTTCCATGGTATGCCATAGGAAACTTAACTCAACAGCCTGAATGCCAACGGATGCAAGTGCGATTGTTTTGGCGCAATTTCCTCGCCTAGCTGCGCATCGTAATAAGAAGAGCGGTAGTAACCTCGACAGTGGAGAGGACCTTCTTTGATTCATTGTAGTAAATACACAACAAGGTAAAGGCAGTATTGTATTTTAAGCATCTCAGAAAAATGCTCCGTCGAGGTGGTTCAGACTTACAAAGTGGATTTCGAATGCCAAGAAGTTACTGATTCAGTCCCACCGGAAGAGCTAGCAAATCCGTCTGTAACTGTCAGAAGTTGACAGCGTATTCGAAAGAACATTCGGTGTTCATTTGAACATCCGATCGATACTTTCTATTTTTGCCGTACATCTACAAGAAAATGCACCTATACGAAGAATTTTAACCGAAGCGAGCTTCTTATACGACACTGTGTACATATATGTTCATGATCACACCGTATGCAGTGCGCATGCCAAGAACCTTACAGAACTGAATATCAAAACAGTATTCGTAGTAAGTTACGTATTAAGAAAACAAAACAACAAAAACATTGCTACAAAAATTTAAGGACTTTGTGAAACCTAAGGAAAACCCTGTTTCTGCGCGATACAAATTTTACCAGGAAGTTCAAAACGACTCAATTTGTAGCACGATTAATAATAAATGTCAAGGAGTGTGATTTCGGTCCAGAATGAACTGACGAAATGATCAGGGACAGAATAGTGTTTTGATGCACGTTAGACAAGGTGAGGCAGAGGCTGATTGAAAAGGGTAGTGATTTTACCCCCGAAACACACAGGTAATGTGTAGCAAACGAACGCCAAGCAAGCCTAAATCATGGCAAGAAGAAGCAGCGATGGAAGTCGAATGCTCCAGATACAACCTGGAGACAGAGGATTCTCCAACAGTGTGCCAGTTACGGATAGCGAAAGTGGGTAACAAGTATTAAAAACTAAATCATTTCGCGAAAATGTGCAAAACAAACGCTGACAGCAAAAGTGTCAATTTTGTGGAAGACGATGACAGTTGCTCAAGAGAGTACAGTAGCTCCAGTGACTCAGAATTCTACATTCACACTGTATAGCTTTAAATTTACTTTTTGACATGAGAAGCTTTTATTCGGCCCCATTAATGTAAAAATAAACGCTTGAATTGGCACAGGCAGTCAGGTGAACAGTAATATAACTAACCTTAATACTGAGACAAATTGCACGAGTCCCTGTTACCCTCAGATGCTAAATTGTCTCATACACAGGTGATCAGCTCACGGTTCATGGTAAAGCCAGCATGCGGTGCGCGAGCAAAGAAAACAAACACAATTCCAATTTTACATAATAGCCGAAATAAACGCCCCCGCATTGACTAAGCTCAAAACAACGTATGTTCTCGGTCCCATACAACTGTCATATGCGGTTACAAACGAAACAAAGTTTCGCAGTAGTAAGACGCAATCATATCTAAATCTGGCGACATTTTCGGGAATCTCGAACTTTGAGGCCACATGTTCGATACTTTTGCAAGACAATGTCACACCCGTAGTCTACCCACTTCCTAAAGTACCCATGCCATTGCAGAAAAAAACTCAAGGCAGAACTTAAGTCAATGGACGATCAAAGTATCATATCCAAGGTCATCAAGCACACAGACTGGGTGAATGCGTTTATATGTGTTGATAAACCAAACTCGGGAAAAGCTTCGAATAAGGCAGTCAATGATTACATCATAATATCATAAATAGAGCGAAATGTTTTAGCGTGCTGGATGCGACGAAAGCAGAGGAGTCGTCACTACTTACAACACCTTTCGGTCGATATGCCATCGGATATCTGATCATCGCATTACATTTTAAATATAAAAAAATGTAAGAGGTACTCGAGGGGCTACTAGCATTGCATCGATTGTAAACGATGTCTTCATCACAGACAACCTAGTTGTAGGACAATCGGAAGTGATCGAGCTATTTCGGTCATATGGTCTGTGAAAAAGACAACGAAAAAAAACGCGATAGTTAATATGAAAACCACAGAATCACGCCATGAAGTAGAAACACTCATGGTATGGTGACCTACTAACCAAGTCCAAATCACGCAAATTCCGATGCGTAGTTTGTGGAAGTAAGCACATTAGCACAAAGGTTAATTTAATTTATTCAATTAATTTCGTGTTTTGGCACTTATGTTGTTTTATCGAAAAGCATAAACTATTATTCACAATTTGTCCGTGAATGACACTTAGCCTAATTACTAGCACAACTTGAACATAATCGTTTTGATCAAAAGGTATTTCTAATATACCGAGCTGGTTAGACAGTGAATATTTTTTTCTGATAACTCGTTTCACCCGTGAACTTATTATATAATATGTCGTTTTGGTAGATGGGGGTATTACATCAACACGGTTCTTTACCACCAATTTTAAGTAAAGGTGAATGAAAATTGTTATGTTTCATTAAAATTTTACCATAAATACTTCCTCATTGAAAATCGCAAACATGTGTCCTTAACGTAGTATGATTCATTGAAAGAATTATGCGGGAAATAAATTGGTAATTGGACCCATTGTTTTGATAATTTGGCCGGAAGATACATTTTACAGATTTAGGTTTTGATTGGCTGGCGGCTGAGAGGGTTTCAGGGCGAAAGTATATTGTGTCAGTTAGTTAAGTGCGAATGAAAAGACATTAATATAATTATGTTGAGTTTCTGTTTATAAATTGGAATGCGAACCAGTGTTTCGTAAGTTATATTTTTGTTACATGTTAGCTTTTAATAAAATTAATTTATATTAATTAAGTTGCGGCAATGTTTGATGGCTAGACAACTTCAGATTTTTTGTTTGTTTGTTTGTAATTTTTAGTTTTTTTGAATGTCATAAAAGTGTTTTGTGAACCTATATTTGTTATGCTTATGGCATTATTTGGATTTTGATTGTGCTTATGATGTATGTGCCTTGGTTATTGTGGATAACCGTTTCTATACGTACAATTGCGTTACATTGTGACCCATATTACCTGCTACCGCATTTGGTCTTTTAATTAGCCACGTTGCAGTCGTATGCAAGTCACGAACAAGTACAAAAATATTATGAATTTTAATGCGGACTGTTGACATAGGAATATTTTAAAATTTTAATAGAGTCAAAAATAGAATCCATTCCATACAAGAGCGTGAAACTAATATTGACGATCGATTACAACAAACCACCAAAACTAAATTCTTAAACGTTGATTGGTGACTGGCAAAGACGATGAAGTAGAGTAGTAGTGACGACGAAGGAAATTGTAACTACATCAATGGGAGTGCCGCTGATGGAAACGGGGAAATAAGTTTTTCGATCATGGCTCTCAAAATAATGATAAGAGAGCAACTGATAGAAAGTAAACATCGACATAAGTGGTAAGAGCAACGGTGGGAACGCCGCCAACAGAAACGGGAGTTGAGTTGTTATTACGGCCATGACTTATAAAACAATGATGGGATAAAACTAAAAGCGACAGGTAAATAAACATCGACAAAAGTGGTAACAACAACGACGGTAAGGGTAACAATAACTACTCGGGTATAAACTATGGTTATGCGAGACTTGAAAACAACGGCAAGAGGAAAAGTCGACACCGACAGAGTACGTTAATGTCAACGTAATTAATGAAAAGGAAATACATGCAGTAGGGATCAGAATTTATAAAGCAGGTTGAAACTGGAAATACTGATGGCGAGACATGTGTAATTGGTGATAAGAGTAACAAAGGCAATATGGGTGTAAGCAACAGTGGGTTTAGTGGTAACAACAGCGGCAGGATCGCAAGTAACGGTGATAAAAGCGGAAGTGTGACAGGAGTGTAATCAATAGCAAGTGGAGGGCAACAACGGCATTTCAACGTAGAACCACAACATACAATAATCATAAAAAATTGAAGTCAGAATTCCGAACACAATTTTAAGAAACCAAACAAAGACATACTTATGTTAGATAAACATCCTTGTATATTCAAATGTATTCTAGCATTCTCTTAGAATTTGTTATAGAAATGATAAACGTTTATTATAAGACTTTCCTTTTTTAAACACATACTTGTTCATTCATTTAAAACCCTGGATGGGCGGAATATAATAATTGATTCGTCTACACATCCGTCTGTCCACCAGTCTGTCCCCCCGGTTTCCGATCAATAACAAGAACGCTTAAGCCTAGGTAAAGAAGATTTTAGCAAATATATGTCACGTTTTTTATATTTTTTAATAATGTTTTCTTTGTTTTGTACCCAGTTTTAGTACAATGATGCTTTTCATTATGAAACCTATGATCACACAGATTCAAACATTTTATTTGTTAAGGCAGACTGTGTTCGATGTTCATAGTTTCAAACAATAACTGCATCATATCTTTAAAAAGTGTTTGCATTAGGTACTCTGAATTGTATTCCTTTGTATGCAGATAAAGTCAGGTCCTTAATCATAAAAGAACTTGGGGTTTACCTATTACTATTATAAGTTTCCTAAGTTAATGCAGTCTTTGATAAAATTTACAATTTACGTTTTTACTTTATTCGGGATTGTTCGGATAAGAGTGTGGTTGTGTACACAAACTGGTTTAACCCCTAGTTAATTTACATTTTACTGACCATTCCAAGGCGGTACCTAACAATCCTTGATAAACACACCTAGTTTTTATATAGTATATAATTATGTACTGAGGGATACATAGAGGGATTTCATGGTAATAATCCATATCATGGTCGTAACTTTGTCAATTTCAATCAGATTTGGATCCAACTTCACTGGATTGTATGCGTCACACATACTGTTATTGTTAGCAAGGCCATACTTAAAGGTCAGTTGAGCACTATATTGGTTTCATAGTAATAATTTGTGTCTGAGCTGTAGCATTGTCAATTTCAATTGGATTTTAATCAGATCTTTCGAAATGATTGAGCAGAATTGAAGTACTCATGCTTCCGCATCAAATTTCAAGGTCAAACTATGTGGTCATTTACCTGAAAGGTATTATTGAAAGAACTTATGTCTCAACTGTTACTTTGATAATTCCTGTGGGAGTATGATCAACAGTGTGCATAACATTATTGCTCTTACTTCAAGGTCAAGGTCACACTTAATGGTAAAAGGAGAATGAAAGGGATTTCTTAGGACTAATTTGTGTCCAATTTGTAAGAACTTCGTCACTTTTTATCAGATTTGATTAAACTTCACGTAATTGTAGAACAGCACAAACAACAAAACATATATACTTTCACAACAAAGGTCAATGTCACACTCCGTAGTCGATGGAGCCAGATAGGGATTCATGTCTCAGCTGTAACCATATCTCAGAAAGTATGTAAAAAATCAACCAGTTCATGTTCATCTATACAACATACATTCATATAATACAAACGGCTATCACTTCAGCATGACCGGCTCGGGGGCATTTCACTTGTGTGCATGACAGCCTTCTTTATTATATAAAAAATATGCTTGTGGCAAACAAATCTTAAAAAATATTACTTCTATTCACTTGTCAAAATATGATTCATTACATTATACAATTGTAATTATCGTTGCTTCCTTAATTATGTTACAGTTTATTTTTTATTTTTGAAATGTTATACACTGTATAACCATAAGGCGTTTAGTTAATCCGCCATTTTGTTAACATACTGTTATTATATCGGGTAGGCTTGCAAAGTGCAGCAATCAATGACTCTGTATCGCCTGCGACCCCCCCCCCCCACACACACACACATTAAACTGCTAAAACAGCGTCAGGGAATCAACGACTAGGTCTTCATGGCCCTTTTGTTTGAGTTGTTTTAAAAGGCACTTTCATTTTCTATTTCTATTTATATCTCCATTTCAGTTATCTTTACAGTGTAGCGTGGACAAACTATGGACGTGGAATCATCTAGTGACTATTTGGATCAGATTCCAAACACTTGTGATGACATTTGGTCTGAAAGAAATTTGATAAAGAATCCAGATGCATCCATAGGCAAGCATAGGTTTCATTATATTAAACATTAATGAAAATAGTTACTAGTATTTAGAAACTCAATATTGCAAATTAATTTTAGTTACCACATGGCATGTGTGTCATAGTTTTACCGTGTGGATTCATCTTGTTTATTAAATAAGAAAACTATTTAGATAATTCGCTGTTAAAATCATATCATTAAAATGATTGAAAGGGTTATGACATTATTTTTGGTAATCTTAAGTCTGTACATACAAGTATAATTATATATGTCATATCAATGTATTTCAAACAAATCTGGCGGCCCGCGTATTTAGGATTGATATTTTAAATTAATCCAAAGGGTTACACGGTCTTCTAAGTTACTGAAATATTAAAAATGTATTAAAGGAATGATGGAATGGGAAGTAGTCGGAAATGGTGGGGATGGCTGGAGTGTGGAGACCGAGCCAATTGGCTCCGACCCTGTCTCAGACTTCAACAATGAATGCAAAGGTTCTTTACTTTCAACAATTCAAAAACCATTATTGGATGACAATAACATTTTCAGACAAATTATGTGGTTGATGAATTCAATTTGGACTACTAGCAAAATGAAAATTAGTTTTGTATTTCTTTTATTAGGTTGAAAAATAGCAGTAAAATTAAATACGATAAACTATGATTGCATTGCTTTGACTGATAGCTGTCTTGTGTTCATTTGTCATGTCATTTGCTCCGCACAGGTTCGGTCGGATGCTGGGCAACCTCATACAGAGAATGTGCCAAGTACCAGGTGGTGGACCTAATGGCCGCAGGCTGCTGTAAATATGTATTGGACCACGTCCGGCCAGCTATACATGTGTCCGAGTGGTCAGTCATCACATCCATTGTACCAGAAGTCTGATTTTTGTTGGAATGTAACATTTAGTTCAATAATTTGGTTCCCTGCCTTCTGAAAACTTTAATTATATTATAATATTTATAAAATGTTTATAAAAAGGGCCAAGAAGGGCTGCCTGGCTTTACTCTCTCAACTTCCTTAAGGGGCTTCCTGATTGCAAAAGTGGTAGGGAACAAAAACAAAAACACTTTCATGCATCCTTTGCAAATTTTTTGATGAAATAAGTGGTTAAAGTAAGCAGATTGTACGAAAGAATCTTTGATCAGATTTTGGATCAAAAAGCATTTGCATTTTGTACGGAAAAGTTTGGAGCATATATATATATATATATATATGCTCCAGACTACCCACTACTATTACTACTTGTATCAACGAAGTGTTGTGGTTTCTTAATATAACGATATATTTCAATGTAAGAAAAATATTTACTATAACAGTCAAAATAATGAAATAAATTCATTTTCTGATTAAATTATGGTAAATATCTTTCTTTAAATAGAAGCAATGACAACAAAGCCACAATACATAAAATTGGGTCTTGAATATTTTGACACAAAAAAACATAAACATTGTGTAGAAATATGTAAACAAAATGCAACATTGGATAAAATCGTCTTTCGTAAGATGTTCTCAACACCTTATTACACCTACACATGTTGCGAAGGTTGTTTGTATTATGTTTGCTAAATATTGAAACCAAAATTATTAAAAAAACAACGTTGGCACTGTGGGTGGCCCTTAATCATTTAAGATTTTGCATCATATGTTCTTACTGTTACATACAATGGTAAACCGGATACAAGATACAAGAATCTTTATTTAAAGTAAGGTATATGACAACAAGAAACATTAGCTGATTGAGCGATTCTCTGACAGGAATAGCAAACATACATAGCAAACAATGAACTGGTGACCTGGTAATAGAACATAGTTAAATTGGTTACATATTAAAAAATATTAGAAAAAGAATATTAACAAAAGCCATATTTAATTATATTCATGCATACAATTACAAAAGTAAGATGGA
Source organism: Mya arenaria (assembly GCF_026914265.1). Lineage (NCBI taxonomy): Eukaryota > Metazoa > Mollusca > Bivalvia > Myida > Myidae > Mya > Mya arenaria. Next base: position 67,755,653 of record NC_069133.1, on the reverse strand, counting down.
TAAGAGCACTCTATTCAATGAAACAGCAACTTGTTTTCCCCCAGCTGTACGCCCAGTCTTCTTTCAAGAGTATCAATTAAGGATAATTATAGTATACACGTTAAACAGCATAGTTGTAAGCAGCATTATGTACATGGGAATTACAGCATGGTATAGTGATGTGTAGTTGATAAAAGGATCTTATAAGTCTCTTTTACTTTAGCTTGCTAGAACAACACACACGAAAGTATTGCTAGGAGGTACTTAAGACAAAGGATAATATATAATCAATGAAACACATCGTAATTCTCAATTTCTTCTTATTTAAAAGTTACAAAAGATTATTTGCACATTGAGCATTTACAAGAGCGATCAGTCCAGGTGCATAATAGCCTTAAATTATAGGTAGTTTGCCATCTTTGCCAGCAAGGATATTTTTGGGTGGAATCAGATCTATTTTCCAGTGTTTTTTTTTGGCTTCCGTAGAAAACAATTGAGCAACATTTTTTTCTTCTTTTTTTTACCTATCAATATATTTTCCAATATTTTTCATCGGTGACCGGGATGAAATGAAAATCAGCTGACAGTTAGCAATTTTCCTCTATTTAGTCAATACAAGGATGTTTGATTTTAAACTGAGTACCAGATATTCCAAACCTTTCCGCTTTATTGAGGTAAAATTTTATTTGCCACCAGCTTTTGATCAGAAACCAACTTTCCTATGTTGTCTTTGAGTATTATTAGGTTATCCGATTTAGTTGTAGGTTTCTGTGAGAAAAAAGGTATTTGTCGCCTAAAAATCTTTAGATTTGGTTTCTCCACTACACCGTTATTGGAAATAAACAGCGATAAATTCTCTTTTGACCTTGGTCTTAAGATTTCTGAAATTTGTGTCGCTTAACCAGTTTGCCATGTTCTTAATTCTGTTATAGGTGTTTTCTGTTTTTGTAGAGTCTTATAAATAAGTCTTATAATACGTTTACTGTATCTAGAGTTCATAAAAGGTGGGGGTTTCCTTTTTGTGAAGTCTTGAACTCGTGAAATCATGAATTTGTGAAGTTGGAATCGTTACTTTGTGAAAAGGAAATAATGAAACCTGCACAATTCCGGTTTATTGCCTAAGTTACGCTACCTGGACACACTGTCAACTGCGCTGTTTGCATATTTGTTTTCTTCGGAAGCCCAGTTGAGTCTGCCTTGTGGAGCTACCTGTATACATGGAAATTGACATTGTGCTTTTCATATCCGTTTAGGAACATTCTCGCATAATGACATATTTGCACAACCGTTTTGCGCATAATGACACTGCAGACTGCACTGCCTTGTTATCCGAGATAGTGAGATTTTCTCTTCCACGAATGAACATCAAGTTGTAGACCTGCAACGCTGCCAGAAGTCCCTCTACTTCTTTCTGGCGACGTAGAAGTCAATATTGTGCCTTAAGCGGGCGAGGGCGAAAGGCAATGAGAGTCGAATATTGCAACAGTTCGAAGCTGTTCGTTTGGAAATTAACAACATTAAACCAGATATTAATCGATTATCTACAAACATCAATGATTTTAATTCGGACCAAGAAACTCCACTGAGATATATAAAGACGGAATTGTCCGAGATGAAAGACACCCAAGAGACTAAATGGTTGGATATTTACCAAGTAGCTAGCGACGTTGGTAGGATCGATTACCGAATCATGGATATAGAGATGAGACTCGAGAATTGTGAGCGGGTATCAATAAAAGTCAATTAACGCATAATTAACCTGCCCGTTTATGATACATTTAATATAATTTGTTAAAGGCCGTGTCCTAAAAGCTGCATGGATAAACAATATAAATGTTAAACCTATTGGTCAGCCACAGGAAGGCAGGCAACTGCTCACCATAATTACTTTCAGACACGGTGGAGACGAGTTTGCTGTTTTCGAAGGTCGATAAAGGCTAAGGGATTTGAATATACGAGTTGGCAATGACTTAACTCTAAAACGGCGTAAAACGTAAATAAACGTAAAGGCACACGTTCGGAATTGATATTTATTTAAAGGCCAATTGGAATTAGTTGGACGTACTTAATCAGACGATATGGTATTCAAACCGAGAAACTTCAGAAAGGCGGTTTGTAAAACTAACGACACGAGCGAAAAAGTGGTTCTAAATGATAGCCTCCATGAAAACGACATTGCAATGATCAATTCTGATGCAGTGCATGATATAAGTGACGTGAAGAATGATACTGCCCCTCCATCAAGTACAGAACAATGGGGACACGGCCGAGGCCAAACAAACTTTGACTTACTATTTCTATCATTGCATGTAGATGGTCTTTCTTATCATTATCTTTGACAACAATTTATTGAGTTATTCAGAAAACTTATCCGTTTTTTTTTGCATTTCTTGAAACGTTGATAGAAAACGAAAATGAGCTTCCAGGCTTTTCTGAGTCTTTTAAAACTAATTTGTGCCCGGCAATAAGGCGTTGTACATAAGGAAGAGCTAGTGAAGGTCTTGTAAAGAGTGAACTATCAAAGTATGTTCATAGGATGCATTAATGTTGTGACTTTGCAGTTTTTTTTATCAACATTGATAAATGTATACAACATTGTGATAATGATCTTCAACCATATGAATCAACAAATTACACGAACAAAACTATGATAGGCATATTGGAACTGTTTTAGCAGAAAATGACTTGAGTATCGACAAAAAAATTAATGCAGCTGGGAATTCAAATCGTATATTATATTAAATAGTAATAGATTGCCAGTGAAGTGTTTTATTGCATAGATAATTAAGATTTTCAAGAGTAAAGGAACTAAGTTTACCTGCTAAATTGAAATCACCACGCGATCTACTTGCAGCGTAGTTAAATGTAAAGATATCGGACATTGTAATCCGTCTATATACATCCGAGGTTGTTATCGATGGAAAATTGCCGAGGTATTCCGAATGTTGATTTATGTGTTCCGATTTAGTTGTATTTAACCTCTGTCGTTCGTTACTTCCCTTTGTTTTATTACGCCGATACAGTTAATACACAGAGATTTTTCAGAATGACTTGTAGGTTATACACTGTAACATTGTTTTCCTTAGTCACTTTAATTATAATTAGATAGCAGAGATAAGAATAACATCCTAAAAACAGCAATTAAACGGCGTTTCAGTTAAATCAAACGCCACATTGATTGATTTCGTCATTGTTTTAGACGCTTATTAGAAAGTTAGATATTGTGGAATAGTCAATATTGTACATGTTAGGGAATGCATTTGGTAAAAAATAACTCTATAAGAATAAGTCAGAAAGTTTAGTAATGTTATTAGTTTTGAAAATTACATTTTATTTAGCTTTGTAATTCGAGATATTAAAGGATCTAATGGTCATTTTGAATCGAAATTAGAGAAAATTATTAAGTTAAAAGGTTATATCCATAAGATCGTGCTGAAATGGGCTCGTTCTTAGATAAATATTATAATGCTTGAATTTATTGTGAGCATAGCGGGTCCGTGATCTACTGGTAACACACTTGACTCTCAATCAAGGAGTCGCAATTTCGATTCCCCGCTGCACCTCAAAAATACTAATTGTTTTCCGGGAGGGACGTTATATGTTGGTCCCGTGTGACAGAACTATACACTGGTGAACATTAAAGAATTTTGGGTTACACTATGCTCCAAAAACCTAAAATGACTTACAATCTTATCGGAGCACTTGTCAAATTGGCAAGGCCCGAGTGCGAGTATAAATAAGCTTACACACCACCATCGTGAGCAGTTAGTCCGAGTTGAAACTCTAATGGAGTAGAATCGAGCCAGTTTGTTGTGTGTAGATGGCTAGAAGGAGTTTGATGAGTCAACATGTCTACGGCAAAGGTAACTAGTTGTATTCAGGGAACTCCTCTCATTCATTGCAATAGTGCAGGGGTTTTTATGAAGACACTAGTTTCTGAAGCGAATACCTTGGACATTGATCCTTGTAATAAATATATCTGAAAACTGCCTTGTTGTCACAACCATTAGGTTTTGATATACATTACTTGATACCAGGTTGTAGTGATGCTTCGTGCTGTGTAATTGTTGTATTACTGTTTGGTGCAGTAATGATGAGTTTGAAAGCTGCAACTTATTATATTAGAATCGAAAGTTGACATCGACTAAGTGAAGAGAGACCCATATAGTTTGGCAATTTTTGTAAACTTAAGGAAATGTAAATCGACTAGTCGTGTTAGTATAAAAGGTTGAAATACTCTTGATATGTAAAATAAGTTTATTTATCTTTTATCAGCTAAAATATATCATATTTTAAAGAATAACAATAGTTGGAAATGGTTAATACTTAATGAAGTAGTTGTTAGAAAGGATCATTTATTTATAAATTTACGTATAAAAGCAGTTCGTTTTATAATACACCGCTTTGAATGCATTTTAAACAGTAGCTAGATATTTCGATTATAAAGTTTAAAAAACGTTTGCAAGAACGTTTCTTATATTATGTTGTAGTTCATCAGTGAAGTTAACATCAAATAATTATAAGTAAACGAGTAGTCTTACATGTTTTGGTGACAGAGGTCGGGATTGTTTTAGTTGTTGAAAGAAGTTTGTTATATACTTAATCGAAAATTTGTCGAAATTACTTGGCCTTTATTCTTGGATGATCGAATAAGAAATCAGACCTTAGTCCTGTATTATTACTAAATATACATTTTTGTTTTCATACAATATAACTTTAAACCAATATATTTTTACAACGATTGTGAAACAAGTTTTAACAACATGTTATCAATAACTCACGTTGGCACGAGGTTACGCGAGAGTGTTGTCTTGTGTTGTGGGGGAAACCGGAGTACCCGGGGAAACCCACTTGTCCGGCTTGGTGACCACAAACATAACTCACATGCGCACCGGACAACAACAATATAATATTCAACTCTAAGAGGGGAGATATTTTGAAATAAAAAAAAAATAGTAATAAATAATTTTGAAATTAGATCAACACAGTGGATTATATTCACCGATGATTTTTGTATTTCTCTTAAAAGAATTCGTCTTAAGGTTGGAAGAAAATGGAGAAAGGGGAATACATTTTTTTGATTGGAGAGAAATTGTTTCATTAGTGTTTGCGGACGATTCGGTCTTATCCTTAGATGCAGTTGTCGGATAATAGAGGCTTTTAAATGTGCTTAAATAAATAACTGAATATATTATTCTTACATTAAATAAAGACAAAACAAAAGTAATGGTATATAAAAACGGCGCTAATCTGTCAAGGCATGATCATTTATAGGGAAGGTATTATGGGGAAGACCAACTTGTGACTGTTAATGGGTTTGAATACGTTGGTGTATACTTTTTAAGCCACCTTTCACTATATAAATGTCTAGTCAACAAGCATATAAAGAAAACTTATATTAGTAGCACTACTCTCAAAATAATATAAACTCAGTTAACCACCCAATTCAGCGTATTTCAAAATATTTGTCTATTCTTTTGTACGGCAGTGAAATATGGGGAACGGAAAAACGGACGTCTGTGGAAATTATCCAAAATCATGCACGTACAGGTGTGTGCCGATTGAGAACAATTCCCCTTTAACAGATTTGCGGTTAATTGGGTGTTAAAATATTGGGTTAAATTCTCAATATGCCGATTGACAGTTATGTGATGTTGGTTTATCAAATGTTCATAGCGCTCCATGACGCCGACCAAAATAATTGAGCATCTCTTGTGAAGATCACTTTGAAGTATTTGAGGTACAGAAATGTAAGGATTGAGCAAAAAGTTAACAATGAAAACAGTTTTATATTAGCAGTGGTAAGAGGCTTAGGGTCCATTGACTGAAAGAGTACGTAAGCTATGTTAAGATCCTCCGATCCTAAGTCTGATACGCAAACCAGTTGGCCATCGTAACCTATCCCTGCCGCTTGAATTGATCAGTCTTTAAAAATGACCCTGCACACTACTGGTGTACAGCTAGCATCAAGCATGTAACCTTACATGTGCATATATACAGGATACAAATGTCAATCAGCATATTATAGATGATTTCTTCTTTAACCGTTGATTCTAAATAAGGATATATGCTTCTCTGAGAGTATAACATTTTGCAATTGTATATTAACAGTAGCCCAATAGTTCTAGAAGATATAACACTCATTACAGGTATGCTTATCAGCTTGTCTGCATTCTGTTAGCCAGAACAATACGCCAAGTGTCTTAGAAAATATAACACCATGGTATCTGCAGGTATTCTGCTCGGCGTGACTGTGGGGCAGTGTACAAGATGACGGTAGTACTCATGCCAGAAAGACTGAGGAGTTTTGGACAGCTTCTACAGAAAATACAAACACCACATACTCTTTCGATGACACTTTACTCGCTGGCAGTGGAGACTGGTTCCAGGTATGAATAGTTGTATGTCCGTCTAGCACCACTAAAAGGTCCTTCTTGTGATTAATGATCAAACACGAGTTCTTAAATAAGTGGATTTAAAGCATTCTTTATAGGAAATATGTTGCATTAGTATTAACTATTATGTGGTCAGCAATTTGTTGTGAACATTATTTTATGGAAGTTGTTCTGTTCAGGGAACAGTAATATAACTAAGCGTTGAAATGGAAACATTAATAAACAATCTGATCTACTTGATGACCTTTTAAATACTTATGTCTTTTTTGAGTTTGAAATACTTGTGTATTTTTTGAGTTTGAAAATATTCACTTGAAGATATAATAATGATGATCTCAACTGTCCGCTGCATTAACTGACTAGCATTTATGACACTTATACCATTTTGTTTGAAGTGCTCTTATTCCCCTACTCTGAAGCAAATATGAATGTTTGACATTTGCTTCAATAACTATTTTCCGATATTAAAATACTGTTTTCAACATCGTTTTCGATTGAGGTAAGCTTTTGAGTCCGCGAATGGTTGCTGATGATGTAAAAGACGCTTCATAAGTGTTTTTATTATACATTTCGTGTTTGTGTTTTGTTTTTATCCTGGAGGAAATTCGGCAGTATTTACATATGTACACTATTGTTTTAATTTACTTACATTGTGTTTTTCCTCCAAATTGTACGATGATACTTTCATTACTAGAACATATGAACACATAGTTTTAAACCTTGCTAAGATGTTTTTTCTTTTAGTGACTTGAATACTTTAGAGCAAGCACTGTTGCTCCGGTGTCATTCATTCATTTGCAGGCGATGTTTGCATCCTGACGCAGTGTACTTGAAATTACCTTCTGAGTTTTTTGTTTGTTTTGTTTTTTTTCTTTTTTGTTCATTGTTAACAAGTTGATGTTCGTGGTGATGAGACTTATTTTTTAATTTTAATATAATTGATAAATGTGTGAGGTTATGACCATTCAAACTAATCTACGCTCCTAATAGACTCGTGTTTACGTGAATTCGTGTATCACTGAATGTTCCAAGGTGGTAATCCCATTATTTATCGATGAATCTTATTTAATGAGTGTGTGGTCTTGTGTGGTGTTTATACGTCTGTGTCTCAAGTTTATTGTCGTTTTGGCCCTGTTCCTTATGCTTCTAATCAGGGTGTTTATTTAATTGCGACTACTGGGCTTGTCCCTGCAGTTTTCATTGTATTATTTTCACATAATAATAGCTGATATAATAAACATATTAATCTCTGACTGCTTATTCAAAACATCCTTTTGGGGAATTTTTAATTGTTTACAACCTTTACCAAGTTATACAAGTTTGTATCTTCTTATGGATTACTTTCTGTCTCTCCATTCAGGCCAAGTATACGTTCAAGGATTACCCCATGGGTATACGGTATGTGGGTTTCTACCACAATGGCAAAGACACGAATTCTGGGCAGGGAATTTTGGCGCCAAAATGACCCTCGCATCGGTGATATTGGACTTCAAACATGTTGCTGGTCCGGCAGAGAGCAGAGATATTGATGTCTAGAATAAAGAAGAAAGGGAATTCGTTTTGTTTTCTATCATAGTTTAGTCTGAATATTGAGTCAATAGTTATGTGACAGTAGTTTAGTGTGGACCACGGGATTTTTGCAAAACATTAAAATAATACCACTGAAATTAAACATCTTAGAATTCTGATAACAGCCCAACTAATTAATATTCAAAGTTTATAAAGCCCGGAAAACATTTAACCAGGGCAGGGCTTGTGTGCTGTGCTAAATTCGACCTCTGGAAAGTTTAAAGCACCACTAATACAACTATTTGAGGTTATGTAATGTGGTCTTCAACTAGAGTGGTATATCAATAATTTTAGAACAGCATACATCAAATATTACTTGCAGTTTTTATTCTGTTATTTGAGTATGTATGGGGATGAATGAGCATTATTTTGTCAAATAGAATGAATCAAACATTTATGATACATATTTGATTTTCATTCATAAATATTGCAAATGCAGTCAAGTGAAAGAACAAAGATGTAAACAGCACCAATGATGCTACAACAACAACAACAACAACAACAACACTGACCTTTATTGGATATAACGGCGATTTTTATATCACAACAACCAAGAAAACAGTATCAGCTGACATGGCGAGGAATCCAAATGAGATTTTGGAAAATTGTGGTTTTCAACGCAATATGTTTTAAAACAAGTATAGTCAGTCTAACAGTCTACGGAGAGTTATAAAGAATAATTAAACTATTAAATTGAAAAAAGAGGACAGCGGTATATCATATACTCAGCACATTTTGGAAATATTGGAAAAACATACCGTTGTCTTTAAGACATACTGAAATCAAATTGATTTTCAACATACAATAAACAATTGTCTTTGTTATCAATGGTAGTTGCTCTTTTTTAAACTCCACGTCGTTGATTTTATGTAAAATATATTTCATGAAAACAATTAGAAAATTGCAAATGATACTGTACGTGTTATAACTCTCAAAATGGCGTTGAATGGCTGAATTTTACCTTTTATGAGTTGGCACTGTTTCATTCGTTTGCAAGTTATGCCTGTGTCTGAAATTACTTCATCTATTTATGTTAGTTTTACTTTATTCTTCATTGCCTCAAGTTGATGTTGGCTTATTAATTTTGTAATTTTTGATAAAAGTTGGGACAAGTAAGAGGTTATGTGCATATAAACTAGTTCAAGCAGCAGTTAACGTGTGTTCAACTCGTGTTTCACTGACCGTTTATAGGGGTAGTCCCTACATTTATTGACAACACTATTTTCATGCGTGCGTGGTCTCGGGTAAGGGTACGTTTGTGTTCCTCGCTTAGTGTCGTTTTAGGCCTTACTTTTCCCCTCTAAACGAGATTTCATTCCTTTGGTTAAAAACGAGGGTTGTCCAAACACAATTGCGTATGGTTATGTCGTCGTACCATACTTCTTTTCCCAATTCCTTTTAAAGTATTTTTCGTTTGCTGCGACTTCGGTCCATTCTAATTCTGAAGTGGTGTTATGTTGTTTGAAGTGTATATCATATCAAAGCTTGATGGTTGTTTTTAAATAAAAAAAAATACAACAACAAAAACTGTGTTATTTCTGCTGTCAATGTTTAATTACCATAATGAACATCATCTGTATCAATTGAACATTTGTACTTGAAAAATTCTTAAAGTTATGATTAAAATTATCATGAACCAAAAGAGCATCTCTTACCACCTGTATATTTGTTCTTCTCTGCGATTATAATAAAACCTATTATTTTCTAAAATCAATGATAACTGTGTATTGTAATGATGACATGAAATGTATGCTTTCAAATTGGCTTATTCTCATAATATCTTTCTTGTCTGTGTTGTTGTATTCTGATGATAACATGAAATTGATGCTTTCAAATTAGCTTATTCTCAATATATCTTTATTTGTCTGTATTGTTGTATGTATGTTCACAAATACAGTTATTAAATCATTTTCAGGTTGATCTTAAGAGTTTAAAAAGTATAAAAAAAACTCGATTGGACCATTTTTGCTTTAATGGCACGTTATCAATGAAGTTTATTCTATCTTTGATGAGCTGAATCTTTGTTTCGATCATGAGAGTTTGAAATCAGAACATTTTCATACCATATACATATTCCATTTGATTAAATTCCAACAGTTTTTATATTTGTAGTAGTGCTAATGTAAAGTCAACACAAGGTGAAGGCAAGTACAAAAGGCTATGTCTATTTAACAGTTTAATACACAATCTACAGTTGCATGTTTATCCTATCGAGCTATAGTTAATGACTGACGCTGGAGCGTGCCGGGCTCCGCGGGCTCTGGGCCAATCACGTGGTCAGTCTATCTATAGTCCGTTCCATAGATATAGAACATCTTCCTCGTTCTGGAATAAAATAAGTTCTTGCATTACAAAATGAGATGCTAATACCAATGTGGATTAGTTGTATACATTACATGTAAAAACAATAAATCGTGCTAGTTAACCACTGCCTACATTGTTCAAAGCACAGGTAAAGGAAAATGTGCTTATCAGCATTTGATCGCTGATTAGTGGTTAACCCAGTTCTGATCATAGTTGCGCACATTCCTTCTCACAAATCTGCCAGACCGTGTTACATAAGGGGAGCCTGATTCACTGTTTGAATTGCTTGAAGTCGGAATTTGACCTGAGCTGACCGACTGGGGCGCATCTGGGGAAATCGGAGAGCTAGCCGAAATGTTGTAATCTAAAGGCAGGATGTCTGATACAATTTCATTTGTTTTATGTAGAACTTTGCGATTTCGGCGGTAAATTTTTCCATCTCGTGTTTGTACAGTGAATGACCTCGGTCCATTTTGTTGCGCGACTTTTGCAGGAACCCAAATTTTTCCTGTTTGAACTCTAACAGAGTCATTAATGGATATGGGCTTTAATTGCCTTGATGATGAATCGTGATGCTGCTTTTGCTTCGATTTTGTATGAATAGCCGTCTGTTTCACCTTGCTAGCATTCACTATTTGGGGCAATAGAGCTTTGTTTGTGATTGGCAAAACTGATTTGGTTCTGCGACTACAAAGTAGTTGAACAGGGGTGTATCCACAATCTAGTGGCGTATTTCTATATTCTAATAAGCAAGGTATACATTTTGAACCACTATCTCTTGCTTTTTTCATAATTTTCTTCGCAATACCTACTCCGCGTTCAGCCAAGCAGTTACCCTGGGGATGAAAGGTGAAGACGTTTGATGTTTGAAATTCCATGATTTTGCAAATCATCACGAATTCTGAGCTCGAAAATTGAGGCCCATTATCACTATGTAAAACATCGCAAATTCCATTGCGAGCAAAATGTGCCTGCAGTTTGTGAACAATCGTACTAGATCGTGTATTTGTCAAATGGTCAACTTCAAAAAATCTTGAATAATGATCAATCGTAAGTAGATAGTCTCTGCCGTCCAAATGAAACAAGTCTGTTGACAAAACTTGGTACGGTCTGTCTGGGAATTCTAGAG